>NC_133659.1:266643502-266956002 GCF_037893015.1 Macrotis lagotis | reverse complement strand
GAGTGAGGGGGTGCTTTTCTAGGTCACCAGCCTCCCTTTCTCCTCCACAGTCATCTGGGTCCGATGGCCAGATATGAATCAGGATGACTGGAGATGGCCATGGATACAGAACAATCAGAATTAAGTCACTTGCCCAAGGACACACAGCTAGCTAGTAAGTGTCAGAGGCTGAATTCAAACTCTTGTGCTCCTGATTCTAGACCAATGCTCTATCCACTGGGCCAGCTAGCTGCCTGGAATGTCACATATGAGAGAAAGGAAAAAAAGGTATATTTGGGTGAACTATTAAGTAATATGAAATAACATTAGAAAGGCAGGTTAGAGGCAGGTTGTGAAGGGATTTTTGAAAATTTTATTATTAATATATTTTTAAATATTCATCTAAAAATTGAGTTCCTAGCTCTTTCCCTTCCTCCTATTACTCTCCCACCCACTGAGAAGACAAGCAATGTGATATCAATTATACATATAAAATTCTGTTAAAGATACTTCCATATTAGCCACATCATAAAAAGAAAAGCAAGAAAAACAAAATGAAAAATTATTCTTCAATCTGCACTCAGAATTTATCAGTTCTCTCTGAAGGTGGATAACATTTTTCATGAATCCTTTGGGATTGTCTTGCATCATTGTATTGATCAGAATAGCTAAGTCTTTTACAGTTGATCATTGTTACATTGTTGCTGTATCCTTGGCTCTTACTGTGCACAATGTTCTCTTGGTTCTGCTCACTTGTGAAGGAATTTAAATATATAAAAAACTAGTTTATAATTGAGTCTAGATGTAACAAATATCTGACATTGTGAAACCAAATTAAAAAAAGATGTGTCTATGATTATGTATAGGTGATTTTTTTCCCATTGATCCCAACATTTGAGGAAAAAATGAAGATATCCCCCACCCCAAATACCAGTTGGAACACTGAACAAATGAAGTTGAACAAATATTTGTTAAACATCTACTATCTATCTACATATATATATATATATGCATATATATGTGCATATATATATATATATATTTTCTTTTTGCAAGTCAATGGGATTAAGTAATTTGTCCAGTGTTTCACAACTAATTAAATGTTAAGCATCTGAGGTCACATTTGAACTCAGGTCCTCTTGACTCCAGAGTTGGTGCTGTATCCACTGCACAACGTCTTCTATTATATTTTCAAGGCACTGTGATAAACATATAAACATGTTGGTTACAAAGACAGAAACTAAATCATCCCAAACCATATTTAAAATACATTAAATTTTAGTATGCATTTTCAAGAAGAAGCACATAGGGCATCCACTCTCAAAAATGGTCCCCTTCCCCAGAAAAGCAAAGTGCCTGTTCATTCAAAAAATATAGCTCAAGTCCCCTGCCGGTGCATTTACTTTTTATAAGTCAGTCACTAGAGGCACTTGCTAATACTTTTAAAAAGGTATTTACTCAAACATCATGGAAAATAAAGCAACAAGAAAGTCTACCTTTGTGCACACCATCTAGGAGCCTACCTTCAGTAGGGAAGAGTACATACGCAGAATACATATAACAGAAGAAAATAGAGAAGAATGTTAGAATTGGCATCACATATAACCAGTGAACATGTGTGGAGTGTTAGACAATAGAAAACAGTGAGACCAGAAGCCCTTGTTTCGCAAAGAAGAGAAAGATCATTTATGAAAAGGTCATTGCCATTTTTTATGGACAAAGATTTGAGTGGTGTTGCTAGAGCAAATCAATAGGTTTGATTTGAATTGAGAGAGACTGCCTTGTTTGTCTATCTACTTTGCCAGATTTGGCAGGTGGGTTTGGGGATGATGGGCTAGCTATATCATGTGTATCAAGTTGTTACAAACCTCAAACTGGAAACAACTGTAGGAAACCACCCAAATCTTTGAATTTGCATTAACGAGTTGGCCTTGTTGAGAGTGTACCAGTGACAACCAAAGATTCAGGCTGTTGAAGCTGGTAAAGCTTAGCGGGCATAAGGTTTTAATAAAACCCAGTGACAAGATTCTGTCCTAGCATGCACATGATATTTATTTGGCCTTTTCCTTCACTATGTAGTACATTTCAGATTTCTGTAATCATATACATGCATTGGACACCAGCCCAAAGGTTTGAGCTATTATTCATACCCTGGAGTTTGTGACAGATTCAAAAATTAACAATAGCTTTATTTATCAAATTTGCTCACAGCAAGACTAGTACTGTCTACTTGTGTCTCATGATTTGGATATTTTCCGCTATAGGTTTCTGGCAAAAGATCCATAGAATTTCAAAGGTGTAAATCATAATTTTGCACAACAGAAAGCTTTGTTTCTTACACTGTCCTGGCAGAAAATTAAAAAAAAATCCTGGATTGTTTTTCTGTAAGCACAGAGTGATTGTTTTTAGGGCCTTTATTTCCATGCCAAATTATATCACTGGTGTTATTTCTTCTGTTTTGACATTATTTTTTATTTGAGTCTCATCTTTCAAATTTCCACAAAAGATATTTTCTGATTTTATTTATCAGACCAAAGGGATGGTTATCCTGGAAGGTAACTAAGAATTCTCTGGATAACTGCTTCTTCCTTCCGAGGGAAATACAGATACTCTACAAAAATGAGCATGTTACAAACCTTGGACATATTGCACACATTGATGGGAATAGACAGCTGTTCAAAGAGGAATCCATGCTTCTAGAATTGCAACTCAAACCTGGGTCTCATCACATGGCAAGTTTTCCACTTAAAAATTAATTAAACCAAGTTTTTACTTGTGTGGCACAATAAATCTCCCTTTTAATGTGTGTTTTTCATTTGTAGGAACTATGAATAACCTTTGGGTTGGTATTTTTGTGTTTTATATTAAGAAGCTCTTATCCTTGACTGGAGTGGGAAAAAGGGAAAAGAAAATCAACCCTCTTCTAGACAAATAAAACAGATGTTATGAGATCAGAAGTTTTCTTAAATAGTATTTGGTTCTAAAGTTGGTACTCTCATAAGTTTTGTTCTGTGGTGATGTAGTATTAGATATATCTTAAGAAAAATCATTTTAGTTTAGATTGGTAGATGAGTAAGGATAGATTTTCCTTATTTGTGTTTTAATGTTACCTTATGAAGAGATATAAAGCTCTGTAGACGAAGACAGTCCATGCTCTGACAATCAATAAATGAATTCTAGTTTCTTGGAGCTTACCAAAATTATTTTATTTTTTAATCTAATTTATTCATAAATTCCTTTGTTCCTATTAATTCTGATGAATTAAATTTGTATATTCAAAGATATTAGCATTCTAAGCAAGAAATAAAGGAAGATGAAGCTCATTTAATATAAAATACAAATTTTTTTGCAGACTCAGGAAAAAACGAATATCTTGGATACTCTCTTCTTCCTCTTACCACTTAAAATGAAATAAATGACTTTGCTTTTAAAATTCCATCTTGATGCTTTGATGGAGGTATGATTTCATTGACATGACTACTATCTTCATGGATGAACCATAAAATCCTAGAATGACAGAATCAAATAATTTGGTGTCTAAAGGAACCTCTCTTGTCACCTAGTCCAAACCATACTTAAAAGAAATTCCTACTATAATGTACTCAAATGATTATTTAGTCTCTTCTTCAAGTCCTCCGATGCGTGGGAAATTACTACTTTCTGAGGCAATACATTCCAGTCATGGACAATGCTTAAATGTTAGAAAGACTCTACATGAAGCCCAAAGTTTTCCTCTTCATATCCCTAGTTCATCACTGTTGTTTCTGCCCTCCGTGAAGAAACTCACACTTTTTTGTATCAGAGAACTCAGCAAATGCTTCAACACAGCTATTATTTCTTCCAGAATCTTTTCTTTTTTTTTTTTTTTTTAGACTCAGGATCTCTATTTCTTTCAACCTAGCTCATATGACACAATCAAAGTGCTTCACACTCTACTTGCATCTTCTGGTCATTCTCACCTTATTAATGCTGTTAAACTGAATTATCCAGAATTGAATAGATAAAATTAAGTTGAAATTGTCAATTTCAGCAAAATTCCCAAAAAGCAGTTGTGATGTTCCTCCTTCATTCTTTTTATTTATTTATTTGGAAGTCAATGGGTTAAGTAACTTGCCCAAGGTCACACAGGGTAATTATTAAGTGTCTAAGGGTGGGTTTAAACTCAGGTCCTCCTAACTCTGGAGCTGGTGCTCTATCCACTGAACCACCCAGCGACCCTCTCTTTCATTTTTGAAGAAAACCAATGATATCATGTAATGGGTGATGCCTTGATTTGTACATGAATTGGTTTTAACTGAGGCAGTGATACACAAAGTCATCACTCTCATTCTCTCTTCCAGAGTCATCAATATTCAGTGTAAGACAAAAGTCAAAATGATTGGTAACATCCTGGGGTGCAGTGGATGACCTCACATCTTTGATGTCTGACCTGCTTCAGTCACCTTCATGGCTGTTGGAATCAATTGTTCTTATTTGCTCATTTTACCAGGGGAAGTGTTCACATGCTTGGGGTACTTATCACCCTAACCCATGGACAGGTTGAGAACTGTTGGTTAATCTCAACTTGATTTAGTCCATCTGCCAAGATGGTTTTACTGGGGTGTGCTGCTATGCATGCAAAGTTTCTTGAAGGTAAGGATTTAATATTGAAACAAAGAATTAGATTATGTGTGACCTAAAGTTCAGGGCTGCCTGAATTGAATAAAATGCTTCAGATATGGACTGAATAAACCAGAATGAAAAATGTAATATTTGGGGAAAGGTAAAAATCTTTTAAAAATGTTTTTTATTAATATCTTTTGTTTATGGATCAACTAAATATTCCTCCCTACTTATTCTCCAAGAGGGTTATCCCACATAAGAGAGTACTTTTAAAAAAGATAAAATAATTAGCAAAACAGCACAACACATTAAAAAAGTCTGAAAAATGAAGAGTTCCACCCTTGTGGAAATCCTACTTCTGGAAAGAAGTGTGGTGGTGGTGTTATCTTCTCATGTCTCTTCTTTGGGGTCATACTCATACTTTGTAATTTTGCAACATTCACTTTTATTTTTAGGTTTTTGCAAGGCAATGGGGTTAAGTGGCTTGCCCAAGGCCACATGGCTAGGTAATTATTAAGTGTCTGAGACTGAATTTGAACCCAGGTACTCCTGACTCCAGGGCTGGTGCTTTATCCACTATGCCACCTAGCCACCCCAACATTCACTTTCAATTGTTTTGTGGTGGCTATTCTATTTATATGGCCGGCACACTTATGTTATTTTCTTGGCTCTGAGTTAGGCTTTTCTTAACATAATCCAAGATCATATTATATTAATTGACTGTCATACTTCATTGCTGACTCATTTTTAACGTACAGCTCACAAATATTATTCTAGACCTTTTTCAAACAAACTAATATACAACAATACCTAGCAATTCTATAGCATCTACTTTGTTCTAGAAACATTGTTAAATGCTTTACGATTAGTTTTTCATTTGCAAACAAACCTGGGAGGTAGGTTCTATTAATATCTTGATCTTATGAAATTGATTTTTTAAGCTACATATGGAAGAATTTACATTTAGCTCTTAGATGAAGTAATTAATTCCCAAGGTGGATCTAAGCAATTCTAATCCCATATTCTATGAATCTGATATAAAAGAAAGGCAACATGGTATATATCTAAATCTTTATGTATATATGTATGTGTGCATATATGTATATATATACATATCTATATGTATATACATATATGTGTATTTATAAGCATATACATGTCTCTCTGTCTCTGTCTGTCTGTGTCTCTTCTCTCTTTCTGTCTCTCTGTTTTCTCTGTCTTTCTCTCTTTCTCTTTGTCTCTCTCTGTCTCTGTCTCTCTCTGTCTCTGTCTCAATTCAAATCTCACCTATGACAAGAATGGGTCACTTAATTCCCCCCTTAGCACGTTCTAATTTAGTTGCTCATTTACACTAATGAAAAGAGTTTCCACATCAGGAATTCCTCACAAGGATGAAATCTAGGTCTGTTTCCTAATCCAATACACCACATGCCAAAGAAAGTATTAAAAAAAAATTATCTTCCTTTTGTGTCAGTTAGTAAACCCAGAAAAGCCTAAGAAACTCTTAATGTCAAATACAACATCTTACAGAAAAACAATAAAAAAGGGTCTCAACCACAAAATCTTTGGAGATCATAGGTTGCTTTTCCATAGAGTAAATAGATGTTAACCACAGTGCCCTGGGTATATTCTAGCTAATGCAATTAGATGCTGTCTGAGTAAATTATCTTAAGAGATTCAATTAAATGTGACCCTCCTATAAGCATTGTGTCTAAATAGTTATGCTGAACTAACTCCAAAAGAGGCCATGGAAAGTGATGCTGGGTCAAGCCAAATGTTGGAGGATCATTATGAATTAAATTCTCCTGTTGGCCTGCCAATCCACACTTGTGGAAAATCCCAAATGTTTTTGAGATGACAGATAGTAAAAATGATTTCACTTTCCTTAGTTCTCTCTCATTCCAAGACCAATAACCTCATTCTAAGTGGTTGGTTTGCCTTTGTGTGTTTGTTTATTTGCAGTTGTTGACAGAGAAGACTACACAGAGTCTGGACATATCCATTACATTATTTTTGCATCCTTAAACTTACTAAAATTTAAATGATTTACTTACATTCTATGGTCTTGATCCTGGATTGCCAAGGTGTTAGAGAGTTATAACCACAAAATACAACATGAATTGTTTATTTAGACAAAAGTAGATGATTCAGTCTAAATTTTATTTATGTACCTTGTTCTGACATTTAAGCGTTAGTCAGTTTAAAATCAGTTTTGAACCCCAAAGGTATCTGAACTAATATGAAACAACCATTAAATTTTTATATTTGTATTGAACTCTCTATATATTATATACATACACATATGGGTATATGTGTGCGTGTATGTATGTAGAAAGATAGTGATAGAAATAGATAGGTAGAAATAGATAGATAGATAGATAGATAGATAGATAGATAGATAGATAGATAGGTAGATAGATAATAGATGGTTAGATAGAAAGATAGACATTAGGTTTAGGTTACTGAAAATTTCATTGGTTGGACATACAATTCTATTATCCATCTTATCTGTCTTTTGGGAATGTGAGACTGTACTATGCTTTTTTCTTTATGACATTTGCTCAGAAGATTTGGGAATGGTGAAGTTAAGACTTTTCTTTTATAAAGTTTTTCTTTTTCTCATTTCATCTTAAAGAAAGGAGAAACTGGAAATCTCACACTACAGATGAGCACAAAACAACCAACTTAAGAACTCCTTTAATGTTGTTTAATCAACAAATGTTTAAATCTCTTAGTGACCCCATTTGGGGTTTTCTCTGTGAAGATACTGGAGTGGTTTGCCATTTCCTTATCCAGTTTATTTTACTGATGAGGAAACTAAGGCAAACAAGGTTAAGTGACTTGGCTAAGGACATGACTACTAAGTATTTGAGGCCAGATATGAGCCTATGGAGATGACTTTTTCTGACTCCAGGTCCCAAACTCTATGCACTACATCTAGTTCCTGAGAATTAACCTCTGCTTGTGGCTTCCACTTCTATGAACAAAATGAGGAGATAAACTATCCCTAATGAAGAGAAACTATTATGAACAATAAGACTATATTTTTATTACAATATAGTTTATTACAATATTATACAATTTATTACAATACAGATTAGTATTGAAATAAATACTAGGGTTTATCCAAAGCAATTTTGGTGCAAATGAATTTCATTTGCTCAAGTGCAGTAAAGAGGTGGGTTATAAGTTAAATAGAGAACAAGAAGGAATTTCTCTTTTGCTTATTTCTGCTATCTCCTTTCATTCCCCTCTTTTCACCTTCTGGGATCTTGAAAAAGAAATTATAGAAAACATTATTAAACTCATCAAAATCATAAATTAAAATTGACTTGGACAATTTATAAAATTTTCTGCATACTTTAGTCTTAAAGTCTTTGATATTTGCATCCTTATACCTAATACCTGAATATTGATTCAGGTTTAAGGGAAATGAAAAACACCTTTATCCTTACAACAGTTCTGCAAACTTATTTTGGAGGTAAAGTTGAATATTTTTAAACATACCACCTTCAGTTAGTCTTATAATAAATTACTAAAAAATGACAAACATGATTCATTTCTCTATCAACTCCTGGAGATTCAATAGTAAGATACAATTAAATGAATTATAGTTGTTTATAACTAAAAAATCTCAAAATGCGCCCTTACAGGCTCAAAATATAGCTTTAAAAGTACAAATGGAAGAATATTTGAATTTCAGTCTTATATTAAATTATTTTTAAACTTCTAATATGACTACATATGCCATATGAAAAGAAAATGAGAATCTGTCCTGCTAAGGTTATATTTCCAAAAAAAATTAATGGAGAATTCTTTTAATTGTATTCTCAAAGAATTAGAGGGAATCTGTTTCAAATTATATATCACAAAAAAGTAATTCTTAATTTAAATTGTGAATCATGTTTCACAGTAATAGGATGACTTGAATGACTCAAACAAATAACTTTTAAGCAGTCTTGTTCTATTCTTTTTTATTGTGTTTTACAAAATTAGTCAGGGTATACTATTGAAGTATTGTGATACTTATATACTTTTATATTTAAATACAAATTTGATGGAGATTGATTGTGACTTTTGATTATTGAAAAAATCCATAGAATTGCACAGCAAAATAAATGATTTTTGGACATTGGTGTATTCCAAAAAATGTTATTTTAGTTCTATTTAATAAAAATTATGGAAAATCACAATTCCCAATTAGAAAATTTAATTAAGCTTTAATTTCATAATCATACATTTGGGATTTTTATATTGCAATTATTATTTGTTGCCTTCTATTTGTACAAATCACATATTAAAGACCCATTATGATGCCTCATTGGAAAATAGTATTATCCTGAGTTCAAAAGTCATCTTCATGTAGATGACTCCCAAAACTTCTCAGGAGCCTTAGTTTTACTCTTGCTAGTGTTACCTCTGTCCCAAAGACCATTGGTATGGTACTCTCTTCTTAGCGGAACAGATGAATACCCTACCCTGTATGAGAGGAAGGCAGAAAAATTGAGAGGTGAGAACTTCAAATCTGAGCCAGTCCCTTTCTTTGGAACCGGTCAAGTTTCAAGTTTTCTTCAAGCATTGAGTCAGCTTCCAGCTTCAAGAGAGAAAGAAGAGATAAACTCCACTTCAGATTTCTAAAGGAAAAGACATCCCCTTGAATGAGATCCAAGACCTTCTCTCTCTCTCGGTTGAGCTGAGTTATCTCACTTCCAATAGGAGTGCTTCTTCATTTGGCTTTGTGTAGTATATATATTCTTTTATATATACCTCCCATTATTTGTTTTGATTTGGATATATGAATTTTTTTTGCTATTTGCTGTGTTTATTCATTATGAAATTGAAATTAGTTGAGAAAGAGGTCAAATCTTGGATATAACTCTTGGGGTCCCCCTTCTTCTTACAATGACAAAATAATCAGAAAATAGATAGAGCCCAATCCTATCTCTGAGATGAACAATTAAGAAGCAGATAAATCTGCTTCTAGCCTGGTACCTCTTCTTTCTGAGGAGAGTAGAGTGGCTTCTGGTTCCAAGCTTCAGTTTTTCCTGGTAGGAATGAAAGTCTATGTTGAAGGAGAATAGGAAGTCTAAGAAAAGTTTAGAAATATTTATTCGGTCTCCATTTGAGCCACAGACAATGATATCACAAGTGGGCCTTCTCTACAAAATGTGCTCCATTCTGCTAAAAGTCTGAACCAATTTGGGATAAATGGCATTCATCTTCACTAATAAGGAAATAATTTTATACCTATGGACTTTTGAACAGTTATACTAGAAAATCCCATCTGGGTGAATAATAGCCATATAAAATTCAATTTTTTCCAAATCCAACTCATTAGTTTACCCTCCTAAACCCTTCCCTTCATCACTTCCTGCTTCTATTGAGGGAATTTTCATTCTTCTAATCCATATTAACAACGTTAAAGTCATCCTTGACTCTTGAATTCATCCCTACTAATTGCTAATGCTTGTTCTTTTTTAAAATTTTTATTTAAGGCAATAGGGTTAAGTGATTTGCCCAAGGTCACACAGCTAGGCAATTATTGTTTGAGGTCATATTTGAACTCAGGTCCTCCTAATTCCAGGGCTGGTGCTCTATCTACTGTACCACCTAGTTGCCCCTAATGCTTGTTCTTTCTTTTTGCAAGGCAATGGGTTAAGTGGCTTGCCCAAGGTCACACAGCTAGGTAACTATTAAGTGTCTGAGGTCAGATTTGAACCCATATACTCCTGACTCCAGGGCTGGTGCTCTATCCACTGCGTCACCTAGCTGTCCCTCTAATGCTTGTTCTTATTCAGCATCATCTAGAATCCTTCTTTCATTTCATCATCTCCTCCTACTCATATTTAAATCTTTTATAATTTAATTTTCTTCTTCATCATTGAATTGAAACCTCTTTCCTCAATATTATTAATCTCTTAATTGCCAGTTCTGATGGATTTTTCTCTGTCCTCATTCTTCTTAATCTTTATTTGACTCTGTTGGTTACTCTCTTCTCCTATATACTCTCTGATCACTGAATTTTCATGTTACTGATCTCTCTTGGTTCTCTTGCCTATCTGTTTGACTGATCATTTCCATTCTCCTTTACTAGCTTATCATTAATATCATACCCCTTTATTGTCTTTGTTCCTCACACTATGCTCTGGATCCTGTTATAGCCTTTCTCTTTATTCTCTCAGTCAGTAATCTCATTAGCTCCCTACGTTTGCATTATTTTGATATAGATAAATGCAAAATCTCTCTCTACACACACATACACACACACACACACACACACACACATATATGTATATATCCCCCTTGTCTTTTCTTAGCTCCATTTTAGAATCTCTTTAGAATCTGTTAGATATTTCAGGATTCTTAAAATAAATAAATCTCAAACTAAATGCATTACATTTCTTCCAAAATCCATCCTTCTTTAAAACTTCCTATTTCTCAAATACAATGCATTCTCATCCCTTTGAAAATCCATATTACAGAAAAATTAGAGGAGTATCTATTTTTATTAGAAAGGGAATATTCGTATCCTAAATTGATGCATCAAACTTTTAGAGACCAAACTCTATATATTTAAAATTACTTTTATCTATAATATTTCAGGAATTAACTGGAGATATTCTTTTTTGCAGACTGAAAACCAGTTGAACTTATATAAAGGCCATCTTTTTATGAGGTAGACTTCAGGGTGAAATCTTTTAAAAATTTAACTATTCTTTTCAATTAACAAAAATATTTCTCTCCCTCTCAATTGCTGAATTCCACTTTCCACCAGAAAAAAAAATGGCCTTGGAATCAGGAAGACAGGAGTTTGAAATCTTAGATACTTTATACTTACTAGTTGTATGAACTTGAATAAGTCACTTAACCCTGATTGCCTCACATCCAGGGTCATCTCCAGTCATCCTAATTCATATCTGGCCACTGGCTCTAGATAGCTCTTGAGGGGAGAGTGAGACTGGTGACTTAATACAGCTCCCACTCACTCAAGTCCAACTCATGTGCATGTCATGGCATCACCTCCCTGATGTCGTGGTCTTCTTCAAGGTTGAAGGACAAAACAACAGGTGGTGCATGTGACTTAATGTAAGAGAGTAGCTACTCCTAGGTTGAAGGAGAAAAATAGTTTCTACCTAAGGTAATGATGTCTCATCAGTGTCTGCAAAGAATTCTAGCATCACTTTCTATTTAGCTCAACTCAAGAAGCACTTATTAATAATTTACTATGTGTCCAGACACTATACTAGATTTCAGGGACCAAAAGAACAATCTTTTCTCTCAAAAAGTTTTGTCTACTTAGCTGGGAGGGTGGGAAGAAATAGTCTGTGTTTTTTTTAATATAAATACATATATATATATAGATATATAGTATGTCATATTACATGTAATAACAATATGTTGTATTATACACAATATATGATACAATGTTACTTTATATTAATAATTTTATCAATGAGTAAGTTTTGATATAGAAATTATGGAATTAATACAAAATATCTGAAAAGCAATTCAGGGTAGGAATCCCTAGCAACTGGAATTTAAGTGGAATAGAGAACCTTTCTTAAGGATGAATTTGTGCTGATCTAGAGATTCCAGGAGACAGAGAACTCATTTATTTTTCATTTAAGGATGTGGACTTTATCTGTGATTTTTCATCTATTGGGAAAACCAGGGTAAGGAAATCCTTTTACTAATGCAATAGGGTACTTTCTTTGATGCTTAAAGAGATGCTTTGAGGACTAAGAGGTTAAGTACCTTACTCAGGGTCCCACAGGCAGGATGTACCTGAGTCAGGGCTTGAGAGAAGGTCTTCTGGCTTTGAATCTGACTCTTGACTATACCATATCTTTGTTTTATTTTGGAATTTTGGAATTTTATCAAAGGAAATTAGAAGGAAAATGGAATGTCTTTATATGTAGATGACTATACATTATAGATAAATGCATACACACTCTTTTGGGGCCAAAGACTTCATTTTTTATATCCTAGCACAGTAAGAGATATTCATTAGAAGTAAGAGATATTCATTAGAAGTCTTCAAGTGTAGATTCAGTAACCAATTATAGGAGATGATTAAGAGTATTGGACAAGTATCAATTGCATTTTATTGTTCTGAGATTCATTCCAAATCTGATTCCATTTCTGTAATTATAATAAGTTTAAGATAAAAGGGATTGAGGAAATAGATTATAATTTTAAAATATATCTGTCTGTCTTTCTGTCTATCTATCTATCTATCTATCTATCTATCTATCTGTCTGTCTGTCTGTCTGTCTGTCTATCTGGTCTACTATTAGGATAGTGTCATATACTGACATTTAGTAATAATAGAGTTCCAGAAATTATAGGCCAGGTAAAAATAAAACCCCAGCTAGAACCTAGATGTCTTATCCATATTATTATACTTGATTATCAAAATAACCCTGTGTTATAATTATGCCTGTTTTACAGATGAAGAAACTGAGGCTAAGGAAAGTTAATTGGCATGTCCATGCTGGTAAGTATTGTCAATCAAGATTTGAAATTTTCCTTATTTTAAGCCCAGCATTGTCTTTCCATTGTGCCCCATAGCTAACAAATGATTCTGGAACAGCTCTGTATCATTGTCAAGAAATTATATATATATATATATATATATATATATATATATATATATATATATATATATAAATTTCTATTCATCCTAGATAAGTCATTTTCTGAAAATTCTCATGAAGTAAGAGGAGAGAGAGAGAGAGATAGTTGTAGATATATTTCTTTTAGAATGATTTTTTTTTCTCTTTGGAAAATTCTGACTTCTTTAAAAATTGTAAAGAGATAAAGAAACTGCTGTGTGTATGTTTGAAAATGTAAATGCCTGTAACCTGACTTTGTAATTACCGAGAAATTGCTCTTTGCTTTTATGTTTGACATAATTCTTTGAGTTACTTTGTACAATAGTCCTTCAATTATCAAAGGCAATTTGACAGATTGAAGAAAGCCATGCAGAAGGAGGTTAAACTTCTGACTTTCCATTCACCACACACATCCAATTTATCAACATTTATTGCAGCTACTTCCTCCAAACACATTACTTGGATCTACTCTCAATTGCATCACCAGGGCCAGATTCCTAGTCATCTCCTGCCAGAATTCTTCCTATGATCTCACTACCCTGCCTCCAAGCATTTGATCAGTTCTCCAATAACATTTTCCAAATCTTCTATACTCTCATCCACCAAGTTTTCTTGAGATCAAATTTCAGGTGCTCATTTTAGACTTTAAGTCTCATTTCCAGAGAGCTATATTCCAGAGAGTATTGTGCTCCAGAAATCATGTGGGTCCTCTCACAGGACTCATCTGGGTGCTAACTGGTGCTAGTCAATAGTCCCAGAAACCAGTGTTTTAAGAACACCCTTACCCAGATAGTCAAATCAGCAAAGGAAAATAAAAAGAGATTGTACTATGGGGAATAGAATGTAAGTTCATTTAAAATTGTCCTTTCTGGAGGAAAAAATAACCACAAGGGCTGGAGACTTAAAAAAAAAAAACATTATTTATCTGACTGAATATCTCTGCAAGCTGATAAAAAGCAAACTCTATATATTTTCTTTGAGAGACAGTTATGGTTTTTCATTGGCTTGCATGTTTGGCATATCTCATACTATAGATTTATAAAGATTTTGTTTGCTGGCAGAGAGCACTGAACTGTGCAGACACCTTTTAATCATTTTGATTTATGTATTTTCATCAGCTAAACAATATATCCAGTGTGCATGTTTGGATTCAATAATCATGAGTAGCTTCATTTTCTCCCCCAAACTTTATGTCACCCCCTTAATTTATTCAGCCTGCTCTGGCTTAGAGCCTGGCTACTGAAATATTTGCAAACAGCAAAGCAATCCATTATTGCACCACACATAGACATATTTCCCCCAACTAATTTGTGAACCAACTGATTATGGAGATTACTAGTTATTTAGATTCCACTTCCCAATTCACAAAAAATCTATCAAAGATTCATCATCTGGAAATAAATTTTTAGCAAATGCCTTAGTAAGGATATGACATAGGAGTATATACTATTGAATCATTAAGAAAGGTTCTAAAAACACAACAATATTAAGGTAGCTCTTCTTTTAGTAGCAAAGAATTTTAAACAAAATAGATGTCAATGAATTGGGGAATGGTAAAACAAATATTACTGCCTGAATGTTATGCTATACTATTTATATTATAAAAATATGTATATAAAGGATTAAAATAGGTATAGAAAGATACCATGAACTAAGCAAGGCAACATATGAGCAGTGGGAAGAATACTGAATTTAGAGTTGGAGGATTTAAGTTAAAGTCCTAGCTCAATCAATTATGTGAAGCTGACAAGTAACGTAATCTCTCTGGAACTCAATTTCTTCCTCTATAAAATGAGTGATTTATGAGATGACCTCTATTATTGCTTATAGTTCTATGTTTATAATTACACAATCAATGAAGTTATATAAAGTAAACAGAACCAGGAAAACAATGTACATAATAATTCCAATAATATAAGTCAAAAGAAACTAGAAACCATTTAATCATGATTCTCAAGATTGGTTTGAATGAGTATTTACTTTAATGCAGTCAAGCACATCTATCTTGTCCCCAATATCCTGCCTTTCCATATCTTTAATTAAAAAAATGATCTCATATGTTCCCTTGAGATAAATTTTCTTCAATTTTATCTCAGAGTCATTTTTTTCCATCCAACTAGAATTCATTGGTGAATGAATTAAATCATTTATTAAGTACATTCTACATTTTATACACTACTAAATCCTGAAAATCTAAATTCAAAAAGTGAGTACAGCACTTACAAAGACCTTATATTCCAATGAGGGAGAATGAAAACAAAGGGAAGTGGTAGCTACAGAAGACATTTTGGTGAAAATTATGAAGCTAGTGAGTGGTTGTTCTGCATACTCAAGGATCAAAATGACCTCACTATGTCTAAATCATATGTCTGACTGTGGCTGATCAGATTAATATGAGTTCAGAAGCCCTACCTCAGGTCATATGGACATTTGAAGTGGAATTATCTCTAAATTTACACATCTCACAATTTTTTTTTTTTGTTACTGTAATTCTGCTTTGCAGGGCAGTGAGTAGCCCAGTAAAAGAATACACTGACACAATGGCAATGTGAACAAAATTTCAGAGTGAACTTGAATCTGGTTCATGGTTCCAGCACTAATAGGTGGTAAAATGTTAATGGGGGGGGTGGAATGGGTAATAGTTTCTCTCAGATTGGAAGGCAGCTTGTAAGGCCAAGGTGACCAGTACCAGAAGTTAAAAATAATGGGACTGAGGCTATTCTTGAAATAATACTCAAGGAGAATCAGTTACTCCAGGAGAAATACAGATTCCTCAGTAGAGGGATGATATCCTATGATGGGAAGGCAGCAAGCGTTAATATGTGGGTTCAATTTTTTCCCCATTGTATTGCCAACTATCTTTCTCAAATATATTTGTCAAATATGGAATCTTTTCCTTTGTACAAGAGGTAGGGAGTCATTGGTAGTGTGTTGCCTGTGCTTTCAAAGGCAATCTGGATAGTTTTATTTTTGTGTTTTTGTGTGTGTGTGTGTGTGTGTGTGTGTGTGTGTGTGTGTGTGTGTGCATATGTGTGTGTGATAAATAGAAGTTCAATAGATCTGGTAAAGATATTCAGAAATGACTATGATGTAAAACAAAGGTCATAATAAATTTAAAATGTGTAATTAATCCCTTTATCTGCTTTTATTTTCTAAAGCTTTGTCAAACACTGTTTTGTGTCCATTTGATTAGATGTCTGGTATTTCCATTCCATTCTACTTTTATTTCTCAGTTTTTCCACTGTAAACATGTACAATATTAAGGAGTTTTATAATCAAATCATTAGAAGAAATAGTTTATGTTTTTTTTAAATGTTATCTTTACCTGGTTTTAAAATCAATACCATATTTGCCTTACAAACTGTATTGGGCAATATTCCATCTTCCTCCTCTTTTAGGAATAATCTATGTAACAGAGATGATTTGTTCTTGCTAAGTTTAAAAGAATTCTATGCTGAAACCATCTGGAACAGGTGGTTTTATTTTTTTTAAGAGTAATTCTTTGGTGATTTGTCTTATTTTTTTTCTTTCTGAGACTAGTCTGTTTAGGTTATTTCTTTCCCATTATGTCAGTTTGTACAATTTATATTTTTGTAGGAAATCAACTGTTTCCATGAAATTATCTTATTTGCTCTACTATCACTTTGTATTATATTCCCTTATATCCTTTTTTAAAGACTATGTCTCACTCTTTTAACTACATTGGAAATTCAGCCTCCATACTTCTATTGATGGGAGCCCTGTCCCTGACTTGAATCAGTTTGTCCCTCTTCATCTATCCTGCACTTATTGTATTGCCAACTAACTTTCTCCATAATAGGGTTCACGATATTAATACTAAACATAGTGCTGAATCTAATCTGCACATTCCAGTATTGTTCAAACTCCTGAGTTCAAGAAATCTGCCAGCCTGTCTCACAGTTAGCTAGTATTACAGTTTTATGTCATCAAATCTAATTATTTCCCAACTTTTCTTGAGCCTTCTATATTTTTAATTTTATGATTTATACTTCTCTTTCTTTAAAAAATAAATTTGCTATATGTTATTTCTTGTTTTTTTTAAACTGCCACTCAATTTTATTTATCAGTTTACTCATTCTTTCATTTTTTATCATATTTTCTTTATTTTTGCCTTGGTTAAATTTTTTTTAAAAACTATTAGTTTCTTTTTTAAAACTTTGGCTTATTTTTTCTTTTCTTAGAGACATTGAGCACAATCTCAATTCCTTTATCTTTTCATTTACCTTCTCATTAATATGGGCATTTAGTAATATAAATTTGCTACTAAGCATGCCTTTGACTGAATCACATAGATAGTGATATGTGATTATAGATGTCTTTGTTTATTAAATGTTCTAATTCTGATTTCTCTTTTACTCAGTCATTTAAAAATTATTTCAATTTCCATGTGGTTTTATATCTTTATTTAGTTTTTTTTTTTTGCAAGGCAATGGGGTTAAGTGGCTTGCCTAAGGCCACACAGCTAGGTAATTAAGTGTCCAAGGTCACATTTGAACTCGGGTACTCCTAACTCCAATGTCAGTGCTCTATCCACTGCACAACCTAGCTGCCCTCTATATCTTTTAATGTTTTGCTTCCTTTACTCTTGTTCGCTGCATTGTTGTTGCAGTTGTTCTTCGCCCTTCAAAGAAGACCAATGACTTCATGGGGTGATGTCTTTATTTGTATGTAAAATGGACTGAAATGAAGTAGAGTTGCACAAAATCATCAATCTCACTCTCTCTTCCAGAGTCATAGAAATCCCAAAGTATGACAAGAGTCAGGATAACCGGAGATGGCAAGGGATGTATTGGATAACTTCGGGTGGCGGCGCCTCTTTACATGCTTGAGGTAGACAGGTTTTCAAACTGTTGGTTACCTTCAGCCTGCTTTAGCTCATATGCTGAGATGGCTTTATTTTGGTGTGGCTGCTGTGCACACTATAGCTTCTCGGATCCATCCAGCTGAGAGCTGGGTGAACATGAATACAGCAGGTTGATGAGCAGCCCCCCCACACCAAAGGTTCTAGTCCTCCATGGACATCCCATACACTTAGTTGCATTATAAATTATAGTAAAATGTATATAATGTCTGTCTTTATGAATATGTACAGAATTTCTTTAGGAATTTATATATAAGGGTGGCTAGGTTGTGCAGTGGATAGAGCACTGGTCTTGGAGTCAGGAGTACCTGAGCTCAAATCTGGCCTCGGACACTTAATAATTACCTGGCTGCGTGACCTTGGGCAAGCCACTTAATCCCATTGCCTTGCTAAAAACCTAAAAAAAAAGAATTTATATATAATCAGTTTTTTGAGGGTTTTATTTGTGCTTGAAAAGAATGAATATTCTTGTTTTCATATTTAAACTTAAATTAATTAAGTTAATTACAAATTATGTGATTTTAAAAATCTTGTGACTTGATTAATCACATTTTAATAAACATTGAATTCTCATATCATTATTATTATATTTAATCTTTTTTGATAACTTTTATTTAATTAATTAATTGTCAAATTGTCAGCATTTAATGTATTTATTATTTACTTTTCCTTTCACCATTATATAATATTCTTGTTTGTCTCTCCCAATTGCTCTCTAAGTATAATTCCACTTTATAAAATATAATTATAACTATTCCTAATTTTTACAAACTTGTATTCATATGATCTATTTAGATCAACCCTTTAATATATATGTATATATGACAATCAAATTTTTTATTTAAGTAACATTGTATGATAAGTTTTGATTATTGACATAGTCTATATCTTAAAAATTTTCAAAAGAATTTTTACCATTCATAGATAAAGTTGATTTTTCTGTCATTTTATCTTGTTCTTGGTTTTATCTAAAGGGAGTGAATTATATCTTAATCTTCTGAAACTATTTCAACTATTTTAACTAGTGTAACATCCAATCCAGGGCTTACTCTCCTAACTCCCACTTATCTTCCATCTCCAGAGGGTTTTTTACTCTTCCTCTTAAGATTCTAAAACCCTCAAGGGGTTGGCTTTTTATACTCATTAGCCATGACATGCTAGTCAGTAAATTATGCTAGATTTCAGTTTATTAGACTATTAAATCTTACATTTCCTAAAGGTATCATCATACTTTAAAATAATGTATAGAGGAGATTTGGGGGGTGGATTTCCAGGGCTTTTTCTCTTCATTGTCCTCAAATCTTTTTTCATTTTTTTTGCACAGTAAAATTTTTTTAAATGGAAATAATTGACAACCTGTAAAGTAGCAGCATATGGAATTGTCACAAACTAATTAGCTTTCTTTTATATCATCAACAAAACTCAAGTCAGATGATGAGCATGTTAAGAGAAAAGGAGAGGAGGCATCTATTACAAATTGTAGATGGGGGAGAGTACTTTACTAAACAAAGGATAGAGATGGTTTTTGTCCTGGTCTCTACCCCCAACACATCCAGGGGACGGCACCTAATTTCATACTCAGAATGTACATAAACCTATATCCATTACCATGCTTCCTCTAGATCCTGGGGAAAAATTCTGGTTTATTAGGTCATTACATAAGGCACAGGTAAACACTAGGAGATGAATTTGAATGACTTGGCATTGGCAGTTCCAGGTGGAACCTCAGATAGGAGACATTTTATTTAACTGTTTAAAAACAATTTTAAGGTCTTTTTGGTCCCTAATCAGACTTTCCCTCCCTCTTATATCCTTTTTCAAAGTCAAATACGTAGTCAGCAATGAATAAGATTAGGTTTCTAATAAAGATTATAAGTTTTTTGCTTGTTTATGGGATATTTGTTGTCTTTTCCCAATAGTCCAAATAGAATAAATCTTGTTTTACTTACCTTGGGAGGATAAACTCAAAACAGTTTCTGTAGTCCTCAAAATGCTTAGTTTGTCTGAGATAGCCTCCTGGGAGTAAGATGACTAGGTTGAGATAGTTATGCCTTTAATAATTCCTTAATGAACTGAATAGGTAGCCTAAACTTTTTGTCACTTATCTGTATTCTACATTACAGCTTGGGCTACCCACTTTGGTTTCCACAAATAAAAAAATCTTGTGTGCAACTTTTCCCCAAACTTATGATTGCTATTCCCTAGTCTGTAAGCTCCCAAAGGGTGTGGGATGGTTCATTTTTGTCATTTTATTTTCAGTACATAAAGCAATAAATTAACATTGTAGGTCCTTAATAAATGTTTATTGTTACAATCTGTGTCTACAGCCTTAAAATGAAATAATAGATGTAGAGGAAAAATTGGAAAAAATGAAAGTGATACAAAAATAATCATAAAAAAGTCAGTAGCTCCTTAAAGGGGGTACACAAAAAACTGAAGAAAATAACCCTTTTTTTTAGGTTTTTGCAAGGCAAATGGGGTTAAGTGGCTTGCCCAAGGCCACACAGCTAGGTAATTATTAAGTGTCTGAGACCGGATTTGAACCCAGGTACTCCTGACTGCAGGGCCAGTGCTTCATCCACTGCGCCACCTAGATGCCCCAAAAATAACACTTTTGAAAACAGAAGTTTTCAAGTAATAAAAGAGGCATAAAAATCCACTGAAAAACTCCTTAAAAACTATGACTGACTTAATGGAAAAGAAGGCACAAAAATTCACTGAATAAATAATTAAATAGAATTAATGATAAAATAAAAAAGTTAAAATTGGGCAAGATGAAGTTAATAACTTTATGAGACATTAAGAATCAAAAATAAAATAAAAGGACTGAAAAAATAAAAGAAAATTGTGAACTATCTCATTGGAAAAGCAACTGATTTGGAAAATAGATTGAGAAGAGATCATTTAAGAATTTGTAGACAACCTGAAAGCCATGATTAAAAAAAAGACCCTGGAACATCTTTCAAGACATTATCAAGGAAAACTGACCTAATATTTCAAAACCAGGGACAAAATAGAAATTGCAGGAATTATCTCATCATCTCTGGAAAAGGATCTCCAAATGAAAATTCTAAGAAATATTATAGTCAAATTCCAGAGCCCTCAGGTCAAGGAGAAAATATTGCAAAGAACCACAATGAAATCATTCAATTATCATGGAGTCACATTCAGGATAACATGAGCTAATAGTTTCCAAGTAAAAGGAACAGAGGCTCATAATATAATATTCCAGAAGGTAAAGGAGTCAAGACTATAATCAGAAATAGCCTATCTAGTAAAACTGAGTATAATCCTTCAGATGAAAATATGGAAATTTAATGAAACAGTGGACTTTCAAGGATTCCTGATTAAAAGATGAGAAGTGAATTGAAAATTTTATTTTCAAATCTAAGACTCAGAAAAAGAATAAAAAGGTAAACAGGAAAGAGAAATCATAAGGGACTTAATATTAAACTTTTTACATTCATTCCTACATGGTGATACAATACTTATTCATTTTAAGAGCTTTTTCACATTTAGTTGCAGTTAGAAGGAATATACATAAAGAGTGCAAGTATGCATTGAATATGATAGAATTCTATGTTAAAAATAAAAGTAAAATTGATAAAGAAGAAGAATTCACTAAGAGAAAAGAAAGCAAGAGATAGAATCAGGCAAACTGTCACATAAAAAAGACATGAAAGAGCTTTACAGTTAGGAAGATGGGAGTGGCAGAAGGAGGGTGAAACTTACTCTCGTTGGATTTGGCTCAAAGAAGGAATGACATAAATGCTCAATTAGTTGGGCATAAAACATCTATATTACTCTATTGAAGGGAAATGTGTGGGTGACAGAAAGAAGGGTGGATTTGGGGAGACATTAGAAGCAAAATAGTTTTGTGGTTGGACAGGTGAAAGGAAAGAGTAGAATAATTGGGGAAAAATAGGATGAAAGGAAATGCATAGTGAAAATAGTCCTAAGAGAAAAATTTTTTTCAGCAAATTTCTCTGATTAAAGCCTCATTTCTCAAATATATAGAGAACTGAATCAAATTTGTAAAAATAAGAGCCATTCCTTAATTAAATGGTCAAAGTATATGAATAGGCAGTTTTCGGATGAAGTAATCAAAGTTAAAGTCATTGAAAAATAGTCTGAATCACTATTTATTAGAGGAGTGCAAATTAAAAAAACTCTGAAATACAACCCCATACCTCTCAGATTGATTAATAAGGCAGAAAAGAAAATGACAAATGAAGGATGAGATGTGGGAAAACTGAGACTGTAATTCATTGTTGGTGCAGTTGTGAATTGATTCAATTGCTTGAATCAATTCAATGCTCGAAAGCAATTTGTAGAGCAATATTCTAAGGATTATAAAACAGTGCATATCCTTTGAAACAGCAATACCATTACCAAGTCTGTATACCAAAAGATAAAAAAGAAAAAAAAACTTAAATGTACAAGAATATTTATAGTAGCTCCTTTTGTGGTAGCAAAGAATTGGAAATTGAGGGGAAGCTCATCATTTTGGGAATGGCTGAACAAGTGGTGGTATATGATTGCAATGGCATATTATTGGACTATAAGAAGTGATGAGCATGATGGTTTCAGAAAAAAACCTGGAAATACATGAACTGATGCAAAGTGAAGTGAGTTGAGCCAGGAGACCGTTGTACACGGGAATCTTTTACAATGATCAATTGTGAATGACTTTACCTATACAGTGACAATTGCAAAAACAATATATAAAATTCTATTCATCTCCATTAAAGAAACTGATGTAGTCTGAATACAGATTGAAGCATTTTATTTATCTTTTACTCTCTTCTGTTAAACTATTGCAATAATACAAGTGAAAGGTGACAGAGAACTATGGCAAGATGTTTACTGCGAAAGGAAGAAAGGAGAATTTTTTTTTGCAAGGCAAATGGGGTTAAGTGGCTTGCCCAAGGCCACACAGCTAGGTAATTATTAAGTGTCTGAGACCAGATTTGAACCCAGGTACTCCTGACTCCAAGGCCGGTGCTTTATCCACTGTGCCACCTAGCCGCCCCTGAAAGGAGAATATTTGAAAGATTGTTAGAAAGGTAGAAACAACAGAACCTGATAACTGATTGACTGTGGGAAGTTGAGATGGAGGGAGAAGATGACACCTGATGATACCTGATTTGTGAAACCATGTGATTAGAAGAATGTGTGTCTTTCATAGCATTAGAGATGTTAAGAAGGGGAGAAGGTTTGGGAGAAAATAATACATTCATTTTGGACATGTTACGTTTAAGATAATTTTAGGATATTTAGTTTTAGATGCCTAATAGGCAGTCAGACCTGTGAGACAAGTAGTTGGGAAGAGATTAGGGTTAAATATGGAGATATGAACGTTATCAGCATAGAAATATTCATCAAAACCATGAGAGTTGATGAGTTAAAAAAATGAAATAGTATAGGGGAGAAGAAAAGAGAGCCCAGGATGGAAACATGGGAGGCAACGATGGCTAAAGGGTGTGATGTCGATAAAGATTTACTAGAGAGATAGATCAATGAGGACAGAGTCAAGACAACTGAAGAGAAGAGAATATCAACAAGAGAGAGAGTCAGAAACAGTGCCAAAGGCTGAAGAGAGGTCAATAAAGATGAGAATTGAGAAAAAATCTTTAGTTCTAAAAATGAAAAGTTCATTAGTGAATTTGGAGAAAGCAGTTATGATTGAATGATGAGACTGGAAGCCAGATTGGAAAAACATTTAGAACAGAAAAGTAAGAAAGGAAGTGGAAATACCTATTGTAGATGGTTCCCTCAAAAAACATTGTCACAAAAAGAGGAGACAGATCCATGATATGATGGGAGTAACTGGGCTAAGTGAGGGGTCTTTGAGGATGAAGGAAGTCCTAGGCATATTCATAGACAGTAGGGAAGCAACTAGGACCAAGGGGGCAATTGATGATTTGTGAGAAAGTAGGGATCATAGAGGGAGAAATATGTTGAAAATGAGATCAAATCAGACATGGTTATAGACAGACAGGTCCTGGCAAAAAAAGGACCACTTCTACATAGGAAACAGAGGTGAAGGAGAAGATAGTGACAGAAGACATCTGAATAGTGTGAAATGAGAAACAGAGGAGAACAGACTATGAATGACCACAAGTTTTTTTTCAGTGAAAAATGAGGCACCTAAATTGAGAGGGTGGGTCAAGAAGAACTTAGGAATTTTTGAAAACTGTATTATTGACTCTATTGTTGAGAAAATCTTAAATAATCATCTACAGTGAAATATTATATAATTGATAATTTAATTGTTGAGTATAATCAAAGTTTTAGGAGCCTCACATTTCAGGATATCCCAAATTAATGAATGATAGATATAATTTAAAATAGATTGTACAATACTATTGAATACAATGATAATAATTCATTATATGTGCACCCATCCAGTTTAATATATATTTACATAAATATATATAATGTATAATTTATATATGTATTTATAAATATATACATAGTTTTATGACTATATATATATATATATATATATATATATATATATATATATATATATACACATATAACCTTTAGGTGCCCCAGGGAATTTTTCAGTGTTTCCAGTATTATGCAGCACAAAGGGAATTCATATACAGATGAAATTTATACACACACACACACACACACACACACAAAAACAAAGAAAATGCATATAAATGCAAAGTGTTTTAGAAATGAAAGTTACATTGATCTTAAAGTTAGTAGAATTTGGAATTTGAATCCTTACTCTACCACTTATTAGCTGTGGGAATATGGGCAAGTCATCTTATCCCTCACACTCAGTTTCTTTCTCTGTAAAATGGCAATAACAATATCTATTGTACCTCATTCAGTGGGATTTATTTTTATTTATTTACTTTAGATCTTTTTTTTGCAAGGCAAATAGAGTTAAGTGGCTTGCCCAAGACCACACAGCTAGGTAATTATTAAGTGTCTGAGACCGGATTTGAACCCAGGTACTCCTGACTCCAAGGCCGGTGCTTTATCCACTATGCCACCTAGCTGCCCCTTGTGGGATTTAACTGAAGTAATTCATACCAAATGTTTTCTAATCTTTAAAGTATTATGTGAATGTCAGTTATTTTTTATTTTTTTGTCTTTTGGATTTTTATTGGGGTGTGGAACACCTGGTTATGAAATTCCCTCTCCCAATGGAGATCAAACTTTGCTGCAGGTTTAATTTTAGATAGTTATCTGAGGCACTAAGAGATTAAGTGACTTGCTGAGGATGATAATGGCAATATATGTGAGAATTAGAATCTTGGTCTTGTTGATTCTGAGGCTAGTTATCTCTCTACAATAAAAGATGTTAAAATCTAAGCTATAAGGTCTAGGTTACAAAGTCTGGGTTATAAGGCATTTAGGTGGTGAAATGGATAGAGTGCTGGGCCTTAAGTCAGGAAAATGAGCTCAAATCTTACCTCAGATTATTGCTAGCTTTGTGACCCAGGGCAAGTCATTTAACTCTGCATGCCTCAGTTTTCCCATGTTTAAAATGAACTGTAAAAAGAACTGGTAAACCATTCCAATATCTTTGCCAAGAAAACTGAACAATAATAAGAACAATGTTTGTGAAGAGATTTCAATATGTTCAAAAACTTGGATAAAAAAATTCTATATTTATTTACATTAACTCTTTTGGTGTGGGAGCATGTTATGTCAAAAAATTCATTGTATTGGCAAGTTTTATTTGTTATTTAATTGTTTAAGAGGTTGATTTAAAAAATTGTTAAGAGGAAACTAACAAAATGCAACTATAATTGATTCCTTGTGAAATTCATATTTTCACCCCAAATGGCACAAAATGGCATTGGGATAAAAGAAAAATTTTTTCAGCACTGAAAGAATTAAGGTCTAATGTAAATTAAGCATTTATTTTAATTATTAAAAAACCATACTCTGAGGAGATGATAGCCTTCTCTAGACTGTCAAAAGGGTCTGTGACACAAAATAAGAATTCCTGAGCCATACTATACTGTCAGTTATTATTTTTAAGGAGATATAATAATAGAATAGAACCAAATTTCCATGTAGGAGAACTCTAAAACTATAGCCAACATCTCCATGAATTCATCATGTGCCTTTCAAATATGTTTCAGTGTCTGGGACATGGAATGCAAAATATTAATTGAGCATGAAGAGCATACTTTTCCTGAATCAACCTAGTAGTATTTATTTAAGATTAGAAATTGGCAGGAAAAAGTTTTGGTCGTATTGTAGTTTGACTCCTCTCATCAAGCAAACTTAGAAATAATGACATCTTCACACTCTGTTCACGTAGGCTTGCCTAGTTTGATGTAACTTTCTTTCAATGTCTGTTCACCTATGACAAGTGGTTTCTTAAACATGTCAATTTTGAGGCAAATTAACATAATTAACTGTGGGAAAGAATCCTTGGCTATCCATTGAGCATTGGTCCATGTGCTTTCTAATTAGATGCATTTGGTCTAACCAGTGTCTTTCAAAACAGTCAAGAGAAATATGAAAATAAACCATTTGGTTTCCCATGGAATTTTTCCCGTGGAACATACTCATTGCTTCTGAACCTATCTAATATATTTCAGTGTCCCTTATCTTGTTGAAGGGGAAAAATGTCAATATTTTACTCCATGTTTTAGAAATGAGTCTTCCAGAAGGGATTTTATTTCATTTGATGCTAATATAATACCTAAGTCATTTTTGTCAGAGACAGGACAGAAAGAAACAGATAGAAAAATAGAAATACAGAAATGTACAAAATGAAATGATTTATCTCTCTGCTTCAAGATAATTTTAAATAATAGATATTGGAATCTTAAAAAAATTAAAACATGTAAAATACAGTTTGGAGTTAATGTTCCAGAATAGTTAATTAATAGAGATATCATCCCATTCATTCTTTGACCACTCACTTCAAAGAATCACTGGAACTCCTTCCACAGATATTAAAAATATTTTTGAAGAGAAAAGAATGAATGAATCTCTTGTGAGTGATAGAAAGCAATTTGGAATAGTGTTCACTTCCTTTAGGTGAATCCCTTCATGCATAAATAACACTAAGACTGGTCAACATTCCAGACATTTCAGTGAAAGGGAAAGTATTGTCTACCCAAGGCAAGAATTTTCTCTCTTTTTATTTTATTTTATTTTTTAAATATAATTATTTTATTTGGTTTTCAATTATATACAATAGTAGTTTCTACCAATCATTTTTTGCAATGGTTTAAATTTCGCAATTTCCCCCTACCCACTCCCACCCTTCCTCCTCCCCGCAACTAATGGTCTTTACATTTGCTTCCATGATATGCATAGTTCAAAATTGAAAATTCTGAGAGAAAAACCATATCCTTAAGGAGTTAAGAAAAAATTAGAAACAGCAAAATAATTTATAATTTTTAAAAAATAATAAAATTTATTTTATTATTATTTTTAAATAATAAATATAAAATAAGAACTTTTTTTAAAGAATTGAAGATAATAATCTTTGGTCTTTGTTTAAACTTCACATTCTTTCTCCGGATTCAGATGGTATTCTCTATTATGAATCCCCTAAAATTGTCCCTGATTATTGCACTGATGGAATGAACAAGTTCATTAAGGTTGATCATTATCTCCATATTGTTGTTAGGGTCTATAATGTTCTTCTGGTTCTGCTCATCTCTCTCAGCATCAATTCTTGCAAGTTTTCCAGGCTTCTCTGAAATCCCATCCCTCCTGATTTCCAGTAGAACAATAGTGTTCCATCACATACATATACCACAATTTGTTCAGTCATTCCCCAATTGATGGATATCCCTTTGATTTTTAATTCTTTACTACTACAAACAGAGCTGTTATGAATATTTTTGTACAAGTGATTTTTTTTGCCCTTTTTCATGATCTCTTTGGTGTATAGACCCAGTAGCGGTATTGTTGGACCAAAGGATGTACACATTTTTTTTTTAAATTGCCTTTTGGGTATAATTCCAAATTTCTCTCCAGAAAGGTTGGATCAGTCCACAGCCCCACCAACAATGCATCATTGTCCCAGATTTCCCACATCCCCTCCGACATTGGTCATAATCTTTTTTTTGTCATAGTGACCAATCTGAAAGATGTGAGGTAAATAATTTTTCTCTCTTAAATGATTTGGTTATCACTTTTAATTCAATTAAAAATCCTATTAAACTCTGCCAGCTAGATGAGTAGGTGTTAAGTTCCTGCTAGACTAGCTGCTCAGGAAGTGTTAGGTTCTTGCCAGCTGCTTATCCTTACCCAGAACATTGAAGGGGTGGGAGACAAGGATGACAAGGATGACAAGGATGCCAAGTTCTCCAAGTTCTCCAAGATCTCCAAATACAAGTGCTAAAATATCCTCCCTAGTCCCTGGACCACTCCCACTCCTGTGGCACTCTATAATCAACCAGTAAATAATGCTCTGGTGCTACAGGACACCAGGTGATAAAAGTTTACAGTACTATGACACACAACAGTCCCTTACAAGTAAGGAGAGTATATATTTCTAAACTAGAAGGATCAAGTTAAAATCCAGCCATACACTAAGTGCATATCCCTAGGTAAGTAATTTTAACCTCTCTGCCTCAGTTTCCTCTTTCATTGATGTGAAATGAACTTATAAAATGCTTTGAAAACTTTAAAGTATTATATAAATATTAGCTATAATAATTTGTTAAGGAAAGTCTTTTTGTCCTACCCACTTTTCTTTTTTTTGTCTTTTTTTTGTTTTTTAGGTTTTTGCAAGGCAAACGGGGTTAAGTGGCTTGCCCAAGACCACACAGCTAGGTAATTATTAAGTGTCTGAGACCGGATTTGAACCCAGGTACTCCTGACTCCAAGGCCGGTGCTTTATCCACTATGCCACCTAGCCACCCCCCCACTTTTCTTTAAGGAAAAAAATTGGATAATTTTTAGACTAAAGACTTGATTTCTTAATATTTCTAGAAAAAAATAAATTGGAAAATTTTAAATTTACTTGCACAAATTGTGAAATGTCTACAAGGTCTATGATGAATACTCCACTGAAGAGAACATAAAGTTGAACAATTTGGTTATAGTTATGTTTTATTTCATTTAGTGCTTAATTAATAATTACATAATTGCATAAACAACAAGAATACAATATATTTTACAAGTATTTATAAAGTATTTGAAATGTTCATCATATTGTTTTAGGTACTACAAATACAAAGAAAAGCTATAGGAATATCACATGTAATCAGATAGATATAATATCCAAGGGTCATAGATTTGCAGCCAAAGGGGACTTTGGACACCTTCTGGTCCAATTCCCTCATTTCACATATCTGATAAATGAGATGAAAGAAAATAAAATTATATAATACAACAGGACAGGAGAGAACTAATAACAGGGGCTGATCAGAACATGATTTCTGAAGCATATGGCAACAAAGTTGAGCCTGTAAATCACAATTATATTATGTTTCAATGTTTAATAGTTCTACTAGAACACGTAGTCTCAGTATTATAAGTTTCATAAGGAAACTGAGGTTCAAAGAGATTAGGTAATTTGTTCATGGCCACAGAATTAGTTTGGGGGCCAAAATGAAAAACCATAATTTTTCTTTGTTGTTTCTCCTCATTTTAGCATATGTTTATCCTAGTTAATACTATTGCTATTTAACAACTAATATGCTTTCCTAAATTTATCCTTGAGGGATTCTAATGATTAGTGCTCATCTCACTACTGTCTAAGAATCAAATACTCCTGAATAGGGCTGTTCAGAAAACTACTTCAGTTATGAAAGCACAGACATCAAAGAAAACACAGAGAGAGCACAAATCTCCTTTCTTTTTAAAATATATTTTTATATAAACTTAACAAACATGAATGTTTCAATATAAAAGGAAAAGAAGTCATGGAAATTTGTATTGTATGGTTTTTGAAAAGTATATATTAAATTGAACATAAAAGTACCAAAACTCTTCTGTTTGTAAATTTCTGAAATTTCCCTTATACTTTTCTTTTTTAAAAATATTTTTCCAATGTAATTTTTAAAAACATTTTTAACATTTTAATATTTAACATTTTTAACATTCCAATGCAATTTTTAAAATATTTGTACAAATCTCTTTTCCCTAATGACTAAATCTGCCAACCACAGCATCAGTAACAACTTAAAATAAAGTTCAACAACCCAAATGTCAAAAATCCTGTGAAGACAATTATTCTCTAAAAGATTAGTTGACAAAATTGGAGATGTGTAGTGGAGATAAATGAAGATTTGATGGAATATAGTAGCCATTTTCAGATACTTGAAGGAGTGTCTCTAAGGTTGATAAGTAATCAATAATCCAATAATCCAGTCCAAAAATACTTATTAAGCTTCCAGAGACTATGCTAAGTATTTGAGATTAATTAATAAAAAAAAGAAGACAATTTTTGCCTCCAAGGAACTTAAAATCTAATGGGAGGGGAACAGCACACTAAAGGAAGAAAGAAAATGGAAGGGCTGAGAAGGAGAGTGGGATGCCCAAGTGTACCAGATTCATAAATATTTTGTTCCATGGAATTGAAAGCAGGAAGAGCAGCGGATGAAAAGTGGAAGAGCTAAGTTCAGTTTCTGTTCTATTCAAAGAAGGGCATTTGGGAGTTTGATATTCCATCCTTCAATCAGAAAGAAAAGGAGGCTGAAGGAGATGTAGGAGATCAAAGCTTGAGTTAGCACCATGGTAGTGAGATTAAAAGTAATCAGTTTATCTTGAGCGTAGCATCTTGCTCCATGAAATTAAAATAGGCAGAGAGATGTTTAACAAATTTTTCTGCTCTCCTGAAATGGATATGTCAACGTACTTTTAAATTTAATTTGCAATATTAACTTTTCTCAATAAAATAATAAATTAAGCTTACATTTGTAGCTTTTGCTGATTCCTAATGAGTAAATGATCACATTGAAAATCTAAAAATTTATGGGGAGGTCAGGTGGTGCAGTGTAAAGAACACTGGCCCTGGAGTCAGGAGTACCTGAGTTCAAATCTGGCCTCAGACACTTAATAATTACTTAGCTGTGTGACCTTGGGCAAGTCACTTAACCCCATTGCTTAGCAAAAAAACCCCCAAAAAGTAAATCTAACAATTTCTCCCTATGGGAATCAACTCCAACATGTCCCTTACTATCAAGTGGAAGAAGGATTAAACTTAAGAGATCAAATCTAGGACCACTTGTTAAAAGTCCCAGAGAAGCAGGTGTCAGTTCTAAACTATACTAGACTGTATAAATAGAATGAGAAGTGGGTGCATTCACTCTTTTTAAAAAAATTGGTGAACTGTATTTCAAAATGTATTACAAAATGATTATCACTAATAAGCAGCCTTCTATGGAATCTGGTGTCTATGATATGTTCTCAGTAGTGTACAACCAAACCAATTCTTAATACTAGGTAGTTTCTAATAGTTCATTTCCTTATCATTAAACTTTTGATAGTTCTTATAAAGAAATAGAAATGAATAATCTATTTCATCAATTAGTCAACTGCTTTGGATCCTCAACTCAATTTATAAATAAAACAGAAAAACCTCTTTAATTTATGTTTTCATAATCTTCTGACTTGATCTCTTTCCCTCTCCCTTCCCACTTCTCTTCCTCTCCCCCTGCCCTGCCTTCTGTGTCTCTCAATAGGTTCTCTTAGTCCTTTCTCTCTATGCCTTAAGTCAACAAAACTTTATTGTGTCTACTATCTGCCAAATATTTTGGGTAGTACTATCTCTGTTATTGGTCACAGGGAATTTCTATTCCAATACTGGAAACAAACAAAAAAACAAATAACTACACAGACCAAGACACGTACAGAATATATAAAAAGTAACATTAGAAAATGTCTCTGGTAGCTGAGGGGGTCTGAGAGAAGTCCCCTAAAGAAGGTATAATTTCAGTTGAATTTTAAAGGAAGTCAGAGATTCTTAAGAGGCGAGTAAGGAGAGCAAACTTTCTAGATATTTAAAGACAAACAATGCAAAGTCAGTAAGACAGGAGATAATGTCATTTGTGAGGAACAGCAAGTAGGTCAAGAAAATAAGCTAATTAAATGATAATTATATTTAAGTAAATTTTGGAAGCTGATATTTTGTACACACATATAAACACACACACACACACACACACACACATATATATATAATGTATATATATATATATATATATTACATACAGATAAATTAGCAGCACCTTAATTTCTCAATATTTTCTACTCCCATAATCAGAATTCCATCCCTATGACAAAGAATAAGAAGCAAGAAAAAAGGGGAGACAAGCAATTTCATAAAATTAACATAATACAACTTGATTATATGTGCAATATATCATTCCTAGACTCTCACATTATCAAGGAAAGGAGGGAATGTATTTTTTCACCTCACTTAGGGATAAGCATGAGTATCATAATTATATAATGTATTATTTTGTTTTTTTATTAGCATTGTTTCATATTTCTGCTAACTTTACTTTTCATTCATTTTCATAACTTTCCTCAAACTTCTCTCTATTTTTTATATCCATTGTTTCTTATGTTGTGATATTTTATTATATTCATGTACCATATTTTTCCCCCCCCTTAGTAGAGGTCTTCAAATAAAACTGAATGAGCACTTATTGATGATGTTTTTACAGGGTAATCTGAGTAAAACTTATAAGATTTAAATGAATGCATCAATCAAATTGATATTTCAAAGTATGTTTCTGTTGATGGATGCATCGTGTTTAATCAAGTGACTGAAAAAAACTTAATAGAACAAAATAAACTATATCTGATGACCTGGAAGGTCTAATCTTAATCATGGTTAGAATGAGTGATTGCTAGTTCAGTGCAATTTCAAAGACTTAGAAATCTAACTCATTTCTTCTACCATATTCTCCCCCCAAAGAAACTCAAAATCCTTTTCCATATGTTTGTTTCTGCAATTTCAAATTGGGGAGTTTTATTCCTTTAATCTTTAGACTATGATTTCTTTAAAAACTGAAACATTTTATTCTCAAAGGAACTCCATAAATATGTGAAAGAGTTAAAAAGTATGTCCCACTGCTGGCATTTTGAAATGTTCAAAAAGATGGTAAAATGAAGCATTAGAAGAAGAATCTGCTGATAGTAGCAGTTCAAAACAAGAGAATACTTGGACTGAGTTCAATGGGATAAAAGTTGGTTGAGTAAATTTAGGGAAGGTCTTTCTTAAGATCCTTTCAGAAGACAAGTGTGGGTTTCCTCTAATAAACTAAAACAAAAGAAAGACCATATTCTCTTTAAATAACTTGCAGCTCCATTTATAACCTTCTCACTATCCCTCCTCCAACCAAACCTATAAAAATCTATTTAATGAATTGATCTATAGTCATTATCATCATAATAGATCCTTTCCAAGTAAAATTTAGAATGTGATGTTTTATGAGCTGAACAGTCTAAATATTTTAAAAGAATAGAAAGACTTCAGGGTGGAGAGGAAAATAAAAGTGAACTATTATGTATATAATAAATAGGACATTGGAGTCCAGAATCCTCCGACAAGCACACATTTGCTTGTATTTATCTACCCAAGTCCCTAAGAATCTTGAGACTTTTCCTGACAGCCTAACCTTCCTTCCATTTATAGCAAAGGGCAAAAAAAGGAAAAACTTGAAAGGAGGAAAAGATTCAAGAGTAAGAGAAAAAGGAGTGGGGGGAGAACATACTCTAACAACTGGGAAGAACCATGGCTACCACACTCTGTTTATACCACACCACCACTTTCACTGAACTCTGTTTTGAATATCTGAAAGAGAAGAGATAGAGTGAAGATGTGATACATAATCAAAACTTGAGATGGAGAAGGACTAGAGATATTAAGAGAAAGACAAATTGAACAATGTTTTAGCCATATAGGAGAGATTTTTCACACTGCTGAAACACCTGGTGAATCATTACTTTCCTTTCTGTTGCTTCACTAACACCATTCTCTCTTGGGAAAAAGAGGAGCTTGTTTCCCAATCCATAAGAATTTTTTTTGTTTTCTATTTTATTATCTATGAGATTAAGTGCTTAACCATTACCAAACTGTGTTTTGTGTTTTTGTGAATTTCCAAGTTCAAATACTATGAAGAGAAGAGTAGTGGCAGGTAAACTACCCCAGAATGGAAGAAATGAGTACATGGCACAATGGGGGCTCAGAGATAAATAAAACTATTTATTGCTTTGTGAGATGGTAATGCCTCTTCTTTAATGTCATTTTCTTTTTTTTCTTTTCTTTTATTTTTTATTCTCATTTTGTACAAATGTTTTTTTATACATTAATAAAATATTCTTGCTTAAGAGTAAACAAAATACCCCCTCCCCCTCATGAATATAGACTTACTTGAGCAATAAAGTAAAGGGGAGAGAAAAAAAATTAAAATTAAAAAAAATAGTAATGATTTTAGGTATGGCCAGGTGGTGCAATGGACAAAGCACCAGCCCTGGAGCCACGAGCACCCAAGCCTACATCCAGCCCAGTAGACCCAACAATCACCTAGCTGTGTGACATGCAAGCCACCCAATCCCCACTGCCCTGCAAAAACCAAAAAGAAGGGAAAAAAGGCCCAAAATAAAATAAAATAGTAATAATAGTAGGGGTGGCTGGGTAGTGGACAGAGCATTGGCCCTTGAGCCAGGCTATGTGACCCCAGGCAGGCCACCCAACCCCATTCGCACTGCACCCTCCCCCAAATAATAATAATAATAAATGTGCTTCAGTCTTTGTTCCAGCACCAACAACTCTGTCATGGGTGGATCATATTCTTTATGATAAGTCCATCACACTCTGACTCTGCTGTAGAGTAGCTGAGTGGCACAGCAGACAGATCCCTAGTCCTGGGGCCAAGAAGCCCTGGGTCCCCACACCACCCCTTAGGCCCAGAATCCACCTGGCCCCATGGTCCTGGAAAGGCCTTCTGATCCCAGCCCCTTGCAAGAAGTAAAAAAGAAAATGGGTTATATCTGACCACTCTCCCCCCATGGTGCATCCTTTCCTCTATCACTCACATCCGCACCCCTTCCCCCTGCTCCCCACTCCTTCTTGCTCCAGATGTCTATACCCCATTGAGTATATATGCTCTTTCCTCTCCTAGCCACCTCTTATGAGAGCAAAGATTCCCTCATTCCCCCTTGCTTCTCCCCTTCCATATCATTGCAATAGCTCATTGTAATAAAAAAATATTATTATATGAAATATCTTGGCCTATTCCCCCTCTCCTTTTTTCTTTCTCCCATTAAATTTCCCTTTTTTTTCTATTGACTCCATTTTTACACCATATTTTATCTTTGAATTCAGCTTTCTCCTGTGCTTCAACTATAAAAGCTCCCTCTACCTGCTCTGTTAACTGAGAAGGTTCATATGAGTATTATCAGTGTCATTTTTCTATGCAGGAATACATGCAGTTCATCATCATTAAGTCCCTCATATTTTCCCCCTCTCCTCCAATTTCCATGCTTCACCTGAGTCCTGTATCTGAAGATCAAACCTTCTGTTCAGCTCTGGCCATTCCAAAAGGAACCTTTGAAATTCCCCTGGTTCATTGAAATTCCATCTTTTTCCCTGGAAGAGGACATTCAGCCTTGCTGGGTAGTTCATTCTTGGCTGCATTCTAAGCTCTTTTGCCTTCCGGTATATTATATTCCAAGCCCTACGAGCTTCCAATGCAGTTGCTGCTAAGTCCTGTGTGATCCTGACTTCAGCTCCACAATATTTGAACTGTGTGCTTCTGGCTGCTTGTAATATTTTCTCTTTGACTTGGGAGTTCTGGAACTTGGCTATAATATTCCCAGGGTTTGGTTTTTTGGGATCTCTTTCTTGGGGGGGATCAGTGGATTCTCTCCATTTCTATTTTGCACTGACCTTGGAATCAGGAGGATGGGAGTTTGAATCTGTCCTCAGAGACTTGACACTTACTGTGTGACCCTGGGCAAGTCACTTAACTCTGCCTAGCATCCAGGTCTATGTCCAATCATCTTGATTTATATCAAGTCACTGGCCCCAAATGGCTCTGGAGGAGAAATTGAAGTTAGTGATTTAGCACAGCACCCCCTTACTGAAATCCAATTCACATGCTTGTTAGGGCATCTCTTCCCTTGGTGTTGTCTTTTTTGGAGTGCAAATATCATCATCATCACCATAATCTCTAATTTGTAATGATATGGAACTTTTCCCCTCATATTGTTTTAGTTAATCTTGACACTATTCATATTCTCATATAATTTAGTGAAAAAATGTAAAAAAGGAAAATGTTAAATGCTGAAGAGGCTTAAAAGAGGTGTATTGACACAGAGATTGATCTTCAAAAGTATATAATTTTTTTGGAAATCAATTTGGAATTATTTGCAAAAATTATTCTTGCTATATCCAAAAGAGATGCAGTCATTTTTCTTTTGAAAAAAAAAAAACAGTACTTCATGTACAAAAATGTTTTTAGCAGCTTTTTTTTTGTAGTGGCAACACAAAACAAAAAAAGCCACCCAACAACTAGAGTAAGAGTATATCCAACATTTGAAGAATCATTGAATAAATTGTGATATATAAATATGATGGAGCACAATTTTGATAAAGAGGAAAAAGATGATTTCAAAAAGGCATGGAAAGACTTATATGAACTGATGCATAATTAATTTAGCAGACCAAAACAGACAATTTAAACTGGAACATAAATATAAAAAAATGTTAAATTTTGAGAATTTTTATAAAGTGATAAAGAATAAAATGAAAAAAGGAGAATAATTTGTACAATAACAACAGCATTGCAAAATAAACAACTTTGAAAGTTGTAAAATTATGACTAAGACAGTGACATTACTGAGATTTAGATTAAAGAATAATAAATATGTATGTATATACATACATATTTTCATGAAGAAATTTGTTTTACTTTACAATATTATTAAAATTAAATTATCATTAAATTAATGTTGTTTTTCTTTTTTTCCAATGGAATGGGTTTGAGAGGGAGAGAGAACAGATTTGCTATTCTTTTTTTTTAAATAAAGGGGTGAGAGGAATGCTATAAAAATGAAATGGTTCATGTGCTTTCAGATCAGATCATTAAATTATCAGTTTTACTTTTCTGATTTAACTTTTTTTTTTAAAAAAATAGACCTTTTATGAAGTTGGGGTAATTTGTAAGCATAATATAAAAACCAAGCATATCTACATAAATGTTTTAAAATTAATTTACTTCCCATGATGGCCATAAAGATTGGATTAAAAGCAGGTTTTTGGTGACTTGGGGGTACACTGCTACTCCCAAGACTTTTAGTCAAAGTTCTTGGCTATCTCTATGGAAATGGTGGTTAAGGTAATTGTGGTGTTTCGCCTTCCTTTCTCTTGGAAGTGAACTGTTTCTTGATTTCTTTCCTGAATCAATTTTCTTCCCCATCACTTGCTGCCTTCTAAACAACAACAACAACAACAACAAAAACCAACAAAACCAACATATATCCCCCAAAGAAAGGAACCTAGTTAGCAACTAGAAAGAAAAGTTATATCCAAGAAAAGGCCCAAAAAGAGTTTCAAGGAAAGAGCAGGGCAATATGCTTTGATAGTTGAGGGTAAGGTCACTAAGAAATAACCAAATGAACAATTACCACATAAACAACCTCTAAAACTGATAGAAATATCAAAAGAATTATATCCAAGATGCCTTAGAGCTCAACTTTTTCATTTTATAACAGAAGAAACTCAGATCTAGAGAGGTTAAATTATTTGCCAAAGACTACCTAAGTAGAATACAGTAGAACCTAGATTGCAACTCAGATCCCAAGACTCCAAACCTGATATTATTTCCAGTACACCAACCCAATTTTTCTCAACTTTTTAATTTTTTTAATCAAAGTGGATTTACATTTTATTGAGTAGAGACATAGAGGTGGTCACATGAGAGAAATAGTCAAATTGTCACCAAAGAAAGTAAATGGTGGGGCAGCTAGGTGGCGTAGTGGATAAAGCACCAGCCCTGGAATCAGGAGTACCTTGGTTCAAATCCGGTCTCAGACACTTAATAATTACCTAGCTGTGTGGCCTTGGGCAAGCCACTTAACCCCATTTGCTTTGCAAAAACCTTAGAAAAAGTAAATGGTTCATAATGGGAATACCAAAGTTAAAACTAAAATGATTCATTAATGAATTAATAGAAAGTCATGTGTTCTATAGATATGCTCTTAAAATGAGACTTAAATGTCTATTTCTGATTTTGAGTCCTTTATATTTGATGCTGTGTGGTTATAGATTTAGAGTTGCGATGATAAAAAGAACTACATGAATTAACCAAGGCTTCCCAAAAGGATGCACAATAAATTGGTTCATTAAATAAGCTTCCCCACCTCCAAATATTTGACCCCCCTTAATAGGTTGATCTATCACTACTGAATAATCCCTTTTCCTGATTCTTGTTGACACCCAACATTTTAATGCCAGCAGATTACTTATCAATAAAATTTATAAATAGCACTTATCTTGTGAATTGATGTCAATCTAATAAATTTGATTTGAGATTACGCAACTATAATCTAATCTATTTTTAAATGTTGCACATTGTATACAGGATGAGATACTAGCTAGACTTTGAAGGCAGGAAGACTTGGATTCTAATTCTCTCTAATATATATATATATATATATATATATATATATATATATATATATATATATACTGGGTAATACTAGCAAAATCACTTAGCTTTAGTGCTCTAGGGAATTCTCTAATATAAATTACAGCAAAGGTATTAACTTGTAATGATAGAGATTTCTTCCCTAGCTCTTTCTTCTACCAATAAAATTATAGCTACAGGCTTTGTCCGTAAGACACTTCACATAGAAAACATTCCTAACCCTCTGATTAATCACAAGGATATAGCAATCATATATTATGTGTTTTGAATGACAGGATGACAGCTGTGAGTATGCAAGTATATGATCAATTTGAGTGAGATTATGTGTATGTGTATGTTTATATCAATACACTACACACATATTAGAAACCAGGTTTTTTCAGCAAAAGGTGTGTGTGTGTGTGTGTGTGTGTGTGTGTGTGTGTGTGTGTGTGTGTATGTTTGTGTGTGTGTGTGTGTGTGTGCTGGTTACAAGAAGTATTAAGTGCAATATGAAATATTGCCTCCATATGCTGGTTGAAAACCACATGTCCAACAGAAGGAAGGGTAGATGATCAAAGTAGTAACTTGAGTTTTGCTGGATTTGCTCATGACCTCCTAACTGGTACACTAAACAGAACACTTCAATGCTTAAATAACCTCAGAGAAATATTGCCACTAAAATCTATCTTTTGGGATGAATTTCATAATTTTCTAAAATAGGATTTTACTCTTTTACAATAAATATTTTAAGTGTTTGGGACTGCATAAATTCATATGCAAAGGCTGTCTTCAGAGGGAATTTTTTTTGTATTTTTAAGCAAATAGAAAAAATGAAAACTCTGACAAAACAGGTATAACTAATATAAAGCTATTGAAGAATGGCTAAATATACCCTGAACAGTCCTTGGCAATGTTAGTATATATATATATATTAAAATGGCATGTATTATGCATGAAATATAGCCTTCCCTTTCATGATTAGAGGTATTTTGAGCTTTACTTGATTCTCTTAAGTGCAGAGATGTCTCTGTTCAAATATTTAGCACATCAATTTTGTGACATTTCTCTGGATTCAGTTAGTGGCTAGAAGAACAGTAACTCACACTTTATGAAACAAAATAAGAACTTTGACACTTCCCAGAGAATCATGCCAATGATTTTTTTTATTATTTTTAGAATCAGCATCATAGAATTACAGGTCAGATCAGTAAATCCAAATCACTCATTTTACAAGTAAGAAAAACTAAGATCAAGAGTGGGTAAATGATTTATCCAAGGCTACTACATGGTTAATGACAGAATCAGGACTTAAACCCAAAGTCTCTGATTCCAAATTTTATTATAAAATACAACCTTTTCAGTTATAAAAGAAATCGTAATTATGAGAGGGAGTAGAATTCCAAGATACAAGGTCTGTATCCCAGAGGCAGTCAGGAGTAAAATGTTAAAAACTCTTTTGAAATTAATTCTACTATTGTATGTTGGCAGGGAGGGAGGTTGGAGTGATGTCAAAGTGGTCCTGTTATTCAACAATTATTATTTAACTGATATTATAACTAAAGCACTACTTCTTAAACTGAGAGACAATAACTCATTTTTAACAATACAAAATTTACCAAATGGTTTCATCACAACTATATGAAGTAAGTTCTCTAAATAAAACCCTTTTTCAATGGGGTAATCTAATATTTAAAGGTATAAAGGGACTTCTTCCCTGACCACACAACCCTTTTTTTATTAAGGCTGAAATTTATTAGTCTTATTCACTCACAATATGTCCTTTAATCAACCTATATAGCACAAGTTAACATAAAATCTGAGTCAAGAAAATAACTAAGCTATCTGTTAATGCCTTTTATCACTAGTTCATTGTTACTATAGCAATAGCCTTCCAGTTGACTTCTCTGTCTCAAAGTCTCTCCCCACTCCAGTTTATCCTCCATTTAGCTACCAAAGAGATTTCCCTAAAATCCAGGATTACCCATGTCACATTCATATTTAATAATTTCTAGTGATTTTCTTTTACCTTCAAGATCAAATGGAAAATCATCTGTTTGGTTTTTAAAGTCCCTCAGAAGTTGGACCTTTCATACCTTTCCAGTTTCTTATACTATACTCCATCTAAATATTCTATGGAACAGTGACACTGGCTTCTTTGGTTCTCCTCACACAAGATACATCATCTCCCAGCTCTGTACATTTCTTTTGGCTTTCCCAAGGTCTGGAATCCTATTTCTCCTTCTTACTCCCTGTCTCTTGGCTTTTCTTGGCTTTTCTTTACGGCTCAGCTAAATCCCATCTTCTGTAAAAAGCCTTTCCCTGACTCCCTTAATACTCGTGCCTTCCCTCTGAGAATCTATTCAATTAACCTGTGCAAATCTTGTATATAGATACTTGTTTTCGAGTTGCCTCTTCTGTTAGAATATGAGTTCCTTGAGATTAAGGACTTTCTCTACGTTTCTCTGAATCTTCAGTACTTAGACCAAGTACTGACATAGATTAAAACATTAATAAACATTTGTTGAATAAGTGGAATGATTATTTAGCAAGCATTTGGGAATATTTATATGAAAGACAATATTGTTCACTTTTTTTTGGTGTTTGGCATTTCATAAAGAAAACTTGAGAGTTTTTTTCTGTTTTTCCCATTACATAAATTTTTTAGTTTTCCTTGTCAATGAATGAAGATAACAATTCCCACTTGACTGGAAGCTTCCTGGTGAGTCATGACTAACATTCTTAGTATAAAGGTCTCTTAATTTAGAAGACTATGGCAGTGGAAGATTATTTAGAGTCAGAAAGGAAAAGAAATTTGTGCTCTGTGTGTACATGTGTATGTATGTATGTGTGTGTGTATGTGTGAATATATGGATTTCAAAGTCCTCAAATCTACTTTGTTGATGAGTGCCTTAAATAGAAATATAAGAATTAAATTCACTATTCTTGAGCAAAAACATATATGTATATCTGTATATATGTGAATAACATATATTTCATATATTAAATGTAGGGTAAATATGAAGAACTGGCAGTTATTACCTGAAAAAGATTGTTTCAGTTTAAATGACTCCTTAGAAAAATTCATACTCAATGATTTAAAAAAATAAAACTGTTGAAATTTACTTTACCATTCCAGAAAATTAACAGAAATGTAAACCCAACTTAAGTTAAACCTAGGTGAAATAATATATAGAGCTCTGGCCCTGGAGTCAGGAAGACCTGAGCTCAAACCTGGGTTTAGACACTTGCTGGAAGTATTGCATAGGGGTGGCTAGGTGGCACAGTGGATAGAGAGCCAGCCCTGGGGTCAGGAGTCCCTGAGTTCAAATCCAGCCTTACACACTTAATAATTACCTAGCTGTGTGGCCTTGGGCAAGCCACTTAACCCCATTTGCCTTGCAAAAACTGGAAAAAATAAAAAAATAAAAAAACAAAAAATATAGAAGTATTGCATAGAAAGGAGTATTAATTTTGTGGATATATCACTAAAATTATATTTCAAAATTATTATTAAAAGTATTAAAATTATAAAAAGTAACAAAATATTCTGATTCTCCTTGAAGTTGAAAGACTCCTTTCTGATAAGCTTCTCACTGTCTTCATATAATCCGATCTTTTCTTTGAAGTCAATGAATATCAAATTATATATTGAATTAATTTGGAGGGTTTACATGGGAAGGAAGGTTTACCTGGTTCATGAAGAAGGAATGAGAAAGGTCTAAGCTTATATACTACATTGAAGGATATTCTTTGTATCATAAATATTTTCTTTTGAGAAAAGAATAGGTAAATTTTGGATGTGGAAAGCACAAAATAACATTAAAAAAGAAACTAATTTTATTTTAGGAGTTAGGAAAAAATCCAACTATATATTAGCGTAGGCAGCATCTCTGAAGTCAATCATCAGTAGCTTGGTAAAACTCTAACTCTGGATTATGTCTTCCATATACCTACTTTATTTCTATTCATGTGCTGAGGAACAGAATTAGAGAAACCATAAAATGGAGCTGTTTCAAAATTTATATGATCTCAACTGTGAACTCACTTTAGCAAAATAATCTTATTCCTTTTTAATAGATTCTCTATTCCAATCGTGATGATAGTTTCCCAAAATTTCTCAAGTCTCTCAAAGCACACCCTCTTATTTTTTTATTTGGGAACTTTGCTTCATGCTTCACCAAAAAAAAAGATTGAAGGCATTTACAGTGAATTCCTTTCTCTCATAACGTTTCCCTCCACCAATATCCCTCACTATCTCCACCATCACTTATCTCTGATGAAAAGATGATCCTTCTGCTTGACAAAACAAACCTCTTTAAATATATCCTTGATTCCATTCCTTCTGATTTTCTTTTATAGATGACCTCTGCTAGCATTTCCTTTCCCCATCATTACTCTCTACACCCTGTATGTCTTAATTATGTATCTATTAATCCCTTCCCTTTTGCATTCAAACATGGAAAAGCTTTCTTTACCCTAAAATATTCATCAAACAAAAACGTCTTTTTTGATGTTTTTAGGATCATTAGTTTCTATTATTATATAATCTTCCATGTTATATTCACTCATTTTTGGTATTGCTCAGTCTTTGTCCTAGACCATCTTCTCTTTTCTTTCTACTTTTTCTCACTGTATTATTTCATCAGCTTCCATAGGTTCAACCATCATCTCTATTCTCCTAGTTCCCAGAACTATATTGATAGCTAGTCTTTCTCTTGAACTTTGACTTCACAACTACTTATTAGACATTTAATATTGGATGACACAAAGTAATTTCAAATTAGATATCCCGGAATCTTTTCCATGAAACTCACCCCTCTTCTGAATGCCTCTACTACTGTCAAAGGCAAGACCATACTTTCCACCAACATTTTACATTAGTATAGTCCTCAGATCCCCATTCTCAATCACACCAATTAGTCAATCTGTTGTCTTCTACATATTTTCTTCTGTCTATTCCTGTAGCTACTACCTGAGCACAAGTACTCATTGCCTTTCATGATGACTATTAGAAAAGCCTTTTAACATGTTTTTCCACCAGCAATTTGTTTACATTCCCATCTTTTTTGTTGCTTTTTTGATCTGACACTTTGTGACCCCATTTAGGAATTTCTTGGCAAAGATACCGGAGTGGTTTGCCATTTCCTTCATCCATAAAAGAAATGGAAACAAATAAGGTTAAATGACTTGCAGAGGATCATGCAGCTAGTATATGTTTGAGGCTGGATTTGGTCTTTCTGACTCCAGACCCAACACTACAACCATTATACCATCTAACTGCCTTGTTATAGCACATCTCAATTAGTTACAGAATCAAATATAAGTTTCTCTACTTGATAATAAAAGCTCTTCACAGCTTAATTAATTTTTATCTTTCTAGTTTTCTTAAATAGTTCTTCCTTCCAAATGCTTTTCTATATAGCTATACTGATAAACTTACACATGCCACTTATATATTATGTCATATATAGCACTCCATTTTATGCCATTGTACTTTTATACTGGTTGTACCCCACTCTCCATCATTTCCACCTTGAAGAATCCTTGACTTCCCTCAAGATTAGATTCAAATGCCACCTTATTTGGAAGACCTTTATTTGATGCCCTTTCTGATAATACTTTACATCTTGTATCCAATCTGCATTTATTTGTCATATGCTTCTCTATATGAATTCTCTGCCCAATTAGAATATCAAGTCCTGTCTTACTTTTTCTTTTTATCATTAAATCGTTTTTTGTGGGGGGGGGGAGTTGCAAGGCAGTGCCCAAGGTCACACAGTTAGGTAAATTATTAAGTGTCTGAGATCAGATTGAACTCAGGTCCTCCTGACTCCAGGTCAGTTCTCTATCCACTGTGCCACCTACTGCCTCTTTATTGTCAAGTCTTAGCAAAATGTCTGGTACTCAGTAAGTGTTTAATATATGTTTATTGATTAATCAATTGGCTGATTAATGAGAGAGCGATATAATATACAATTAAAGTACTCAATCCTGAACTATTTAAATAAACAACTGATAATAGAAAATGAATAACAGATAACAGAAGGGACATTGATGTTGAGTAGAAAAATATATTTGGAAGCTTTAGCAGTATAAATCTATTGTTAAAAACAAGGCTAATAGAGGTCAGAAAGATTCTTAGCCACTAAAAACTTGATTTAATTGTCAAAAAGAAATTGAACACAGTCAAAGAAACAACAATTTAGAATATTAACATGATGAATAACTATAAGGAAAAAGCTTCCCCAAAAGTTATAATAGCCTTTACTATAATAAAAACAGTAATAGCCAACTTTAAAAAGTGATAATGGAACATTTAAAGACAATGAGGACAGAAATTAGAAGAATATTTTTGCATATTTACAAAGATGTGAAAAGATATGCAAATATTTTCATGACAAACTGTTTCTGCCATAAGGACAATGTATCCACTATACTAATATCAGAGTGCTTGATTTGCTTTAGGGAAGGTAGAAATAGCACTATAGAGAATAATAATAGAAAAAGAAGAAGGATTTGACCAAATGTGTATAGAGATCTTTGATGGAAGTAATATAATTGTAAGGATGCTGCAGTATCAATTACAATAGATCTAAAATTAAGGGATGATTTCAAAGGCATGGGGAAAATACCTTAACTCATCAATATTTTTTGGAAAGGTAACTGAGAGAAGTTCAACGAGTACAAACTTAGATGACTTCTTTCCTATCTAGCCAAGAAGTTCATAAGACTCCTATAAATACTAATAAAAGATATTCTTGATATGGGAATTAGTAAAGAATAAGACAGTTTTTTCAAGCAATATTCCACAATAGAATACATCTTAAATACTTTGTAACTAAAAGTAGATAACACACATTCTACAATGTTTATTGCTTGCTAACTATGATAAAACATTAAATTTGGTAGAACAAAACTCTATCTTTAAGGTTCTCCTTCCAAAAAGGTGTCTCCTATCTATATAGCAAAACCATTCCAAGTTTATTGAAATATATAATGAGATATTACCCTGTTCAGCAATTCACCCTTCATAAATATGAGGTAAGACACAATATAAGGAATGAATATATACATATATATATATATATATATATATATATATATATATATATATACTTAAGAAAGATTTCAAGTGATGGGGAGATTCTGTGCGGGGATTGAGTTGAATAGGGATTTCTGCAAAGGGTGAATTACATACTTCACATATTCCTATTTGGGAATAATATTTCATTAGTACTCTGAAGTTGAGAATGTTGAGCTTATGGAAAAAATCCATAACTATTCAAAAAAATTTGACCTGATCATCCATACAGGAACGACCAACTAGTTGAAAAATGGCTTTTATTCAATTTATGTTACCCAATAGACAAGGAGTCAAATAGACAAGGAGTTGGACATAAAGCTAAACAGAAAGAAAAAAGTGAATTGGATTGTTTTTCTAGAAAATTCAAAGCTTCTTTGCTCTGATGGAAGCAAAGGCATATCTTTTAATATAAATTTTCCATACCAATGCTTCTCTTTGACTATGAAATATAAGATATGGAACACAAGAATCTCCAAAGAATTGAAAATGAACACCATATAGAGGTCAATAGAAAGACATATGATAAATGTAAATAGGAAAGATGTCCTCAGGCAAAGGAGAGAAGATGGTCTGTTCACAAAGAGTACAAAGAGTCACAGGCAACATGAGCTAGTATGTGTATGTTGTTTGTAGAAAACACATTAGCGGGAACTCATGAATTGAACTTAGGGAGGACATAAACAAGAATTGGATAAGATGGATAGGCATGAATGAACTTCAAACTACATTATTGGAGAGAAGATCCAAGTCAATAAAATAAGAGATTTTTCTGACTTCTGAGAACAGAGTAATAATAGTAGGTAATAAGTGTACTGCACATTTCAATTCCAATGTGCTTTTGTATTCGCTGACAGTCAGAAGAAGAGAAAGTTGCTTTTTTTTCAGGATAAAGTTAGTTTTACCTGAGTTCAAAACTAGTTTCTGATTTTTTTTTTCTGTGTGATTCTCTTTTTCAAATTTATGTTCTATTTTTCCAGTTACATGATATGAAAGCTTTTAGCATTCATCCACTTGCATATTTATAACATAATTTTCTTCCACCCTCCCCTCAGCAGTGAATTGTGTAGCAAATGCCATAGATGTACATTTGTGTATAACATGTTTATATATTAGCCATTTTGAGTTTGAGGAATTAGGACTAACAAAAGAAAGAAAATCACGGGATAGGAAGGAAAAATAGAAGAGAAATTTTAAAAAAGTAAACAGTGTTCTTTGAGATTCTGCAGGTTTTTTTTTTAAACTGGATATTGATGACTGTGTCCAGAACAGGTCTCACAGGGTTGTCCTAGCTCTCTGAATTCTGAGAATAGCTGAATCTTTCATTTACTGTGTGATCCTTAACCTCAGAAACTGCTTTTGCTATCTGTAAAGTGACAATGATAATAGTTATAGAAGTTGATTAGCAGAGTTATTGTGACAATAAACTTGCTAATATATATATATATATATATATACATATATATATATATATATATGTATATACACATACACATACAGTCCCAAAAGTCATGGTGCAGTTAAACTACCTCAACATATCATTGCTTTACTAAGATATAATATTTATTGGGGCAGGTAAACTGTACTAAGACTTTGGGGATGCATTGTAGTATGTTATCTTCATTATCTGTTATTACTATTATTACTTGATCTCATTTAAAAAGGAAGGTGTTAATCCTGATCATTCCACAAGAAGATTAACAATTTATATTATCAGAATAAAAATGGCCTACTTGTACATTAATTAACCATGGAAAATTTTAATAAAATATATGTCTTCTGGTCTAGTTAAATTCAGAATTTTAACAGGCTGATAACATATTGAACCAAAGAACTCCATTATATTGTGGGGATTAATGTAATAATATCTTAATTTGTATGCTGTCTGATATTCTTTAAGCTCTAGATAATTTTTTCCTGTATTGCAGTAATGGTATTGGCCGTTACTGGTCTAGGGAGTTTCCTAATCCAAGAATTTCCCCCAGTTTTTAACCTTTGTAGGTGTCAAAGTATTTTACACATGTTATCTCTTGTAATTCTCTTAACAAACCTGTGAGATAAATGGGGTAGGTATTTTTCCCCTGGCAAAATGGAGAATGTGAAAAGTCACATAGCTAGGATCTGGAAAATCCAGAATAGAATCCAGGCCATAAAAAAGTCTAGTGATTGCTTTTCCACTCCAGACACAATATATCACTTCAGTTGACTCTGCTAATCTGAGGAGGACAAAGCTCTTGACATAGTTTTCTTAAAGATAGGGGAAGAAGAAGCCCATATGCAAGTTTTCTGATTAGAGCTAGATAAGAATTTGTGTTTTCTGAAAAATGCTATTTGTTCATAGAGAGATGTTTAGTCCTCCTCTCTTCCCATTTTTAACATAATTCTAAGTGCGAGGCTTTTCTTGACATATACAAGATGAACAGATGGATTTAAAAATAAGATCTTTTTACACTTAAATTATAGCATTCCTGAGTCAACAGACTGGAAGGAATCTTGAAAGACCATGTAATCCATTCCTTTGACTCATTAAAGTACCACAACTAAACTAGTGAACTACAATTTGGTTTATATGGAATCAAACAATTCTGTGAAAATGGTCACTTCTGTGAAAAGAATCATATGTTGCTTTAGCAATGTAGCAAATCCTTTCAGCAGCCTGTTACAATTTTATTTAGAACATGATATTGAAATAAAGTAAATTATAATCTTTTTCAATTTATTATTGGCTATTATTATTATTATTATTTTATTATTAAAGATTCAGTTTGGCAGCTAGGTAGTAAAGTGGATGGAGTACTGGCCTTGGAGTCTGAAAGACCTGAGTTTAAATTTGGCCTTAGACACTCATTAGCTGTGTGACCCTGGGCAAGTCACTTATCCCTCTTTGGCTCAGTTTCTTCATCTGTAAAATGTTCTGGAGAAAGAAATGGCAGTATCTTTGCCATGAAAATCCCAAATGGAGTCACAACGAGTCAGATATGCCTGAAATGATTGAACAATAAGACTATGGACAGATTTAAGAACAGTCATAAACTTGGGTAAGAAAAAATATTCTATATTTACATTAACCTCTAACTGAAATTTGGCATTTAAAAATTATTTAAAACCCTTTTTCTGATTTGTATCACATCACATTATATTACATCACATCTTATACTTTAGGGGGATGACTTGTTTAAGAAGTTAATCCTAGTGCTTTCTCTCTTTTAATTTTCCCTTTTTATCCTATATTTGGCTTAAGTATACATATTTATTTCCTAGCATCTCCCCCTTGTTGCTTTGAGTTCAGGGATTGCATCACTGATATAATTCATGAATCTCTACCATTTTGCTTTTCCTATTGGATATCAGTTAATATCAATTAATCATTCATACTTAATTAGGTTAAGGAGAAGGCTATTCACTAATTTGGTTTACAGAGAATAATTTGTATGAAAACATCCATTGCCCTAGTCCCACCAGAGTTTGTTATACAGTCTTGCACAAGAATACAAAATCCTGGGGATATTGGATTCAGTCTCAGAGGATATATAGCAAAGAATAGAACCACAACTTCTGAAAGTCCTTTTATTGGTGTCCTTTGAGCTTGTGTAACTTTCTACTGGGTTCCTTATATTGCTGTCTTTCCTCACTTTACCTAGTTTGTCCTCGGATTCTAATCCAGGAGCATTATGGTTCCAGTGATGCTACTAAAATGCCTCTGAGAATTTCAAACCACCCTACCCTCCAAAATTCACAAGGGCAAGGAAGGGGAGAAGACATGTTCAAATTCTATTCTATCCTTTCCCTCCCTTTCCCTCCAAAGTAGTTCCCAGTCAGGCATTAGATGTGAAGAACTGGCTGCTATTTTATAGCAGAGTCCTATGGCATGACAGTGTCCCCATAGGCAGTACCAATATACCTCCTAGGGAGTAGTAGTAGTCTACTTCATCCAGTGTATTTACTTCTTTAAACTGATTAGCTCCAGCCAACTAAGAGTGACATTGTACTGGGACTGGAGCTGGAGTCAGGAAGACCTGAGTTCAAATCGAGTCCCATACACTAACCAACCATGGGATTTTGGGCAAGTTCATCGATCTACCTGTCTCGGTCTCCTCATTTGTAAAATGGGAATAATAGTTGGACCTTTTTCCTTGGATGGCTGTGGTGATAATATTTGTAAAGTGTTTTGCAAACTTTGAAGTATTACCTAAATGCTGGCTATCATTATTTACTAAGTTGTTTAAACAGTTCAATGTCTGAGTAAGGCACCAGGACTGGAGTATTCTAGCTGGGGTGCTAGATGGTGTGGTAGATAGAGCACCAGTCCTGGAGTCAGGACGATCTGATCTTAAATCCAACTTCATATCGTTGGCACTTAATAGCTGTGTGACCTTGAGCAAGTCACTTAACCCTGATTACCCCCCATACAGGACTATCTTCAGTCATCCTGATTCATATCTGACCACTGTACCCAGATGACCCATCCTTTCACAGCATGGCTAGAGGAGAAAGTTAGGCTGGTGACTCAATATTAGCACCCCTCTCACTCAAATTCAATTTATATGCATGTCATGGTTTCACCTCCCTGATGTCATGGTCATCAAGAATGAAGGACAAAACAACAATAGCAGCTCTGCTAGTGTGCATTAAATGGAAGGAGGTAGGTCATTGAATGAATGACTCTTTCAAACCCTCAACCTTGCCAAGGATAGCATTTGGATTGGCCATACCTACTGCCTGAACCAAATAAGAGGAAGGAATCACTCTTTGCATAGCCAAAAATGTACAGAAATTTGAGCTGTTGAAACAAAGGTAGGTATGGCAGGGACTAGTTGGAGATTAACTATGCATTCTACTCATAGTACTATGCTGCCTGATTGGAAGTTTATTTCCAGAAACAACTCAAAATTGGTACATAAAATCTCTGGTGATTTCCATGGGGCACAAAAGAGAGTGGAGAAAGGAGACAGAATTTCGTACTGTGGGAGATGAGACAGGGAAAGAGAAAGGCAGATGGGTAGAAGTTCTGGAAAAAAAATTTATAAGGAAGAAAAACTAAGCCCTTCCAGAAGTTGGGGAAAAAGTGATTTCAGGCATTTAGACAATATTTTGTAGGAGGGAACATGTGTGCCCACAAACACACACACACACACACACACACACACACACACACACAGGCACACACAATCACATATGTCCCATCCTTTCACAGCATGGCTTAAATAAATGTAGTAGCTTCCCCCTTTCTCCTAAGGAATGAAGTTTGCAAGATTTGCTCTGTTTTATCAGAGTTTCTTCCCCTCCACCCTTTTTTTGGCAGTATAGGGTGATAAGTGAATTTGAGAAGTGTTAATTTTAATTTACACTGAGTTTTTTGCATTGGAAGAGATGTAAGCCTGTTTTGTGAGAAGAGGAATACCTCCCTCAGTTATTTAAATAGTCACTTTGAGAAAGTGAGACTTTTTTTTCAGTAGGGAAATGTCTTTGAGTTTATCAGAATTTCTGCATCTCAGTGACTTATCTCTTTATTGAGAAGGAGAAAAAGAAGTACATGAAGGAAAGGGAGTGTCTTCCTTTAATTTCTAAAACTGATTGCATTGTAAACCTTTCCTAAGGGAATAATGTTTGTCCTTCATTTTTTTTTTTAGGATTTTGCAAGGCAAAATGGGGTTAAGTGGCTTGCCCCAGGCCACACAGCTAGGTAATTATTAAGTGTCTGAGACCGGATTTGAGCCCAGGTACTCCTGACTCCAAGGCCAGTGCTTTATCCACTATGCCACCTAGCTGCCCCTGTCCTTCATTTTTGAAGAAGATCATGGCATCAGGGAAATGATGCCATAACGAGCATGTGAATTGGGTTTGAATGAGGGATTCTATGCTAAGTCACTAGCCTCACTTTCTCCTCCAGAGCCATCTGGGTCCAGTGGCCAGATTTGAATCAGGATAATGGGAAATAACATTGAATGCAGGGCAATCAAGGTTAAGTGACTTGTCCAAGATCACACAGTTAGTAAGTGACAAATGTCTGAGTCTGGTTTTGAACTCGTTCTCCTGAATCCAAGATGAGTGTTCTATCCACTGTGCCACCAAGTTGCTCTAAGAGAATAAATAAGTGACTCAAAGGAATTATGGATTATCTTTCAGAATGCTGATTTCTGAATTGAGTTGGAAATGATTTTTGACTTATATACTGGGTTTTTCTTGGTTGCATCCCCTTCATCTGCAGTAAAACAGGAAGGATTTTATAATTTATTTTTACAAATTCATGTATAATGTAGAGGGTGCTCTTTCTCCTCCCATTCCTCCCTTCCTTCTCTCCTTCAGAAGTGCCCTTTGCAGCAAAAATGATATTTGAGGGGCAAAAGAGCTGTTGAATTCTATCCTGCTAATATAACATCTTTCTCTTTACCGTTTATTTTCTTTTTCCTTATTCTTAGGCTTTGTTACTTTTCATTGGAGATAGAAAACTCCATTCAGGAAGGAACAAAAAAGACACACACACACACACACACACACACACACAAACAGCAGGAAGGCTCTGCTGTAGTTCTAAGGAGAGTAGTCCCCAGCAGCAGAGAAGATATGAAATTTTAAAATTATCTCTAGTAGCTGAGACCTGAGTTGAAGAGAGGAGCAAGTCAAGACATTCCAGATGAACAAACTGTAGTAGAGAGTCTGGTACTGCACCATGAAGAGTGCAGTACCAGAATCAAACATTGTCTTGGTCAAAGTTCTGCAATTATATGACCCAGTACCACTAAAAAGCAGACATCAGATTGCCAGTGAAGATCTGTATAGTTCATCAATGGTTTTCCAGGACTAATGAATGGCTGTGAGAATTTGACTATGAGGAAAACTGAATACCACAGAACTGATGCTTTCAAATTGTGATGTTGGAGAAAGCTTTTGAGAGTACCTTGGACAGCAAAGTGATCAACCCAGTCAATCCATAAAGAAATTAATTCACATTATCCTCTGGAAGGAAACTGAAGCTGAATCTTAAATACTTTGACCATATCATGAGAAGACAAGATTCAATATTAAAGTGATGTTGGGAAAGATTGAAGACAAAAGAAAAAGAGGATGGCAGAGGATGAGATGAATGGTATCATAAAAACAATGAATAAAACCTGTGACAGACTTCTAGAAATAGCGGAGGAAAAAAGGACCTGGCATGTTATGGTCCATGAGGTTATGAAAAGTCTATCAGACAACAAGTGCAGTCTGAGATTGTGTCCATTCTTCCCACACATATTATCTATATAATTGATATCCAATTTTGTGAGACCAGTTTTTTAAAATTTAATGACAATTTAAATTGTCATTATGCCATCTTAGTAAATGAATTTGCTTTACATTAATCATGTCTACTGACTGTCTATTAAATGTAAGAAAACCAATGCAGATACATTAGTTATTTGTTTTAGGAATATGTTCTCACAAAGAAATTTTGAATCTGCCCTGACTCCTTCTGAGGACTCAACTTGGAAGTGCTGAATAAGGGAAGCAGAAAAGATATTAATTAAAAGATTAACAGCAGGATAGTTAAATTCCAGAACAATTTCATATCAAAAAAGTTGTGAAATAGGCAACAACAACACAACATAGACAACTACATTTGGTCCCTGTCAGAGATACCTCAGATTAATTTCATATGTTTGGAGTTTTAGCAAGTCATTTTTCAAGTTCTGAATATTTTTTGAATATTTTTGAATATTAACACAAATTTAATCCACAAGTTACATTTTATTCATTGCTATTTAAAGCATGTACCATGCTATTTAAATTATTGCTTAAGAGTAACTATCAAGGCCCAAGAAACTTTTGAACCTTTTTATGAAGCATTGGGAGTCCCCAGAATTTCAGAGATAACCTCTGTCATGAAATGTTGAAGTTGAAAATGTTTCCCTATATGTGAATATGTACATATTCACAAATTATATTTCTTTATATATGTAGATATAAAGATATAATGTATATAGTAAAGATTTTTATTTCTGTTATTTAACTCTTTTTTTTTCCGCAAGGCAAATGGGGTTAAGTAATTTGCCCAAGGCCACACAGCTAAGGTACTCCTGACTCAAGGGCTTGGTGCTTTATCCACTGCACCACCTAGCCGCCCTTGTTATTTAACTCTTTCCGATTCATCTGTCTTTTTGAAAGTTACAAATAGGGGCAGCTAGGTGGTGCCGTGAACAGAACATGAGCCCCGGAGTCAAGAGGACCTGAGTTCAAATCTAAACTCAGAGACTTAATCATTACCTAACTATGTGACCCTGGGCAAATCACTTGACTACCTTGCCTTGCAAAAACAACAACAACAAAAAAGAAAGTCACAACTTGCATTGAAACATCTAGATCGAGAGATACAGCCTTCCTTGATAATTAATTAGCAAGTATGTAATATTGTTGAGTAGAATAGAATAGAACCTTGGGTTCTTTATCATTTTCTAAACTTTAACACACAATATAAATGTTTTTATAATTATCATCATCAGAAGCATGATTATCATTATCATCCATATAAAATCAATATTGATTTTTCAGAATCTAAAGTCTGGCAATATAATTTATAGAGGAACTCAATTAATTAGCTCTACTCCTCTATGAAAGGGAAAATATCTCCTTACAGATTCCAGAATTCCAGTGGATATATTGTATCATTAATATGGATTTGTTCTCCACTGGTACAAATCCAACCTTTTCATGACTTTCTATTTTTATCAGAATTTTATCAATGTCTTTCCATAAATTCATCTAAATGGATCCACTCACCATGCTGGGGACTTTTGCTTTTTCTTGAGATCAGGAGGATAATGATGAAACATATTCAGTTGGTCATCATTCATCCTTCTATCTTGCCATATGACTAGTCCATTCACTTTTTCCATCATTCATTACTTTGATAATAACCTTTACATATATTCTCCTATACCATTCTTTGATTGTAATCTACTCATACCCAATATGTACCTATCCACTGCCATTTGGGTGATATTCATTATCAATTCTTTGGAGACTGCCATTTTCTATTATTTGTAGCCATACACCATAATTGGAAGCTTTTTGGTGTTGAAAAGATGGGCATTGTATTTCAGGAACAAATGCAGTCATTAAAAGAACTTCTCAAGTTCTCAAAGGCAATCCAATTCCTGTTAAATTCTGGCCCCCAACTCATTTTCAATTTGCATTGTCTATCTTAACATTGGAATCAACATGGTCATTGCTATTTGAGTAACCTTTAATGTCTTTCTGTGTAACTTATCCCAATTCTTTTTAATACAAAAGCAAACAAAAAAGAAAGAATACTGAAGAAAGTGAAATTCAATATTTTACTTTCAAGTCAGAATTATAACCATCCCAATTGTAAAAGAAGTTATATGATTTTGACTTGAAAGGGAACAATGAAATTATTGAATCCAACTCCTTCATTTAAGGACAAGGGCACTAAGAATCAGAGAGGTGGAGTACTTGTTCATTTATTTACATTTCTTTAAAGCACCAATGTTTTAATTTCCTTTGGATTTTATCATTAGAACCTTGATACCTGTAACTAAGATCTCTCTGAATTTCAAATATTGTCTATTATTCTTTCCTTATTGCAGAAATTCAGAGAGAGGTTAATGAGTTCATGATTCCCATTTTTCAGCTACATCTAGATTTCAGTCATGGTCATAATATTCATTCATGAGACTGACTGAGTAAGGGCATCTTCTCAGATTCAGGTGTAGAAATGAAGAAGCTCTGTATTTGTACAGGGTTTGGTTGTATTTTTCCATTACTATGTCAAATTGTTCCCTGATGTGGTTTCTTTCAATCTCTGAGTTCAGTGATAGACTTTAACAAATTGTTTATGGAGAATTATCAATTACTTCTCTCTTAATTCACCATTTACTCTGGTTCATTTTCTGGTCACTGTATATGATTATGTGTACAGACATGATATGTGAGAATACATCCATTGCACATATGCGTTTGAATACTGTAAAATAGAGATCTGTTTTTCAAATGGGCATTTGTGGTTTTCCTGGGAACATCTGGATCCACTTTCCTGTAACAATGTTTCCAAATGTGTTGTGATCCATATTTGTAAGTGGTGAGCCAAGATTTCACTTTTAATTAAGAAGGGAATTTCCAAAACATTGGCTTACCCCATTCTAATCTTTCACCAGACCCAAACTATCCAAGAGTCTTTGTGCCTACCCAGAATTGGTGTCACATTATTCCAAACATTCTATTAATTTTCAGCTGCTCCTTGGAGAATGCAGGCCATGACTGTATGTTGCTTCTTGTGAGTGATTTATTTGCTGTTTGATTTCTAGTACTGATGAAGGAAAATGAAATGAAATACTGAATACATTGTTCACCTGGGAAAGTTCTATAGTTCTTGTTTTGTCTTGGGTGTTTTTCTTCAATTGTAATCCATGGAGCTGCTGAGATATTTGTTGTCAGTAAAATGGATTGGATTTGCAAAACCACACCCACAGGGAGACCATTTCCCAGCTGTTAGTCAATGGTAAATTTTAACCAGTCAGCATGACTTTTACCATAAAATGTTCTTACTTAAAAAAAAAAGATTAAATATAAAAGCCCCAAATCCTCTCTGGTTTTGTCATCCTTATTTTCTTACTTCTAGCTTGCTGCTCCTTCCAAATCTGTTTTTTCCCCCCAGTTCTCCAGCTTCCCAATATAGTCCCCAGATCCCAAGATCTGAGCTGCCCTGCATTGAGTACTTTGATCTTTCTTTAAAATCAGTTTAAAGGCATAATTTAAGATGATTTCCTCCCTAATCTTTATGCCTAAAATTCAAGGATCTAATACCAAAGAAATAGTAGGGACTTAGGTTATTGTGTACAGATGGGAGAATAGAGTTATTTATAGACTGGAAATTACATTTTCCATGTAATTCTTGACAAGGCAGTGCTCAATACATATCGAATAGCTATGTTGACAATAATAATCAAGGATTCTTTCTCTGACTAAATCAGCTATTTAACATGCTAGTTCTATTTTCAGATTTAGCTATTAGTGGTTTTCTCCTCCTCCTTGTTTTCCCAATCATTCTGAAATCTTCAATTGACACAAATAGATTATCATTTCTTTGGAATAATTTGTTTTTCAGATACCTTTAACCAAAATCTCAACTCTCTCCCCCCAGTAGTTCAGAGGACATTCATCATTAGTTGCCATGACCTGGATGAAGATTTATTATGGAACACTAAAGAGGTGTAGTCAGAGAAGTAGGAGGAAAATGCAGGTCAGAGAAATAGGAAAAGCTTGAATGGAGAAAGAAAAGATATTGATTGATATTGCTGAATGCTTCAGAGAGATCAGGAAAGATGAGGATTGGAAAAATCCAGTTGTCATGGCAATGAAAGAATCATTGATAATTTTGGGGGAAAGAGTTTTAGTTGAACCAAGATTGCAGAGATTTAGATGAGAATGAGAGTATTTGAAATCATTAATCATGATCCTCCTGATTCATGGATACTTTGTTTTCTCTGACTTTCCATGACAATAAATTCCCTTAGTTGTCCTCCTATCTGTCCAAGTCCTTCTTCCCAGTCTTGTTCTGCCAGTTCTTCATTGCTATACTGAACCCTAACTAAAGGTATCCCACAAGCACTTTCCCTAGAACAAGTTTTCTTCTTCCTCTATAGTAGTTATTGCTTTCTTCTAGAAGTTCATTTCAAAGGGGAGGGGAGATATAGGATGATATCTAACTGGTGTGGAGTAGTTAGCCAAAAGGTTTTTGTTTTTATTTTGAATTATGTCTGGGGGAGATATGGCAATGTTTTTAGGCAACAGAAAAGAAACCAGTATATAGAGAGATAATGAGGAGAACATAAGAATGCCAATGGGGCTACAATAGAATAAAAAGTGCAAGTAGAGATTCTGTTCTTGGCAAAGAGAGATCCTATATGTTCATCTTAGATAAAGATGAAGAAGGAAATAATGGAAGATTTTTGAAATATGTGATATAAGGAGAAGGGGGAAGATAGAATTATTAACAAATAGGCAAAATCTGAAACAGTGGTCTGAAAAAGCAAAATAAAGGCATCTTAAGTTAATTTTCAGGAAAAATTTCAAGAATCTGAGTTGCTTCAAAGTGGAATGGACTGCTTTGAAAGATCATGTCATCCCTCTCTTTGGAGGTTCTCAAGCAAAGAATGATAGCCACTTGTCTAGTATCATACACCAGGAATTTCTTTACTGTTGAAATCTCTTCTAACTCACAAATTCTGATTCTGAGATTTGTTTTTTTCCATTAATTAATTAATTAATTAATTAATTTTTTCATTGAAGGAATAAGAACCCTTACTTCTCTTCCCCCTCCCTTATGTAACTTAGATATCATTATCTGCTATCTCCTCTTTCATGATATCAGATAAGGAGGTACTTTTTTAAACTTTCCTTTGGAACCCTTCTCTATATATATTCCCATGATTCCTGCAAGTCATTATCCCATATTTCTTTTCCCTTACATGTAATAACTCTACATTCTCTCCTCTTGCTGTCTTCTAAATCCTCAGCAATCTTATTCCTAAATTCATTATTCTCACTGCAACTTTAAATACCATGTCTAATGTCTAATCTGTAGTATTTGAGATGATTAATCATGATCCTCCTGAATCATGGATACTTTGTTTTCTCTGACTTTCCATGACAATAGTGTCCCTTAGTTATCCTCCTATCTGTCCAAGTCCTTCCCAGTCTTGTTCTGCTATTTCTTCATTGTTATATCAAACAATAACTAAAGGTATCCCACAAAGCACTTTCCCTAGAACTTCTTTTCTTCTTCCTTTATATATTTCACTTGATTATATCTTCAGGTACCATTATGTGTTTTATATAAATGATTTCTATATTAATATGTATGACCTTTGTCTTTCTGCTGAGATAGATGAACTTCTCTACCTGCTTCCTAGACATCTCAAACTGGATGTAGGCCTCTCAAATTCCAACATAGATAAAACAACTCATCTTTCCCAACCCCTAATACTCCTTTCCAGATGTACCTATTATCATAAAAGATACTACCAATCTCCCAGTTACATAGACCTACAACTTTGATGTCATCCTTGACTTCTCACTCCCAGTCAGTTCATGGATTCAATTCATCATCACATTTTTTGGTTATACTTTTGCAGCATTTCTGATGTATACCCCTTTAACTCTACTCCCACATGAAGACTAATTGACCTTAAACTCAATAAGATTCAAAACCATAATCTGAGTCATGAAAAGTGACAAAATTAGATTGTATTAAAAGAAAATTTTGGGGGGGAGAAAAAAAGTCTCTCTGTGCTTTGTCGTGGTCAGATTCTATTTTAGAGAACTGAGACTAGTATTGTGTTCAGCTCATATTCAAAGGAAAGCAAGCAGGATCTCAAGTTAATGTCACATGAGGAAAGGCTGAAGAAAGTAGGAATATTTAACATAGACAAGAGAAAACTTAGGTAGTCTAATAAAATCACTGTTTTTAAAGATTTGAAAATCTGTTACATGAAAGATCAATTTGCATCATTATCTTTGATAACCCAAAGCATCCAATATTTGCAAAAATTGAAAAATAGATAAATTTAGGTTTGACAGAATGAATAACTTTTTAAAAATTTAAATAATACTTTATTTTTTCCAATCTCATGTAAAGAGAATTTTTAGCATTTATTTAAAAAAACATTTTTGAGTTCCAAATTTTCTCCCTCTCTTCCTTGCTTCCTTCCTCACTGAGAGGGTAAGCAATTTGCTATAGATTATGCACATATTATCATGCAAAGCCTATTTCATATTAATCATATTGTGAAAGAAGGCATATACCAAAAGGGAAAAAATAAAGTGAAAAATAGTATGCTCTGATCCATATTCAGACTTCATTAATGCTTTTTGGGATGTGAATAGCATTTTTCAACATGAATTCTTTGAAATTGTCTTGAATCACTGTATTGCTAAGAATAGCTAAGTTGTTCATGGTAAATTTTGCTGTTACTATGTATAATATTCTCCTAGTTCTGCTCACTTTACTACACATCAGTTCACATAAGTCTTTGCAGATTTTTCTGAAATCAACCTACTCATCATTTCTTCTTTTTAACTTAGGTATTTTTGCCAACTACATACAAAGGTAGTTATCAACATTCATTTTTTTATAAGATTTTGAGTTCCACATTTTTATCCCTTCCTTTCTTTCCTCCTCTCTCCCCTTGACAGTGAATCTGATATAGGTTATACATGTACAACTATGGTAAACATATTTCCATATTACTAATGTAATATTGTAAAAGAAGAACTATAATAAAAGGGGAAAAACATGTGAGGAAAAAACATAAAACAAAACAAATTTTAAAAATTGAAAATAGTATGCTTTGGTCTGCAGTCAGATTGCATAGCTATCTCTCTGGATGTTGATTGTATTTTTCCATCACAAGTCATTTAGAATTGTCTTTGATCATTATACTGCTAAGAAGAGTTAAGTTTATCATAAGTATTCATCACACAATGTTGCTATACATGTGTATAATGTTCTCCTGGTTCTGTTCACTTCACTCAGCATCAGCTCATGCAAGTCTTTACAGGATTTTCTAAAGCCTGCCTGCAAATGGTATGATGATGATGATGATGATGTTTGTCCTTCATTCTCAAAGAAGACTATGTCATCAGGGAGGTGATACCATGACAGGCACATGAATTAGATTTGATTGGGGGGGGGGGGGACTGTGCTAAGTCACCAGTCTTACTTTCTCCTCCAGTGCTATCTGGATCCAGTGGCTAGATAAAAATCAGAACAATTAGAGAGTAACTTGCCCAAAGTCACCCAGCTTAAGTGTCTGAGACTGGATTAGAACTCCTGTCCTCCTGTCTCCAAGATCAGTGCTCTATCCACTGTGCCACCTAGCTGCCAAAAGGAAGTGTGCTAACTGAGAATCACACCTAGGTTGCAAGGTTAGGAATCTTGCATGATATCACTACATCAGCAGCACTTTTGATTTCTTGTTCAGTCATTCTCCAATTGATGGGCATCCCCTCAATTTCCAGTTCTTTGCCACTACAAAAAGAGATGCCATGAATATTTTTGTATATGAAGGTTTTTTTCCCTTTTGTATGATTTCTTTGAGTTACAGTCCTAGGAGTGGAATTGCTGATTCAAAGGGTATGCATGGTTTATTGTACTTTGGGCATAGTTCCAATTGGCTCTTCCCCCTTAACTCCATTTTTTTGCTCTATCCCTCAACTCCAATACCCCCCCCATTTTTGCATTAATGTTCAGTTTTCCCATATTCCCTCCAACACTGATCATTTTCATTTTTTTGTCATTTTAGTCAATCTGAGGTGTTTAGTGGTACTCAGAGTTGTTTTGATTTGCATTTCTCTAATCAACAATAATTTAACTGCTCTGTTTTTTACAATAGTATTCCATTAAAACCATGTACCACAGCTTTTTCAACCATTTTCCAATTGATGGGTATCCTTTCAAGGTCCAAATCTTTGACACCCCCAAAAAAGCAAATATTTTTGTACAAATAGGTTCCTTTCCCTTTTTAAAAATCTCCTTTGCGAATGAATAACTTCCTAATAATTCTTTCATTTCAAAAAAGGTATTGTAAGGAGTGTTTCCCCTTTCAAAGAAGTCTTCTATCAAATACTGGAAGACAATATCAAGTATGTTTTGTTTAGTTATTTTATGGATGCAATAAACACTAAGAATCTGGGTTTTGTCAAAGTACTTGCCTTACTGGAAAAACGATAGTAATATTATCTTTATGTACAAGGAAGTATACAGTGGTATTAAAAGAAAATAATTCCACACAAACTAGTAAACATAGAGAAATTAAAGAAATTAAGGCTCAAATGAGGTGATGCAGAGCAAATTGAGCAGAAGTGGGAAAATATGTGTATTAAGACCCTGATAATTTCAAGGATTTCAAAAGAATAATGGTGAAACCTGCCTTCTATTTCTTGTCAAAGTGGTGATGGACTAGAAGTACAAAATGAGACAAACATTTTCAGATATTTTCAAAGAATCAGTTCATTTTGCCTGACTGAAAATTTGTTATAATTATACTAATGTCTTTAAGGGTACTCCCCCAACTTGCACTGTCAGATTTGTAGTCTAGGCCCCCAGAGTGGGATTCCTAATGTCAATGCCCAAGGATGACCTCTCTCTCTCTCTCTCTCTCTCTCTCTCTCTCTCTCTCTCTCTCTCTCGTTGAATTTCCCATTAACAAACAGCCTGTAGTCAAAATTAGCTTTTAGCAAAGACACTTACTAGGATGTCACAGTAGGCAGTAGATTCAAATTCCTAAATTATTAAAACTACAGCAAATATACATACTGTCTATAGGAAGAATGGGCTCTAACTTAAGAGTGCAGTGATAGGTGAAGTACAGTATAGGATTAAAAATATGGAGAAAGCTTCACATAACTTCTGGTACTACAGACTTTGGCAGTCTGGGTTTCTGGATTTTGTTTTTTTCTATAGCTCAGCAATGCTGTTCTGTTGACAGGCTGTCCCATTCATCAAAACTATCTCCTCCCTTGAATACTACTTTATTACATCCATTGCTCCCTCAAATGAGGTTTGAATTTTTTTATAATGATGAAGTCTCACACTGCTTGCTCTATTCATCATAGTATTTTTCTAAGTTTCTTCCCCCATCTATATTCCACAAGACTTGACTATCTGAAAAAATACTGAGTTTTGACTAATTTATTTACTCAACCAATAATATTTTTCTTCTTTGATTCACTCAAGGGACAAAAGTGTGACTCCAATTGCATAGTTAAGTACCCTGTTACCACATTAGCTAAGTCTTCTGACATCAACTGAAGTATGTGTTTTGAGGGACACTTGTACCCTCATAGAAGGTTTGAGTGGGTCTGGGGTAAACCAGTTGAAAATGTTAGAAATGAGAAAAGAGTAAAGAAATGTAACACTAACAGTTTTTTTAATACAAAGAAAAAGTTCCAAGGCAAAGACAAATAAATTGGTTAATTTTGTGAGTATATGATTAAGTTTAATATATTTCAAATATGCAATAAATAATACTTTCAAATACATTATTTTTTTGTTCTTCATGCTTTTCTTTTTTGTTGACAGCAAAAAAATGAAAGTGAACCCAGAAGAAAATAATTTGAGGGTTGAACCCAGTATTAAAATATTGATGAATCAGTAAATTGTCTTTAGTAGAAAACAACACTTAAGGCAATGTTTATCCCAACTTTGACAGATACAGAGTGTCTCAGTAAGAATCAGAAGGTTTGATTAAGTATAATTGGTAAAATGAATGTGGGCAGCAGGTAAAAAAGCATTCCAACTTCTCTGCTCTTCTTCAATCAGGTAGATTAGTTTTGGTGAATCATGCTCCCCAAGTATTTCAGGGAATATTAGCTTACTCAAATGGATGCTTTAGTAAGTCTACATTGACTCAATTTATGATTTTAAATTCAAACTCGATCTTCTTATTGAAAGAGCAAATTCAATCATGGTTTGAATAATAATAACTTACATAGATAAAATTGAATTAATAGATTTTTAAAATAGAGTGACAGGATGGATTCTGTTCTGTAATTGTTGTTATATTTTCCAGAGCATGAAACATTTTACTGAGATTGTTAAGATATGTAGAGATGTTGAAACAAGTATGAAATTACAATTTTGGGGGAAAAAACTGATTTATCCAAGGCTTTTCACCATGATTTAATGAAGAATAGGCAAAATTGAGAAGTGCTAGAAAAGACAGCGATTGCTTGTTCCTTGGAAGCAAACAGAAAATTCATTTGATATCTTCTGAAAAGTCCAGTAAATATTATACAAGGACTAACTCAATTTTTCTATATCTAAAGGATCAGATACTTTAGCTGCTCTTCTTTACAGTTCTTCATGTTTTATGCACTTCCTCACTCAGATAGAGCCCCTGAAATTATCAGAAATGTTAAAGATTTAGGACTCAGACTTATTGCAAATCAATGTATTCAGGAAGAAATAGTAAATTATCCTTTACAGAACCATAATAATCACACACACACACACACACACACACACACACACACACACACACACACAAATAATCAGTTCTGGAATCATGAACAAAAGAAAAAGTACCAAATAGAAACTTAATGAAATACTAAGTAATGAGTTTGCTAAAGAATAAATCAAAGAAACAATAATTATGTGAAAGAGAACAATAATACAAAACAAATTATCAAAATTTCTAAATTGTAACTACTTGGGGAAAATCAATATACTGCAAATGTATGAAAATGAAGGAAATTAACTATTAATTTTTAAAAATAGAAAGCAAAAAATAAATAAAACAAAAATAAACACAAAAGAAATCATATTTAAAAATACACCAGAATTAGATAAGTTGGAAACAATAACAAAAAAAGAAATTAAAAATTTCTTTGAAAAGTCTAATGAAATTGACAAACATTTATCCAATCATAATTTTTTAAAAGGCAGAAAATCAAATCATGAAATAGTAATTATGAAAGGTGATTTCACAACATAACTACCCTTAACAATTTTAGAATCCATCATATCTAGTCATATATATATATATATATATATATATATAGAGAGAGAGAGAGAGAGAGAGAGAGAGAGAGAGAGAGAAAACACAAAAGAAAAAAAGTCAAAAGTATGCAAAAATATAAAACATCCAATCTAGAAGAAGACAAAACAGGAAACTTAAGTAACATAATGTCATAAAAGGAAATAAAAAGGGACAATAAAAAAAATTCCTGGTTCTGATGAAATCACAGTTGTAGCCTATTAGATTTTTAAAGAACAAATACTATTTATACGAAAAAACTTGCTAAAATTGAAAAATACCACATACCTCTTATGAGGCAAATATAGAACTAAATATATGTCCCTAAACTAGGAAAGGAAAGATCTAGAGCCCAATATCATTTACAAATATGGATTTGAAATTTTAAATAAAATTTTGTCAGCTAAAAATTCAAGAAATAATCATTTTGACTAAGTTGGATTTATACTAGAGTAGAAAGGATGGTTAAATATTAAGAAAACAATAAATGTAATTAATTATAATGTTTCAGCAAAAGTGGGGAAAGTTTTTGACAAAATACTGAACTTATTTATGCTAAAAGCCCTACATGGTAAAGATATAGATGTACCTTCTTTTAACATTTCCTAAAACATTTATCTTGAAAAAGCATAATATAAAATAGTGAATTAAAAATATTTATTTATTTTGAAATTTAAAATTTTCCCCCTAATCTCGCTTCCCTCTCCCTACCCCCCCCCAGAAAGCAGACTGTTACAGTCTTTACATTGTTTCCATGGTATTCATTGAAAATTGTGACATTCCTGAACATTTATCAATAAATATAAAAGGAACTTAAAGATGCTCATTCTTCCCACTGTTATTTGATATAGCTCTGGAAATGCTAGAGGGAACAATAAGAAATTAAAGAAATTAAACACACAACACTAGGTAAAGAAAAGGTAAAGCTACACATGTTTGCTAATGCTATTGGTTTTTAAATGCAGAGAATCAGCAAAGATTATAATTTAGAATAGTTTAATAAATTTTCAGGATACAAAATAAACTTTCAAAAATTAACTACTTTTCTATATTCAAGAGGAAATAATATAAAGGGAAATACTATTCCTAAAAATTATCAGACATAAAGCATCCAGGGATCAATATATCAAAATAAACAAAATAGTTACATAGATTCAATTACAAAATTCTCCTTTAAGAAACTAAGAATATAGTGTTATTTGCTAATTAAAAAAAGAAATGAAGAGCAACCTAAATATTCAGTGAAGTATTCAGTGTTCATGTTTGAACCTTACCAATTAGAAGCTGCTGGTGGCACTGTGTTGGGTCTGATATCAGGAAGACCTGAGTTCAAATATGACTTCAGAAACTAATTGTGTAACCTTGGGTAAATCACTTAGTTTCTGTTTGTCTCAGTTTGCCTCTCAGATATGAGAATCAAATGATATATTTGTAAAAAAGCACTTATCACAATGTCTGGTACAAAGAAAATGCTGTATAAATGCTTATTTTCTTTCCCTAATTTGATGAAAATGACAATATATACAGTGAACAATATTTTGGGGTTTTCAGTTTCTGCAGAGGTGGGGTCAAAGTGTTTTCTAGATCTTCTTTTAAGTCATTTTTTGTACTGGATAATTTAGCAGCATTTTCTTTAGGTTATATGTATGTATGTTCTTTCAATTTAGTCTTTTATTCATTGTTATATATGGATTTCTTATTTCTTTTTACTTATTCTATCATTTCCTTTATATTATTCCATGCTTCTCTGTATGTATAATTAACAACTTCAGCAAAGTTGCAGGACATAAAATAAACCCACACAAATCATAAGCATTTCTACATATTACCAATACACTCTAGCAGCAAGAATTTGAAAGAGAAACTCCATTTCAAACAACTGAGGATAATATAAAAAAACTTGTGACTTTCCTTGCCAAAATAAATCAAGAGTCATATGAACACGATTATAAAACATTTCAAACAAATAAAATCATACCTAAAGGATGGAAGAAAAATTGATTGCTCATGAAGATTGAGCCAGTACAATAAAATGGCAAATTAATTCAATTATCACATGCCATACCAAACTACCAAAATTATTTTATAGAATTAAAAAATATGAAATTGATTGACTAATTGCCTTCTGTGGGGGATGGGGGAGGGAAGTAAGATTAGGGAAAAATTGTAAAACTCAAAATGAATAAAATTTTTTTAAAAAAAATATGAAATCCCTTGGAAGAAAAAAGGCTAGAATATCAAGGAAATCAATTTAAAAAACTGTGAAGGAAGATGGCCTAGCAGCACTGAATCCGGTACTGGACAGGAAACAGAATGGTGGGCTACTGGAATAGATTAGGCAGACAACAGATAGTTTGCAAGTAGTAAATATCTATGTTGATGTAATATTTGATAAACACAAAGATCCTAGCTTTTGGGACAAGAACTCACTATTTGAAAAATTTGCTGGGAAAATTGGAAAACAATTTGACATCAACTTTGCATAGACCAAATCTCATACTGTATATACCAAGATGAAGTCATAATAGATAGATGATGAGATAAAAAAGATGATGCCATAAATAAATCAGTGGATTATGAAAAAGTATATCTGTCATATTTATTGATATGAAAACAGTATTATAGAAGAAAATTGCAGGATGTAAAATAGCTAATTTTGACTACCTAAAATTTGAAAGTTTTTGTACAAGCAATCCAATGCATTTAAAATTAGAAAAAGGGACTCAGTAAATAATTTACAGCAACTTTCTTTGATAAAGACTTCATTTCTCAAAGAAACCAAATTCTCAAATGAGTCAAATTTAAAAACATGATGAGTCATTCTAAAATTGATCAATGATCAAATATGAACAGGCAATTTTCAGAAAAAAATCAATCAATAGTCACATAAAAATGCTGTAAATTACTACTGAGTAGAAAAATGCAAAGTTGCCTGTCAAATTGGTAACCTTAATACAAAGGGAAAAAAGACAAATCTCAGAAGAGAAGAGGAAAAATTAGGACACCAATGCACTGTTGGTGGAATTGTGAATAGGTCCAACTATTCTGGAGAACAATTTGGAGAAAGGTATGCCCAGTTGGGAAAATATAAAAATAGGGACATTATAAAAAAGAAGAATTTGAGCAAAAACTATTCCATTTTGAACATGGGTTTGTGATGTTTACAGCATATCTAGAGGGCAATATTCAATGGGCTATTGATGATACAGGTCTATAACTCATGGATAATCTCTAAGTCTATATTCTTTATTTTGATATTTAAAAGAGAACTGAAGGCTGGAGTGATCGATGTGAGAATCATCTGCATTAGAACCCATAGGAATTAATGAAATTTCCAAGAGACTGCTTGACATGCAAGTGAGAGTAGAATCTATTCATATCTGTTATCATTATTATCATTAAATATTCATTTCCAACTGTTGAAGGATCAGAAGAAATGGAAGGGCTATTCAACTCTAAGATATGTAATAGTGAGAGACCAGAGAAAGAGTTTAATAGTGAAACAAGACAAGTACCTGAAAAGAAGGACAAAAGAAATGTGTCCACTATAGCTCTTATACCCACCATATTTCTGTCAGAGAATTGCAGAAAGTGTATGGGAATCAGAAAGTGGGAAATTAGATTAATATCCTATTCATACTCCATTCCATCCATGTCTCTAACAGGGCTGGGAAACAGAGTGATCTTTAGGGAAGAGCCTCATTTCCCATGAAAACCATTTCAGGAATCAATTAAAACACAAGAAATTCTGCATTCAAAAAGTGACATTAGGAAGATCAGATTTTAAGACCATGAAGGCTGAAGAGTTACTATTGTACAGACAATGCTTACCTTTTCTCTGTGGCTAAATTTTGTCTTCCTACTTTAAGATTGCTATTGCCATGGTACTATTTCCACGATTTCCCTTGTAATGTTCCTTGGTCAATGGTTCAAACACCTTTCTTCCAGAGCTCAATTTTCTCTTCTTTATGTCATCTTTGACGACACCAATCTACATAGTTTTTGCTAGTAATTTCATTTCTTTTTTCCTTCTTTGCAGGTACTTGTCATGTTTCACTATTAAACTCTTTCTCTGGTTTCTCACTATTATATCTCAGAGTTGAAAAACTCTCAAGAGCCCTTAGTTCAGAAGTAGTTATTTGGCACGGTGGATAAGGCACCAACTCTGGAGTCAGGAGAATTGGAGTAAAAATTTGGCCACAGATACCACCTATATGACCCTTTGGTAAATTTCTTAACTCTGTTTGCCTTCCCACCAAAAAAAGGAAAGAGTCATCTAGTTGGAAACTAAAAAAAATCTCCTTCACAATATTCCTGATAGCTCTAGTTATTTGAATAGCTCCAATTACCAGAAAATTTTCTCCTAGCTCAAACCTAAAGTTACCTTTCTATAGCTTCTACTTTTTCTTTTGTTTTTTGTAAAGTGTAGGTTTAGGGATTAGATCTGTAGTTTTATTGATATAGAGAACTCTAGAAGAGGAAAATAAATTTTACTTACTATATATATGTGATTTTTAGTCAAGATCATCTCTACTCTTGTCCTTTCAACTGTTTTTGCCTCCCAAATTGAAAATAATTGGAGTTATGCCTCTATTCATAGTGGCCCTTATCAAGACTTTTTCACATTTTCATTTTCTCTCCTATTTCTCCCTTCTTTATTTTTGATAAATGAAAAGTGATCTTATCTTTTATTTTACTGAGAGCAAGGTCATCTTAGGAAGCTTCTTCATGATAGTAACTATTCTAAAGAACTATTTTAGCACAGTTACTTCTCTGCTTAAAAAAAAAACAACAAACTTGCAATGATTCTCCATTGTCTATCAGATAAATTCCAAAGTCTTTAACTTGATATAGAAAGTCCTTAACCATCTTTTCTCACTTTTAAAAATGCAATGCTCACTGTATTCTTATAATCTAGCCATTTTAAAGTATTTGCCATTGCCTAGATATGTCTTCTACTATTCTATCACTGCATATTTCTTCCTGCAAACCATATAAGAAACATTCTTCTCTCCACTGAACCAAGGCTATCAAAACCCTACCCCCCCCTTCAATAACTCAGCAGTTACTTCCTTTATGAAACTGCTCTGTAACCCCTCTGGCAGAAGTGATTGTTCCTTCTTCCTTTTTCCTTCCGTTTTTTTTCCTTTTTCTGAATGTTCCTACTCTGTACTCTAATACCACTTAAGTCACTTATCACTTAACTGCTTTGTACTGTCATTTTTCTGTATAATATTATCTCTACTAAACCGCATACTTATTGAGGGAAGTTACTGTGGTTTTATTTTTGCATCCTCTTGTACTTTGTGGATAGTATGTATTCTGTGGATATTTATTGAAAAAAAAAGAATGAATGAATAAAACTGCTGACCTAATTTGTATTGCTAGACAATAAAGATTGTGAAACTTGGAGGAGAATTTGGTCTCTTTTCTTAAGTTTTATATAAAATCAATTTATAGGGCATCTCTATTCAGAATTAGTTCCACAGGGAGCAGTACCAAATGAGATAGTAGTCCTTATAAATTCAAGTGGGGAAAATTTGTAAAAGCTAAAGGATGGAAAGAGAGGAGGTCACACACTTTAATCTTACCCATGGGGACTTTTGTGTTAGGAATCTCTCTATGTCAATGATACTTTTCTTTCCCCACTGGGACTGAGATGTCAATTCAATCTAAGCCCCCTTGATAGAGTAAATTATAAATCTGGAAGGAAAAGCTCCTTGTGTCTGAAATTTAATTTGCAGTGATCTCACCCTAAAATGGATATATAAGGTTTAAAATCTAAATTCAGGCCAATTGGTAGTGGGGCATTTTAAGATCTTCTGATTAGGCATATATAATGGAGAATGAACAGGGTCTGTACAAAGCTAATCTTTCTGTTTATGCCCATGTGTGACTCAGTGCTAAAAGGATTTGATACTTTGATCTGACAGGGCAAACATTGGAAAGAATTTAATAATAGCAGGGATGCCAGACAGCTGTAGTTTAGAACCAGAAAAGCTGGGTTTTAGGATAGGGGGAAAAGAGTACCCTTTTTCTCTCCACCCTTTCATAGCAAGTACAAATTCAAAGGAACCTAGAGAGAGTGAATTGGAATGGATATTTGACATTACTTAGTCAAGTCCTCTCATTTTATCTATGAGGAACAGACAGAAAGAGGTTAAATAGTATGGTGATGGTTACATAGTGATATGGTGATGGTTATCAAGTGGCTTTTCAAAATCTTGTCTTTTTCATTGTTACAAAATTATCATTTCTTCACTTAAAAAGCATTTATTTTCCTTTCCTGGGATCTCACCCATCCATCCCTGGAAAAGTAAAAACAAGAAAAGAATGAAAAAACAAAAGGAAGAAAAACAAATCCTTAATAACAAATGAACATAGTCAAACAAAATCAAATCTTGCTTTGACCACATCCAAAAATATGAAACTTCTTTTATACATTTAGTACATTACCTCTGAATAAGGAGCTGTCATTTGATTCCTATGTAACCATGGGCATAATATTTAACTTCTTTTTGTCTCAGTTTCCTTATAGAGAAAATGAGAAGACTTGTCTAAGAAATGTCAAATATCTATTCCAATTCTTTCTCTATGATCCTTTGAATTTGTACTTGGAGGGTCAGGGAGAGAAGGGTATTCTTTCTCAATATCCTAAAGCTGCTCTTATATAAATTATGAATTTAAACAGGAAAACTTGTACCTGGGACCCTGGCTATCTTTTCCTCTTTGCATTTCCTTCCCTGAATAGGTAAACAAGTATCATTCTAACAATGAGCATGTCTAGGCTTGGAGATAACCCTATGGATCTGATAGGTTCAAGGGTCAATCAGTTGGAGCTAACTAGTGTAAAACAAAGTTTCTACTTTGGAGAAATTAATAAAAAGTAGGAAAAACTTAAATAATTAATATTGGGGTAGAGCCAAGATGACAGAAATAAATTATGGACTCACCTGAGATCTCCCAAATATTTTTTCACATACTTTAAAATAATTTTTCAATAAAAAGAATGGCTGAAGACAACCTACAGTGTCCAAGGAAAGGTCTATTACACATGCATGAGAATGGACCATATTCACTGTTGGCATTTTCCCTGCAAGACAATGGTCAACTGAAAGCAGCAACTTCTGGAGCTTTTAGCCTACAAATGGTAAGACAGTTACACAACTAGTCAAAAAGCAATCACAGAAAAGAAGGTGGTATGTGTAATGTTGATTCAGTAGACCTACCAACTACTTTAGGTTATGATCAGGTTCAAGTAACAGGCACCTGAATGATTTTAACAATAGTTATGGTAAGTTTCTGAATCATGTTTTAAGCTATTTTTGTCAATGCACATTATGAGACTTTCTTTAAGATGTAAGCAATAAATACCTGCTCCATACCTAATTCATAGTGTACATTAGGGACCATTCTATTCTACCCTTTGGGAGAAACTAGATATGAACATGAAGCTAAGCTATAAATATCTTTCTGAGAGTTCCATGATGGAAAATATAAGTGACCAGAGTGTAAGAAAAGCAATCTGATCCTTCTTCAAAGATTTGGGATCCCTCAGTACTAAATTCCATCTGGACCTCATGCATAGATACAGAGCAGATGGTTCCTTTTAGTGGTAAAAGGATGGGCAGAGTCTTAGATCCTGGGACCCAGCAACAGTCTTAAATATTGTGCACTTATTAAAGTGACTGATTGGAAGGCAGTGTAATTATTGGATTAAAAGCTTCTAGTGTAACTATTGAAATTAACCTTAATCAACCAACAAAAATTTATTAGGTTTAGGTACTAAGTCAGTACCTGGAGATAAAGGATGAAATAAACCTCTGCAAAGGCAAGACCTGGCCTACATAGGCAACATCTTGGTCAAGAACAAGACCCCAGTCCCAGCAAAAAAAAGAAAAGTTTGAGTCTATACTCCCTACAACTCAGGAGCAGAGTTAAAACAACAAAGATGAGTAAAAAAGTTAAAAGACTGCTCACTATAAAAAACTACTTTATAGATAAAGATGATAACAATGCCATGTCAGAAGAAGAAATCATTGAAAAATCACTCACAGGGGAAGTCTCAAAAGTCTATGAATTGGACTCAAATCCAAAAGCTAAAGAAGAGCTTGGAAAAGAAAATGGAAAAAAGAAATGAGTTATGTAGGAAACTTATGAAAAATTGACCAGAGAATTCAACACCTTTCAAAAGGAAACACAAAAGGTAATTGAAGAAAATAAAACCCTAAAAATTAGAATTGAACAAATAGAAACCAATGAATCTACAAGACTACAAGATTCCATTAAATAGAATAAAAAGGTTGAAAATATTGAAGAAAACATAAAGTACCTTTTAGAAAAAATAAATGACTTGGAAAATAGATCCTGGAGAGATACTCTACAAATCACTGGACTATCAGAAAGTCTAGATCAAAAAAAAATCTGGAAATATCATGCAGAAAATTATTAGGGACAACTATTCAAATCTGCTAGCGCAAGAAGACACTATAATAACTACTGAAAGAATACACAAGACCACTCCAGAAGGAGACTGCAGGATAAAAACTACAAGGACTGTTTAAGCCAAATTCCATAACTCTCAAATAAAAAAGAAAATATTGCAAATAGCAGAAAGGAAACATTTTAAATACAAAGGAAACCCAATCAGACTCACACAGGACCTATCAGCCTCAATAATGAAGGACCAGAGACCCTGGAATACTATATAGTAGAGGGCAAAGGACTGGGATTACAACCAATCAGCATAAGACTGTCAGGGGAAATATGAATCTTCAACAAAGTAGAGGACCTCCAGAATTTCCTGACACAAAGACCAAAGAGAATTCAATTACAAAATACAAAACTCAAGAGATTCATGAAAAGGGAAAGAAAAGAGAAAGAAAAAACAAACCAAAACAAAACAAATGTTAGTCAAGACCATCAAATTGCATACAACCTTAAAAGGGAAGCTATAACACTTCTAACTCTTGAGAATTTTACTTCTCTTAGGATAATTAAAGAGTCAAATATAATTGAAGAGATTGGACTTAAAGGATATGGGTATAGTTGGGTCTTAACTCTCCATTGAAGACATCACTCTATTTGAGACAAAAAGCCCTGATGAAAAATGGGGTGGTAACTCTAAAATTAACTGTTTCAGTATCCTTCAACCCACTTTAAGTCTGCTGTGTTGACAAAGCTTTCTTTGATGAGGATATCATAAACTGGGTGGTTTGAGTCAGTCAGTGTCTGCCTTGATGTATAATCATTTGTAATGTTCTGAGGTGAGTCCTTCAGAGCTTCCTAGTACTTAGAACCCTTTACAATTTTTATAGTTAATTAAATCAGGGTTGAATTAACCCTTACTTCACTTAACAAGGGGTTAAGAACCTTGGGTAGGGAGGGGGAGGCTAAAGTGTGGGAGAAAATAGATTTGGGGGGAGGGGTGCAATTAGTTCATGAAATGATTAGATTTTGGGATGATATTTTGATTCATGGGGATTGTGTGTGTTTAGAGGGTACTTGAAAATGGGGGCAAGGGAAAAATAATTATAATTTGATGTAATTCAAGACTCTTAAAAAGTGTACCTATGCTGAGACAGAAGAGGAGAGGGTACTTAGTGACTCTAAGGCAATGCTGCTTATCAAACAATCAAGCTGTGATTGTACTTTGACAACATTTTGAGCTTATCAAGTAATCAATTGATTAAGCTGTGATTGATGTTACCTGATTAATAGTACCTAAGTGACAATACCAGGTGAAGAGCAAAAAGTTCTATAATTTTAGCAGGAACTAAGGGAGGGTGTGAACACTAGGTAAATACTATTCAATATATTTGACCCACAGAGGAAATAAGATACATTCCAACTTGGGTTTAAAAATATATCCTACTCTACAGTGAAGTGGGGGGGGGCAGGGGAAGGGAAAGATAAGGGAAAAAGGGTCTGATAAAAGTGAAGGCAAAGATATAAGTGAAAATAAGCTGAAAGTTAAATTTTAAAAGAAAAGTTAAAGGAAAAAGAGTAAAAATTTAGTGAGGAGGAATAAGAGGAAAGGAATGAGAAAAATATAAATGGAGAAAGATATCATAGAGAAAAATATAGAATTAGGAATCGTAACTGTAAATGTGAATGAGATGAACTGTCCAATAAAATGGAAACAGATTGCAGAATGGATTAAAAACCAGAATCCTACAATACACATTTGAAGTGAAGACATACACACAGGGTAAAGGTAAAAAGATAGAGCAAAGTATCTTATGCTTCAGCTGAAGTAAGAAAAATAAGGGGTAGTGATCCTGATCTCAGATAAAGCAAAAGCCATAAATAGATCTCATTAAAAGGGAAAAAGAAGGAAACTGCATCTTCTTTTTTTTGTGGGAAATGAGGATACATTATTCTTTAAAATGATAAATTTAGAAAATTGTTCTAGGTAACAGTAGCTATACACTTCTATTTAAGATAAATAACAAAATTAATGGAATTAAATTAGACTGTAATTTTTAAAAATTGGTATTTGCTTAAAAGTAGCTGTCAAGATAGAAAGAAAAAAGAATAAACATTCTCTCATCCTGAAAACTGGGTATTTTGTTGACCTTCTTTTGAGAATGCCTACTCTGAGTTCAAAGTGCCATAGGCTGACATTTTTATTGAAAGACATTGTAAACAGTCAATATTTTTTTCTGTAAAAGTACATAATTGTTTTACATATACACATTCAAATGATGTTCTTCACTTCCCTGAACTGGCTAACAGGAAATTGTAGAATGAAGAGTTATTTACAAAAACTTCAGGAAGAAAAGAGGAGTCAGAGAATGGAATGCTCAATGATTATGATGTCTCTGGGGGTAAGTAAGGCATTGCAACTGTAGGATGAGGCATGCTCTCCCAGTTCAGAGGTGGATGGTAGGTTATCGGGGGGGGGCAATAAAATTGGCAGGATTCAAAAGGGGGGGGGAGAAGAAATCCAGTAGTCTGATTAGAGCCAGACCACAAATTTTCTCTCTCTCTTTGTTCACTTTCCAGGTTCTAGTGAGACTGACTCAGAATAATCTGCTCTCTGACATGTAAAATCGATACATCACAGCTAAGAGGACAGCACCCATGTTAGGGATAATCCAATTTGACCAGCAACTTTTGAACGCTGAACTTGAATTCTCAGATTCTTTATTTTTCTGGTCACTCAGATGGACTTCTCCAATGTAGCACTGTTTGAGCATTTCCTTGGCATTGATAGTGTCCCACATCTTCAAAGCTTTCAGTTGCGTCCCGACCAGCTTGTTTCATCAGAACCTCTTCTCCACCTGGGTGCTCGCCCAGGAAGGGGGTGACATCGTAGACTTACCCATGAATCACGAGCCACATCTCCTCCTCCGAGTTGTGCTTTACCGCCTCCTTGAGCCAGTAGTAAGTGGCCTTGGCCTCGGGCTCTGTCCCTGGCTGCCAGCCTGGGCCGCAATCGAGACCTGGCCTGCCTCCCGCCGATGTGTGCTCAGGTGGCGGGCACCAAAACTGCATCTTCTTAAAAGGCACCATAGGTAAATGAAGCTATGTCATTATCAAACATGAATGTACCTATTTGTATAGCACTCAAATTCCTAGAGGAAAAGTTGAGTTAATTACAAGGAGACATAGCAAAACTTTAATAATGGGGGACCTTAACTTCCCTCTCTCAGAACTAGATAAATCTAATCACAAAAATAAACGAGAAGGAAGTTAAGAAGGTGAATGAAATCTTAGAAAACCTATATATAATAGACCTCTGGAGAAAATTTAATGGGAATAGAAAAGAATATACCTTTTTCTCTGAAGTACATGGCACCTATATCAAAATTGACCATGTACTAGGGAATAAAAACCTCTTAATCAAATGCAAGAATAACGAATGCATACTTCTCAGATGATGATGCAATAAAAATTACATGTATTAAAAGGTAAATAACTTAATTTTAAATGAGTGGATTGAACAATGAATCATAGAACTAATAATTATATCCAGGAAAATGATAATGATGAGACATCATACCAAAATTTATGGGATGCAGCCAAGGAAGCTAAAATGTTTACATGAATAAAATAGAGAAAGAGGAAAACAATGAATTGGGTATGCAACTAAAAAAGCTAGAAAAAGAATAACTAAAGATCCTTAATTAAATACCAAATTAGAAATTTTGAAAATCATGGAAGAAATTAATAAAATTGAAAGCAAGAAAACAATTGATCTAATAAATAAAACTAAGAGTTGGTTTTCTGAAAAAGCCAACAAAATAGACAAACCTTTGGTTAATCTGATTTAAAAAAAAGAATTGAAATATAAAAAATGAAAAGGGTGAACTAACCACCAAAATTAAAGGGATAATTTGGAGCTACTTTACCCAACTGTATGCCAATAAATTTGATAACTTGAATGAAATGGATGAATATTTACAAAAATACAAACTGCCCAGATTAACAGAAAAGGGATAACATACTTAACCCCATTTCAGAAAAAAGAAGGATGGATTTACAAGTGAATTCTACCAAAGATAAGGAACAATTAATCCCTATTCTATATAAACAATTTAAAAATTAGAAGGAGTTTTACCAAATTCTTTTTATGATATCAATACTGTTCTGATACCTAAACCAGGAAGAAAAATAGACAAAGAACATTATAGAACCAATCTCCCTAAAGACCATTGATGCAAAAATCTTAAATAAAATCTTAGCAATGGGATTACAAGTTATTACTAGGATAATACACCATGATGATGTAGGGTAAGCAGGCATGGTTCAATATTAGGAAAACATTCAATATAATTGAGCACATCACTAGCAAAATCAAGAAAAATCATGTGATTATCTCAAAAGATGTTAAAAAAAACCTTTGATAAAATTCAGCATCCATTCCTATTAAACACACTAGAAAATTTAGGAATAAGTGGAGTTTTCTTTTAAAAAATAAGTAGAATCTATTTAAAACCATGAACAAATATTGTATGCAATGGGAATAAATTTGGAGTATTTCCAATAAGATCAGAGGTGTATTAAGGATGCCCATTATTACTACCCAATATAGTTTTATAAATGTTAACTCTAGCAAAAAGAGAAGAAAAAGAAATCAAAGGAATCAGAATTGGCAATGAGGAAGCAAAATTTTCACTCTTTGCAGATGATATGATGTATACTTAGAGAACCTGAGTAAATCATCTTTAAAACCTCCTTGAAATAATAATCAAATTCAGCAAGGTACCAGGATATAAAATAAACTCACACAAATCATCAGCATTTCTATATATGAACAACAAAGCCCAAGAGCAGGAGTTAGAAAGAGAAATTCCATTTAAAATAACATTAATCTACCTCCCAAGACAAATCCAGAAACTCTATGAACACAATTATGAAGCACTTCTCATCCAGCTCTAAATAATTGGAAAACTGTCAGTTGCTCATGGTTAGGTCCAGTTAACATAATAAAAATCAAAGTTCTACCCCAATTAAATTACTTATTCAGTGCCATACCAATCAAAATACCAAATAATTATTTTGCTGATCTAGAAAAAATAGCAACAAAAATTCATCTGGAGCAACAAAAAGTTAAGAATAGGAAGGGAATTGATGAAAAAAAGATGTAAAGAAAGGTGGCCTAGCTCTACCAGATCTAAAACTATACTATAAAGCAGCAATCAACAAAACTGCCTGATACTGGTAAGAAATAGAGTAATGAATCAGTGGATTAGGGGAAAATGACTACAGTAATCTAATGTTTGATAAATCCAAAAACATTAGCTTCTGGGATAAGAACTCACTACTGATAAAGATTGTTGGGAAAACTGGAAAATAATATGGTAAAAAATTAGACAAAGATCCATCTCACACGCTATACCAAAATAAGATCAAAATGGGTATAGGATTTAAACATAAAGGTTGACACCATAGATGAATTAATAGACCAAGAAATATTCTATCATTCTGACCTATGGAAAGGGGACAATTTCATGATCAAACAAGAAATAAAATATATTATAAACTGTGAAACAATATTTACTATATTAAATTTAAAAAGGTTTTATACCAATAAAAACAATGTTGCTGATATCAGAAGAAAAGCAGAAAACTGGGAAACAATCTTCACAACTAGGAGTTCTGATTAAGGTCTCATTTCTAAAATATATAGGGAACTGCTTCAAATATATGAGGTGGCAAATCATTCCCCAGATGATAAACAGTCCAAGTATATGAATAGATAGATTTCAAATGAAGAAATTAAAGATATATATATATATATATATATATAATCATGTGAAAAAATACTCCAAATCACTATTTATTAGATAAATGCCAATGAAAACATCTTTGAGGTATCACCTTATACTTATCAGATTGATGAAGATGACAAAAAGGGAAAATGATCAGTGTTGGAGAGGTTATGGGAAGACTGGGACATTAAATGTATTGCTGGTGGAGTTTTGGAGTGATTCAACCTTTCTGGAGAAGAATATGGAATTATCTCCAAAAAGCAATAAAACTGTTCATACCCTTTGACCCAGCATTTCCAATTCTTGGTCAATACACAGAAGAAAACATAAAAAAATGGGAAAACTCCCACATGTTTCAATATATTCACAACAGCTCTTTTCATAGTGGCAAAGAATTGGAAATTGAGGGGATGCCCATCAATTGGGGAAAGGTTAAATAAGTTATGATATAAGTTATAAAAACAGGTTATGAATATTGTGGAATTCTATTATTCTATAAGAAACCATAAATGACCAAACTCTAGAGAAGTATGAAGGGAATTATAGGAGCTGATGCTATGCTATGTTATGCAAAGGGAGCAGAACCAAGAGAATAATGTACACATTAACAACAACATTGTGAGATGACCAACCCCGATGGATGTGGTTTCTTTCAGAAGTTCACAGAACTGGGACAACCAATGTTATCCCCATCCAGAGGAAAACAAAACAAAACAAACAAAACAAAACAAAAGTCCTTCAGAATCTGAGGAACATTACATTCACTTTTTTAAAAAGTTTATGAATTTCTTTCCCTTAATCCTAATTCCTCATGCTGAAAAATGACTAATCTGTAAACACATTTAACAGAAATGTGTAAATACAATGTTAACTTGACTGTTCGCCACTGAGGGGAGGGGGTAGGAAGGGAGGGTGGAAGGAAATTTTGTAACTTAAGCATATGGATAAATGTTAAAAAAACTTTCATAATATGTCTTTCATAACATCAATAAAAAGCAAAAAAAAAACCCAAGATTCTAGTGAAGCGTTACAGAATTAACCCAGATAGGTAATTATTAACAAAATATAATACAACATAGCTCAAGGGAAGGCTCTTATAGAAGTAGACTACAATTAAGAAAAGTAGATCTGGAAAGGTCTCAGGAAGGAAGTAGCACCTGAATCTAGCTTGGCAAACACTACCAGGCTCTGAGCTATGTTGGGGGAATGTTCTTTTTATGTGAAATATCTTATGAGATAGTTATATATAATAATCCTAAATGATGATGATAGAGCATACACACAGAAAAAATAACCTTTGCCTATAAGAGGAATATTAGGTAAATGCTTAATATATTAATTCTTATTTAATTTTTCACTTGAAGAGTAATTTATTTTTCTCACTAGATTTGGACCTAGGAAGACCTTGAAGAGATCCAGAAAGGGTAAAGCACTTGCCCATAGTAGTAGAGTTAGGATGTGTAGAGATGGGCTTTAGATCCAGGTCACCTGATTTCAGACATAGAATTTTTCTATTAAATCAGTAGTATTTTAATATTTAGGTTAAAGTTTAGTTTTTAGGCAGTTTTGGTATTTATGGGAATTTTATAGAGCTTGTTATCTAATAATGGATTCCATTTAAACAGCTTTTTTAAGATTTTCCAAGTGATTTTCCTCATCTGATCTTCATAATAACTCTTTTAAGTAGATGCTATTTTTCTCCTGATTAAACTGATTAAAGGTTAGCTAAAGAAAGGATAAGTGATTTACCCCAGAATGACATAATAATCACCAGGGCAAGAGTCACACCAAAGACTTCCTTACTTCAAAGAGTGGTCAGTAATATAAACTGCAATTATTTCTGTTTTGGTCAGAAATTCTGAGAATCTTCTTCCCTTTCCAGAATGATTTTTTTCAGACTAGGTAAAAGTGGTCATTTTTGACTAATTTCTTACCTAACTTGAATCACTGAATGGGTATTACCTCAGACAAACTAAGAAAAATATTAGATTAAAAACATCAATATTTCCCATTGCTTCTAAGACTTATATTTGGTCATCCTGCCATGGGACCCCAGATGGTTCCAGAGGAGGAAGTGAGCATAGAGACTTTGCATAACCCTTCTCACTTAAATCTAATTTATTTGCAAGTCATAGAATTACCTTCCTGATATCATGGTCCTCTTGGAAAGGCAAATAACGACTACAACAACAGTAGACCTAAACACTAAAGAGATCAAAGAAAAAGAAAAAAGGATACATATTTATAAAAATATTTATCGTAGCTCTTTTGTAGCAGGAAAGAATCAGAAACCCCGGGGATGTCCACCAATTAGACTGAACAAGCTATGGTTTATCAATACAATAAGAAATGTAAGAAATGATGAAGGGGATGGTTTCATGAAAACCTGGAAGTATCTTCATGAACTGATGTGGAGTGAAGTGAACAAAACTAGAAGAACAGCTCATACAATAACAGAATTACTATAAAAATAATCAACTGTGAAAGATTTAGTAACTGTGATCAATATAATGATCTACCACAATTCCAAAGGATTCATGATGAGGAAAATTAACCACTTCCAGATGGAGAACTGATGGATTCAGAGTGCAAATTGAACTATATTTTTCTTTGTTTTTCTTTTTGAACATGACTAAAATAGAAATATTTTTATATCTCTTTGTATTTATATTGGATTCACATTTCTTCATATTTATTCTTCATATTTACATTGAAGATTTTAATCCTTGCCTTTCAATGAATGGGGGAAGAGGTACAGGATGGAAAGAATTGTGAATTGAATATAAAAATAGAATTGAAAACATACACATACATATAAATATAATATCATACTATAGAAAGGGAACTAAAATCAGTCAAAGAATCTCAATTAAATCTTAGCTCTGCTTCTTACTTAGTTTCCAATTATGTAAAAGCAAAAGAATTACTGGTTTCGACTAAGCTCATATTATGATCATAGGACTTTGGGCAAATCACTTATTTTCCTCTGGAAGAGAAGTTGCCTTATCTTATAAATTGCCTTATCTTTAAAATTATAGTTGGAGGGGCAGCTAAATGGCACAGTGGATAAAGGATTAGCCCTAGAGTCAGGAGGACCTGAGTTCAAATCTGCCTTTGGGCACTTACTAGCTGTGTGACCCTGAGCAAGTCACTTAAACCTAATAAACTCTAAAAACCTATAGTTGGGCTATATTTCCTTTGAGGACCTTTCCAGCTCTTGACCTGGAATTCTAGAATCTTGAGGCAAGGATTATTAATCTATTTTAGAACACTTTGATAATTTAATAAAGCTCATAAACTGCTCTTTAGAATACTATTTTCAAATGGATAAAATAAAAATACAGAATGATAAAAGAAACCAATTCTACTGAAATGCAACTATCAGTTTTAAAAGAGTTCATGGGTCCCATTTTAAATACTCCTTTTCTCTGGGTTGTGTGCTCCTCTTAGGAAACAGGGAGGGGGAGGGGAAAAATAGATTGGTCTTCTCCCCTAGATTGAGCAAAGGTGGGCAATTTAGGATATGGAGAAGTAATGACAAGAAGAGTAATATATAAGGGGCACCAATGAGATAAATTTGGTAGTTTACTGGAAAGATAAACAGTGGTACAATATATAGGGTACAATCAGTCCATTAATCTTATGAAAGGCACATAGATATTTCTTTCATAGAGTGAGCTAAGAATTCCCAACTACTTGTAAAAGTCTAGCATAATTTGGCTAATTTTACACTTACTCTTGAGCTTTAGGTCTGATAATTGAGTTCTGTATCATGAAGAAGAAAAATCTATAGGTAATTTTAAATGTTGAGCCTCAAATAAAGCCGAACCTTGTACCCTGAATGTTAATAGACTTTATCATTTCTTAGTCAATGGTTTTTAGCTGTCTTAATAACTGACAAGCAGTCCTTAAACAATCAATTCAGTTGTAGGAATCTGTATTGATTGTGAACAGGAATGAAATTCGTCAATCAGCCAAGATTGTGGTGCATTTTGTTTGCAGCATACAAACTTTGCCAGGGTATCTGATAAAACCTGGACCTCAGGTCCCTAGGGCTATAGTGAAACTGGTTGGAAACTTGAATATATCTCCAACTGAGTCAAGGCAAAAAAAGTAAAAATAAGGAATTTTTCCTTTCACACACCAGGAACCATGAAATACCTTGGTAATGATTGTATTTAAAAAATTAAATTGCGGTATGCTTAAAGAATCCTTTATAAACATTTTGAAAGCTACCTAAGGATTGTTTGACCATTGGGTTCTCCATAGAATCTCAAAATCTCTGGGTTTAAAATCCATGGAATTTTTTTTTTAAACAGTAAACTTCACAGTTTATTCTAAAGTTTGGGTTCTTTTTTTTTAGGGTTTTGCAAGGCAATGGGGTTGAGTGGCTTGCCCAGGGTCACTGAGCTAGATAATTATAAGTGTCTAAGGCCAGATTTGAACTCAGGTACTCCTGACTCCAGAACTAGTGCTCTATCCAATGCACCACCTAGCTGCCCCCAAAATTTGGGTTCTTAAGAAGATATTCATAAACTTAAAAAAATCTGTATTTCAATATAGTTGGTTTCCTTTGTGATCCTAAATATTTTATTTTAAACATTTAAAATAATGATTCTGAGCAGGGATTCATGTATTTCACTATTCTACCAAAGGGGCCTGTAGCATGAAAAAAGTTTAATAACCTCTGTAATCTAAAGCAGTGGCATCAAATTCATATTCAGGCCCACAAAACTACCCAGTGCAGTCAGAATAAAATTACAATTATAAATGGGAAATGTTAAACAAAATGAAAATGGATATACTGCAACAAAGATAATGTTAATCTGTGGTCCTCTAAATCAATCAGGGGTTCTGTTTGAGCTTGACAATACTGGTTTAAAATATAATCTCTGGCTTTAAGTTCAAAAATAATGCAATTCATCTTCATATTTTATCTTCCCTGGCCTCCTTCAAGACTCAGATCAAATCCCACATCTTTCAGGAACTATTAGTGCCCCTTTCCCTTCATATTATTTTCCTTTTGCTTTATATATCTGTATGCATTAATTTTATGTTGCTTATCTCGTTAGAATATAAGACAACAGCTATTTTAAACCTTTCTTTGTAATCCCTTAGCCTTTATATTCCTTGCAAATAATAAGCACTTGTTAAATACTTGTTGGAAGATTGAATGTATGGCAGAATTGATCTAACCTTTCTGGAAAACAATTTGGAATCATTTGAATATGAATAACTAAAATGGTTTTATCCTTTGCACCAGAGATAACACTGTTAGACATTCCCAAATATGGTCACTGATGAAATGAATATCTCCATATGCAACAAAACATTTATAGCAATATTTCTCATAGTTCAAAAACAAAAATATTGGAAAGAAGCAGGGTTCATTGTTTGATGAATGAGTACATGAGATAGGGTCCATAAATGTAGTGGAATAATACAGTACTGTAAAAAATTTTAAATAGGAAAAATACAGAGAATAATGGAAATACCATATAATGCAAGATGAAATAAACAGAACCAAGAAAAGCAAAATAAACAATTAAAACTTAATAGAATGAAATTACTATGACCAAAATTATCCCTAAAGATATAGGCTAAATCATTGAACTACCTAAAAAAGAATCTCCAGGACCTGATGGATTCACAAGTGAATGCTACCAAACATTTAAGGAATAATTGGTTCCAATTCTATATAAATTCTTTGGAAAAACAGGGAAAGATGGAACTCTGCCTAACTCTTTCTATGAAACCAATATGGTGCTGTTACCTAAAGCAAGAAGAGTTAAAACAGAGAAAGAAAATTATAGACCTATTTCCCTGATAAATATAGATGCAAAAATCTCAAATAAAATCTTAGCAAAATGATTACAACAAGTTATCACGAGGATAGTGTATTATGATCAAGTAGGACTTATTCCAGGAATGCGGGGTTGGTTCAATATTAGGAAAACTGTTAGTATACTCAATTATATCAACAACAAATCAGAAATCATATGATCATATCAATAGATGCTGAAAAAGCTTTTGACAAAATACAGCATCCATTCCTACTAAAAACACTAAAGAGTGTAAGAATAAATGGACTGTTCCTTAAAATAATTAGCAGTATCTATCTGAAACCATCAACAAGCATTATATTCAATGGGGAGAGGCTAGAGGCATTCCAAAGAAGATCAGGGGTGAAACAAGGGTGCCCATTATCACCACTATTATTCAATATTGTATTAGAAATGTTAGCATCAGCAATTAGAGAAGAAAAAGAAGTTGAAGGAATTAAAATTGGGAAGGAAGAGACAAAACTCTCACTCTTTGCAGATGACATGATGGTCTACCTAGAGAATCCCAAGAAATCATCCAAAAAACTACTGGAAACAATTAGCAATTTTAGCAAAGTTCCAGGTTATAAGTAAACCCTCATAAATCCTCAACTTTTCTATATATGTCTAGCAAGATACAGCAGGAAGAGCTAGAAAGAGAAATCCCATTCAAAGTAACCTCAGACAATATAAAATACTTGGGAGTCTATTTGCCAAGACAGACACAGAACATTTTTGAAAATAATTATAAAACACTTCTCATACAAATTAAATCAAATTTAAATAACGGCAAAAATCAACTGCTCGTGGATAGGTAGAGCTAACATAATAAAAACGACAATTCTACCAAAACTAAACTATCTGTTTAGTGCCCTACCAATCAAAATTTCAAAAAAATTACTTTAATGAGTTAGAAAAAATTGTAAGTAAATTTATATGGAGAAATAAAAAAGTCAAGAATTGCCAGAAGCTTAATGAAAAAAAAGTGCAAAAGAAGGTGGCTTAGCCCTACCTGATCTAAAATTATATTATAAAGCATCAGTCATCAAAACTGTTTGGTATTGTCTAAGAAATAGAGTGGTGGACCAGTGGAATAGACTAGGGGTAAAAGCAGGAGATGATTATAGTAATCTGCTCTTTGATAAACCCAAAGAGTCTGGTCATTGGGATAAAAACTCCCTCTTTGATAAAAATTGCCGGGATAATTGGAAGTTAGTATGGAAGAAACTTAGATTAGACCAACATAAAAATATAGGCTAAAGTATCTCCCCCTCTTCTTTGAAGAATTGATACATTAAATATCTTGATTTTCAGATGTGTTGGTTAGTTTTGCCAAACATCTCCCCCCCTCCTTTTTATTCTTTCTCATGAAAGATGGATGGTCCTATGAGATAGTGTTTTTGTGTTTAATAAGAATTCATGCTAATTTTCCATTATGTAATGATGCCTGCTTGGTCTGAATGTGGTGATGATCAGGCCAAGTTTTCCATTTAATCTTCACATGGGTAAGTTGAAAGACAGTAGGATGTAATGTATAGAGTCATAAATATGTTCTGTCTTTAATATATACTAGTTATGTGATCCAAGACCTCTAAACCTCTCAGTTTTACTTGGTAATATAATAATAATATTAATACCTTTTGTTTATAAAGCACTTTTGCTTAATTCATTTGATCCTCACAAAAATCTTGTAATATAGGTTCTATTATTATCTCTAATTGTCAGATGAGGTAGTTGAAGATGAGAGAGGGTAGAGGGTTTGTCCAGGGTCCTACAACTAGCAAATACCTGATATGTTTTGAACTCACCTCTGATTCTATAGCCATCACTATAAAACCTAGTTGTCAGACAATGAATAGAATTTGGATTTTTTTATTCATTGAGGGCATTTAAGATTAGGAATTCTAGCCATATTATGGGTGCAAAACATATATACACCAGAAAAGAAGCATCATCTAAACTAGGGACCTCTCACTTAGATGGTCTCATGTATGTTATTACAACATCATTACTGTAAAATTAAATATCACAACAATCTAAAGCACAAGTTTCTTTAAAAAATGAGTCAGTAGCAAATTCGTTTAAAAAAAGAAAAAGAGGTGCTAGGTGGCACAGTGGATAGAGCATCGATCCTGGAGTCAGGAATACCTGAGTTCAAATTCAGCCTCAGACACAATAATTACTTAGCTGTGTGATCTTTGGCAAATTACTTGACCCCGTTGCCTTGCAAAAACCTAAAAAGAAAAAGAAAAAAGAAAAGAAAACAAAAGGAGAGTGGCATGTCTCATTTCATAAGTATATATACAAATTTCCTTAAAAAATGTTTGGGTATGAGCAATGCATACATAATGAAATGTATAATGTATATGTGTATATATGAGTCTATTTAGTATGTCTATATCTTTTTCTTTTTGCAGACTGCTTTACTACTTTTGTCAAGAAAGACTATTAGAATGTGCTGCTACAATATAAATCCCTCTTGCTTATTTCTCAGTTGGATTCTAAAGGTTAAGTGGTTACAGATTTATTTTCTCTCCTAAGATATAACTCCTCTCTTTTCAATTCACTTCCTGGATATGTGATGGAACAAATTTTGTAAGTCAAGCAATCTGTTACCTTATCGGTCACTGATGTCAGGAACTCAATGAGTTGATCAATATGATTTTAGCTTAGTTTCAGAAGCCAGGAACACAAAATCACAGATCTTCAGTTAACTTAGCTGTGTAGATATTGAAAAAAACATTTTGTCCTTTCCTTTTTATGTTTTTCCATTTTGTTTAAGGAGTGATTGAAATTGAGTTGATTGAACTATTTTTTTTTGCAAGGCAAATAACGTTAAGTGGCTTGCCCAAGGCCACACAGCTAGGTAATTATTAAGTGTCTGAGACCAGATTTGAACCCAGGTACTCCTGACTCCAAGGCCAGTGCTTTATCCACTATGCCACCTAGCTGCCCATGAACTAATTTTCAAGATAGAACTTTCACTCTTTCAAGATACTGGTTCCACATCCCTGATTTCCCCCTCCCTGTTCCAGATTCTCTTAAGCTTTTTTTTTTTATCATTATTAATTTTTTTAATGCAACAACTGTTAGTGATTCATTTAGCTTGTCAGTTGTACTCCACTCCCTTAGTCATTAGTTAATCCTCAATGGCATGCCATATGACCTTGCTAATTTGTATATTTTCAATTTTCATTAAGTATTCCCATAGCTGTTTTTTTTATCAACAATGTTATTGACTAAGTGATTGTTAATTCCCAATCATCTACTCCTTTCTTTATTCAAGACTGATTTGGGGTAAGAAAAAAGTACATTATCTGTTTTACCTTCCTGGATCTTCCCTCATTCATTTTCTCTTTCTTCTCTATTACTGATTTTTTTAGCATTTTCTTCTTTTGTCTTTGTAACAATAAATAATCTTTTCTGGGCCTAGTGGTTGGCATGTCAACCCTGTCCATTTTCATAAGGACAGAATGGGTTCCATCTGGTGAGAATGCCATCATCTCAGAGAAAGGTCAGACTCTTTTTTTCTTTTATTCTGTGGTTTTTCATACTTTCATGCTAAAGCCCAGCTTTTTATTTCCTCTCTATGCAAGAAATACTTAAAAATATAAGACCTGTAAGCATGTACTGAGAAAAGCTAAAAGAAGCATATGTGATTATTCAAAATTATTGATAGTTTTTTTCTGGGGGGCTGAGACTTAAAAATCATCAAATTATAAAGTAATTTTCAAGAATGATAAAGTAGAATTTCAGATTTTACTTTGACTCTGCATTGGTTGAACAATTCCTACCAGGTCCATAGTTTCTGGAAAACCTGACCAAGGATTCAGTTTATCCTTCTACTAGTACTTGTAATCTCTTCCAAGATGCACTGTGGTTGATTTGGAGAGGAAAACTCCCACAATTCCATACAGAGGACTCAGAATTTCATGGTCTCTGAAATGCACTATACTCCCTTCAAATCTGGTTCACTTTTTAATCAATCATGATCATACAAAGAAACACAAAGCAGGAAATGTAGTGAGGTTACCAGACTCAAATTTCTCTAGCTGAAGCCTTGAACCCCTTCTCTAGCTTCTATTAGGAACAGTTACCATGACTACTAGCATGGAGAAAAACAGCTTCTCTCCAACTCTTCAAGGTAAGACCAAAGGTACCTATCACCAACTGGAGAAGCAAAGGAAAGAGAGAACTCTAGAGTCTGGTATCACTTTGATTTTTAAAGTTAGCCTCTCTTCTTGCTCAGTGGCCAATAAGGGACCTGATTGATTTATCTTCTCAAAGTGACAAGTCCTTTTAGTGTTGAGTTACCCATGTTGCTGAAAAATAGGCCCCCAGAGGTGAATATTTCTCAGAGTTCCATTAACTATCTATCCTGAAAACTATAGCTTACCAGCATCAATCATCATATCTACTTTTTAAGCTTATCTGCTTATAATTAAAGATTGCCCCTTTCCAGTTGTTTGAAGCAATCATTTCTTCTCCTTTCCCCACCAATTAAATACTTTCATGCTCAGCAAAATTCCAGTCATTAAAATCAGATTCTTCTAAGTGACCTTCAGATAAATCTTAGGGTTATTTCCTCCTATGTTTTTTTAATGATTAAATTCAAACATTATGGGAAAATCAGAATGAAACAGATATCTTAATGTCTACCCAGATGCAGTTTTTAAATCAATTATATGTATATATTTTATGTCCATATACATATATAATTGGTATATGTATATATTCCCTACACACATGTAATATAAATATATGAAACTACTTCCATCCTTTAAGTCTTAAGAATAATTTAAGAAGTATTGTGCCTTAACTTGGCCAACTGTCTTTTCAGAGTTTTATTTTCATACCGAGCAATCTTGCCTTTCTAAAATGGATGAATGGTTTTTATTCCAAGAGATCTTTAAGAGTCAGCCAACAGACACAATTAGCACAAAGCAAATGCATTTTTGAGAAAGCTTAGTTACAAAATATTCTCTGGATAATGAAAATACAGAGCATCAATGGAAAGAGAGGCCACAAAGGTAGTGAGACCTATGTGTTAAAGACCATGTAGAGCATAACATTTCTGCTTGATCCCTGGGCTTGTTGCTTTTTTGGAGAATTAGAGACTCTCTCACTTCCAGTTTCAATTGCGATGAAATTTTAGCTATGATTTTATGTGATTTTCTTTCTTTAACCAGAAAGAATGGGATCACTTTTTCTAAGACTGGCAAAAGCCAATCCATTCGACTCTACCCAGAGACCTGTCAGTTTCAATATATAAAGATAGAAAATACAGTCATTATGAGAAACTTGAGATTTCTTTTCCTTTGTATGATTCTTCTTTGTCCATCTCCCCTTGCTTATGGTGGTTAACCTATCTTTACCCAAATCTTCTTCTATGCAAGTTAAGTATAACCAGGTAATGTCCATTTATCCAACAATCTCCAAGCTGTTGTGATACTGTAGTTCTCTATTAGAAAAAAAAACTACAAGTTTTTCCTGTTCATTTATGCAAATGATAGGGTGAGGGAAAGGTTTGCTATCTCTGCTGACTGAACAGATGTTTTCCTTGCCTTTTAATATGCAAATATTCTACTAAAAATCTCACATCCTTTAGGAGGTGCAGAGAAACCTACTAAATATCTTATAGCATTTACACTGTGTAAAATGATCCACTCAAATTTAAAAGGGGCTTACCCTTTACAAGGTGCAAATGTAATCTGAATGCTAGGAAAATGACTAAAACATCTTTGACCCAGAGATCTCATGGCTATTCATATACTCCAAAGAGATCCAAAGACAGAGTTCTCAAATATAACATAATACTAAAAGTAATACTCCATTGAAACACAGTTGGAAAAAAAAATGTTGTCTATTGATTGGGGAATAGCTAAACAATTTGTGCTAACCTAATGAACAGAATATAAGTGTACTATAAGAAGTAATGAATACGAACAATTTAGAGAAATAGGGGGAGCTATTTTGCTGACAGATGAAGAGTGAAGTAAGGCCTAGGAAAACAATACAAGTGATGAATGCAATAATGTAAATAGAAAAATGAAACTGGATACTATAGAATTTGAACAAATAAATTGGACCCAGGAGAGGAGATTAGACAATGTATCTCCTTACTTTCATAGGGGGAAGTGGATAATTAAGGTTGTGGAATGCTGTATGCTTTGCATATGGTCAATGTATCTCTTTGATTTGCTGAACTTTTTAAAAAAATTCAGCTTGTGCACTTGGTATCCAAGTTGACAGTTGAAGTATTACAGTAGCAGTAGCATTCCATATCCAGTTCTTTTCTTTTTAACAAGTCTGCAAAAGAAAAGGAAGTCATTTCATTAATTTACAAGCCATTAATCAATTTGGCCACCAGGTGGTGCCACATTTTAGCCACCCATCAAGTATTTTGATAAGAGGATCTCCAGTGGACATGAGTTGGATTTGCCATCTAATATTTCCTTCACAAATTTTAGTTTTTAATACTTTCTATAGGACTCTGTTCCTTTCCATTATCATGAGTGACTATGGATATAGGTATGAATGTATACATGTGCACATTGGTTAATAGATGTGTGTGTGTGTGTGTGTGTGTGTGTGTGTGTGTGTGTGTGTGTGTTATGAGTGTATTGATTATCAATAGATAATGATGTTGGGAGATTAGAATTTCCCTTTTTTTAAAGTCCTCATTGCAAAGTTCAAACTCTTGAAGGACATCACTAATAATAAGATTTAATAAACTCTCCTCAATCTTGATCACACCTCACTCAATCTTAAAAGGAATTTTATTCCACTGTGTTCTACTAAGGTTTGGGTAGAAATTAATTCTTTGATTAGATTGTCCAAGGATGAGGAATTTGCAATCAGATTCATTAGAATAGCTCCAGTCTCTTATTGTAATATTCATTCTCTATCATTACCTGTTAATCAATAAGATTTGATTGTCACCTTCTGGACCACCCACTTTTTCTAAAACTATATAAGCCTTGAGCCTGCTGCCATGAGGGTCTATGGCATTCAAAAATGCCATTGACTTCTTTTATTAAAAATCTAGCATTATTAATGAAATGACTAATTACCCCGAATTTATCTTTCAAACTTTTAAAATGCCACAGTATATATGGCATAGCAAATATATATTTACCTATTTTACACATTAGCAAATGTCTATTTACCTATAAAGGGTTGCATATATATATATATATATATATATATAGGATATCTTTGTGAGTTATGATAATTTTTGGAAATATCTTCTTAGAGTACCCCCCTACTTGTATTTTAATCTGATAGATATTTTTTATATTTTGCAAGCTATGTACAGGTGAAGTTTGTAAAACTGTATGGCAATGTAAAATTAAATGATAATACAATTTGCAAAATTGTGTGGTAATTGTAAGATTAAATAATAAAAAAGTTACTTCAATCTACACCTTCTCTCAATCTATAGATTGGGGGAAAGATAAATAGGAGGGATCATATATTTGATAGGTGTTTAAAGAGTAAGATGGTATAGGGAGAGAAAGGGCATTCTTACCACCTCTTGGTTTAATATTTTTCTTTGCTCTAGAATGAGAGATTGGTATTGACCTTGACACCAACACAACCTACAAGCTCAGTTTTCTATTCACTTTCCTCTACCAGGTTAGGTTATCAGCTCTTGCTGGTCTTGGTCATAGCAGACAGAATCTCAGGTGGCATAAATGTAGTAGCAGAAGCAGCACCTGGAGGCTGTATGTTTCCTCATCAGTGGCAGTTCACTGATTCTCCCTCTTTTTCACTTCTCTGAGAACCTAAGTGGTACCTGAAGGCATTAAAAAAGGCAAGTTAGTGAGGGAATCACCCCTTCATAAAGACAAAACCTATAGAAGGTCAAAGAGAAAAGGACTGCATATAAGACATTGTTCTATTTTCCCTTCTAGTCAGTTCTATTCCTAACCAATATTCAGCAGCAATTGCAGAAAAATTTCACTGGATAGGGATGAGTAGATGAATGAATCAATGAAAATATTTTATTTAGTCCTTACTATGACTATGCTAATGACTGACAATTCAAATAGAAAAGTAAGGTAATCCTTGTTTTCAAGAAGCTCACATTCCTATATACATATACAAAAAAATATGATATACAAATCAATTTAATGAAAAAAGAAAAGATTAATAAAATATAAGATCATGAAAGGAATAAATGCTCTGTTCTAATGGGACCAATTGCTCTAATTTATTTCATGTTATTTGGTAGGCAAGGGTCATATCTCCAGCAAAGTGAAATTATTTCAATTATCCAAATGACCATAAATCAGAGAAAAAAAAACATTTTTTTGGACTAAACTGTTTAGGTCACTCAAGTGAAAATGAGACTGTTTTGGATGGAATTAATGATGTAATCTAATCTTTATATTGTCTATTTTACTTTGAACTTTACCTCCCTACCACATCATTCTTCAAGCAGAGTTCCAAACTAGGCTGTCATTAAAATAGGTCAATACTGTGGTTTTTTTGTGTGATGATAGTCTACAGAAGCCTGCTCAGTAGAAGACCCCAAAAAGTAAGCAGTAAAAAAGAGTAGTTAGTTATCCTGGTCATTTCATTGCAATTACTGTTTTAGAGTAGAGTTGTCCCAGGGGCTCTTAACATCTATGCTTTTGGAATATAACATTTCCATTAAAAAGTTTTGAATATGTTCCTGTAAAGAGTCAACTATTTTCTATGCAAAACTAAGCTAGATATGTAGAAACTTGTGACTGACTCCGGGATTATTAATTCTTTGGGCATGCCAATCAACAAAACAAAGAAAAATACAGAATGGCTCTCAGTCTTGATCTTCTGCTTCTAAGTTGATGATGGAGTTACTAATAAGGCAGAAAATGATGTATAGGTTTTTCAACTGTTTATAAAAATGGTCTGTTCATATTTTATTTGTGAGATATTTATCAATTATCTATGAATTCTTTGACCTCTACAAAGGAGAAGGACCTTAACGGTGAAAATGGAAAAACAAAAATGGTTCCCAGGAAGTTGATAGGCAAGAAAAGTAAACACCTACTTTCCTTGATGAATTAAATCATCATACTTAAGTACTTAAAGTATTAAAGTATACTTTACTTAAGTACTAAAAGACTTGCCAGTCACTGGTTGTGACTTTTAGGGGAAGACTAAACAAATTATGGTACACGAATATGATTGAATATTATAATGTTTTAAGGAAAAACTGTGTATTATGAACATAAAGAAGTATCAGAATAGTAAAGACAAACAGGAAAACAAAATGTGACTACTTCAAAGTCAATCAAAAGAACAATTACTACAAAAAATAGAAAAATGTTATAAAATATTTTTCAAAAGGTTTGACCCCAAAGAAGAGTTATGAAAAAGCATCTCTTCCAGAGGCATCTAGGTGGTGTGATGGATAGAGCACTAGTCCTGGAATCAGGAGGATCTGAGCTCAAATCTGACCTCAGACACTTGATACTAGCTGCGTGACCTTAGGCAAGTCACTTAACCTGATTGCCTTGCCAAAAATTACAGGCACCTCTACCACTTACTCCTTTGCAGAGATTTAAAATTCAGATTCTTGCATTATACAAATAATATCAGAATCTTCAGTTTGGGTTTTCTTTTTTTCCTCCTAATTTTAAAATGTGTTTTTATAAGTAATTATTCTCTAGAAGGGTAGAGGGAAATCTAGGGAAATCTACCCCCCCCCGAAGAAAAAAATGATATCAAAATATCTATTAAATAAAAGGACTAATTGAAGTGACTTCTGAGGCATTGTCAGTGAAATTCAAAGAACTGTGAAAAACTGGACTGCTACACAATTACTGGAGAAGGGAAAATGGACAGATTTTCAAAAAGGGAAAGAGAACAGTCTGTGAACTCTGAGTTTGTTTTCTCAGAAAATCTGAGAATGGATCATTAAATAGATGGCTAATTAACATCTGGGGAAGGAAGCAGTGATTAACAAAAGCCAGCATGGTTTCATCAAGACCAGGTCATGCAAGGCTAATCTTATTTCCTTTTTTGACAGGGTGACTAAACAAGTATATAAGAAGGGGAAAGCATAGAAGATGGCAGAGTTTGGTTTCATTTTTTTCTTGAACATTTTAGGTAAAACGATTTCATGGGACACTTGGTAATCTTGTCTTACAGTGGGCATAAAAAGCATAAGCTAAGCAAAGGTAAGATCATTTTATTTACCAACATCTTTAGCAGAAGAGAGAAAAAGGGAAAGTGCTAGAAAGGACCTGACAAGGTGGTTATCAAGGGTGTTTATAGTATGGAGTCACCTCTAATTGTCCATTATTATTTGTTATATTATCAGTATTTTCAGAAACACAGATCAGGAGTTGGTTCATAGGTATGTTGATTTCTAGACTGAGAAAAATGTTAATAATGCAGACTAAACTTCCAAGTGTGTGCATACATTTTACTTTGCTGGAGAACCCATTTCTTAAACATTTACTAGCTCTATATTGCTTAATAAACAAAGCTTGAGCTCATAGAAAATTCAGAGAAGGAAGTCATCACCAGATTGGAGCTTGGTAACTGTAAGCTAGCAATAATAATAATAATAATAATAATAATGATGATGAAAATGAGTATTTATATAGTTCATTGAGGTTTAAAAAGGACCTCACTATCATTGTCTCATTTTAGCCTCACCACACACTTAGACATAGCATGGTGCCTAAAATATTGTAGGCTTTAAATAAATGCTTGCTGATTATCAGACTGACAATCATCCAAACCAAGACAATATATCACATAATATTTTGTGACCATCATTAGAAGGTTTAAGGAAATATATAAAATATATTTGGAATATTTTCAAGTAAAAGTGCCAAAAATGTATAGATTACTTTGAATTTTTAGTTCTATGTGTTATGAATAATTTCTTTGATATGTTTCAGAAAACACTGAATATGGCCTTTGAACAATTTCACATACACAAATTGATTTGTTTCTGTCTTAATAGACAAAAAGTGACTAGCTATTGAAGTGGAAGTCATTGTAAAATCATCTATCTTTGTACAATCATTTTTATTGTCTTTCTACAGACTAGTTTGAACAAATGTCAGTCATCATAAAACAAGAATGGAAAAGAATGAGAAAAAAGTGAGTGTATGATTATTATATATATATATATGTATGTATGTATATATGAACTTGTGATGACCAAAATTGAGAAGACATTGCCAGTGATTATAACCATTTCCTTGTTGTTCAGTTGTTTCAATTGCATCTGATCCTTTGTATCTAGATTTGGAGTTTTCTTGGCAAAGATAGTAGAGTATTTTGTCATTTACTTCTCCAGTTCATTTTACAAATAAAGAAACAGAGGCAAACAAGATTAGATGATTTGCCCAAAGTCATGAACCTAAGTGTCTGAGACCAACTCTGATTCAAGCAGATAAAGTCTTACTGAATCCAAACCTGGCCCTATATCCACTGTATCACCTAGTTGCCTTTCTCAAATGATCATTTCCTCCAAGAGTTTAATTCATGCAAAATAGTTTTCATAATGAGGAGGCCAAGTGGGCTCAGAAACACCTTTAGTATCAAAAACTTAATCACTTTAGCAAGCAAAGAGACATGGCAGTAAACAGCATTGATTCAGAATGCAGATCTACTTATAAAATGCTGTTTGTCTTTCATTCTCAAAGAGCAAGTGATATCATGTAATAGAGGTGATGAATGAGAGATTTTGAGCATAATCACATTTAAAAAATACTGAAAAAGCATGATTCTACCAGGTTTACAAATAAAGTTATAGTTTGTCCACATATATCCACAGAATGTTTGATTTCTTCAATATTGTGTACACTTAAAATTATAGTTCCAGAGTTTTAATAAACCAAATGTTGAAAAATTAATCATACATTTCTCTCTATGCTAAATGTTATTATGGGCCAATGAAAGAATTTAGTTTAGTAGAAATCCAACCACTACTTCTCCTCCCTTCATAGAGAGGTTGGGAGTATGTTTGGTTTTTTTAGCATTGATTTCACTCTGCCTCTTATGGGTTATTCTCTGTGAGAAAGTAATGAGGAAAATATACTTCTTTGAGGAACTATTATAGCTCCTGAACACCAGGCGAGATAGGATCTACTTATTAGGGGAAGTTAAAACCCTTTTACTTTCACTTGAGTATTTTACTGTAATGGACCTAATTTACTCTGATTTTTCCTCACCAGTAATGAAGCATATAGAACAGTAACAATTATGGTCAATGACTTTATATAAATCGCAAATTCAAAACTAATTAAACAGAAATCATTAATATAACTTTAAAGACCATGAAAATGTGGTTTTTGACATTTGCCTTCTCAAATAAGAAGAAGAGGCAGGTATTTCGTGGTCTGCATGAGTTGTCTGTCAGGATAGTTTAGCACAAATTGGACAAGCCATTTTCTCTCTGGCCTCAGGCTGTTCCAGCTGGTCATGGTTGAGGAAGGCAATGGCAGAGACTGGTCGATCTTAAATAATAGCCATTCAGACAGTGCCCTCAACACTATCCCCCCTACTCACTCCAATCTGTCTCTTCCGTCCCCATTTTACTTCCTGAATGTCACTGTGAATCATTTGCTCCTTAGAAGAGTTCTGTTTTCCTCTTTCAGGATAAGGTAATAATAGGCTGCCTTTTCTCCCCAGTGGAAGTGACAGTCTCACTGTTTTCAGAGGCTGGAAAAGAAAGATGTTTGAATACCTTCTCTTTGACCTCAGAGAATGGTTTTTCAGGCCTTCCATTATCCAAGGAACCAGACTCTGTTTTTGGGTGGAAAAGTCCCTTTTTTTAAAATATGCACAACCCTATTCTTATTGGATAGCTAGACAGAAAGATAGATGATAGATAGCTAGTTTATTAAGCATTGGAGATATTAAGAAACAAAGAAAAAGTCATTAAGATAGCCTCTCCCCCTCAAAGAAATGATATTCAAATAGAAGTCAACATATAAAAGGATGTCATTCCCTCAGTGATAATCATTTAGTCTGTAAAGTCTTCATTACTTACTCTGACCCCTGACACTGTGCAAAACTATTGTCCTTTCTTGAAAAGGACCAATTCTTGAAGAGAAAATGATGTCTTGACTTGTAAGTGAACTGGATTTAAATGAGGTAAATCTGTGTAAAGGCATCAACTTCACTCTCTCTTCCAGAGTTATCTAAGTCCACTGGTAAACCATAAGTCAAGATGACTAGAGATGGGCCAACTAAGAACTGTGCAATACTGATAAGGAACAAAGGTGTCAAGAAATAAGATAATTTGCCCAAATTTACACAGATGGAAATTGAAAGGGGGTGGGAATAGGTATTGAACTCAGATTCTCAGACTTCAGATCCTCTGCTCTTAATTTCACGATAAAAATGATGAAAGAAAATCCAGTAAGAGTCCTGGAAAATTGACTTTTGATCATCAGTTTTGAAGTAAATGAAACACAAAGTTATGATAGTGGTTAAAATGCCATGGGTGTGAGGTCATGGTGATGGTTGGGAAGCATTAAGAATAAACATGGAAAAGCAAATAACCAAAGCTGAAATTTGTTAGAAGAAAAAAGACAATTTCCTAAGGGAGAGGCAATGGGTGGGAAATAGCACATAATCGGGGACTTAAATTTCATTTTCAAGGATATATAGAACTATTTTAAGGTTCTAAGATGAGGCATTAAATAGGTCATCCTGGCACCTCAATTCTGGCATTTTCTCAGAGAATACAATATTAATTTCACAACTTTAAATCTTTAATAATTATGCATGCCACTGATTACAGCACCTTACTGTCTTTGCTGCCAAAGGTATGCTATTTATCCTTTATTTTCATTGTCTGCATTTTATTAGTGACAGGAGCTGATGACACCATTGTTATTCTTCTACATTATGATGAAATTCACTTAACTAAAACTGGTTTCACTAAAGGGAAGGACTTAGAAATTGAGTTAAAAAGCAAAGAATGAGGTGACTATGATTATCATTTTCTATTGAAAAAGAGAACTAAGGGGTTAAACAGCTTTTGCCTATTCATCTTGATGCACATTCATCCTTCAGAGATGCTGAATTCTTTGAAAATGGTGACTGTAAGCTCTACTATAAGGAACATCAGGTCATTATTGTAAGGTGAGTTTTATGGAACATAGGGGCACACTGTCGGAAATAATTTACTGTACACCATAATTGATGATTCCTACTGTTGCCAACTGCTTATACTTCATTTGTTGCTAGCAGGAGGTAGCACCTCAGACTGTGATCTTACTGGAAACCTCTCTTCCAATAATGTCCCAACTATGCAATCTTATTTATAAGAAATAAATACAAAGGAGACAAAAATAAGCATTGACCCAACATTAGGATTCTTTTGAAAGAAAAATGGATGATAAAGAAATAATTAGCTAGATAGTTGTATAAAAACCATTCCATAGATACTTGCCTAAAAGAACTACTTTCCAAGTGATGATGTCTTTTAGATATGACATTTTTGGGGTGCCTAGGTGGCATAGTGGCTAAAGCGCTGGCCCTGGAGCCAGGAGTACCTGGGTTCAAATCTGGTCTCAGACACTTAATAATTACCTAGCTGTGTGGCCTTGGGCAAGCCACTTAACCCCATCTGTCTTGCAAAAACCTAAAAAAAAAAGCAAAAAAAGATATGACATTTTCTTGAAGGAAAGTATGCTCAGTAGATATAGAATTTTAATAGGACCATCAAGTTAGACATACATGGGAAAAAAACAACTTCAATATAAACAATATTTTATTGAGTTCTGCATTCCCTGAAATGGAATGTCATCATAGAATCACTAGGGGGTTGCTGGATTTTACTGAGGAGGAAATTGTATGATCAAACTTATGTTTTAGGACAATGGAAACTGTGTGAAAGATGGATCAGAGTGTGAAACACTTGAGACAGCAACAGTTATTAGGAGGTATTCTAACTTTGTGCTGGAGACATTGGTCCACCTTTGTATATAGATCCTGCTTGGAGGACATTTTGAGATCAGGTCTAAAAACTCTTTGACCTCCCAGGGAGGTGATCTAGTGCCAAGCAGCACCTCTCAATTTCTATGGACAATTGGGTTCTCTAATTTCAGCAAGAATATTTTAAGTTCCTACTATGTGCAGAAACCATGTTAGATGAAAGGAGAAATGAGGATACAGTTTGGGGGATACAAAAACAAAAATAAAATATTGATTGACCTCAAAGAGCTTACATTTTGTAGGGAGAGGAAAGAAAATATAAATATAAAAAAATATACCAAAAAATGAATCTTTGGAGAAAGAGAAAGGATCAGAATTTGCAATTATAAAGAACAAGTTCAGGTGGAAGGCAACCCCTGAGTAGAATTTTGTGTTTAATTATTTTTTTAATTAACAAGCAATTATTTTATCTTTTTCCTGCCCAGAGTCTCCCAACTTTTCAAAGAGTTCAAAACAAAAACTAAATACCTCATAACAAATATGTATAATACAAGGAAGCAAATGTCCATATTGTTCATATTACCAAATGTAAATCTCATTCTACATATTTATTTGATCATCTCTCTTCCAGGAAAGAAGTAACATTATTTATAATCATCTCTCTCGAATCATAATTAATCTTTGATTAGATTTTCAAATTTGTTAATTTTTACAATGTTGTTGTTGTTATAGTTTAAACTGTTCTGCTGGTTCTGCTAACATCATTCTGCTTTGTTTCATTTTTGTTTTTGTAAGGCAATAAGGTTAAGTGACTTGCCCAAGGTTACACAGTTAGGTAATTATTAAGTGTCTGAGACTGGATTTTCACTCAGGTCCTCTTGACTCCAGGGCCAGTGCTCTATCCACTGTGCCACCTAGCTGTCCCTCCTTCATATTTTTAATAGCACAATAATCTTCAATTACATCCATATATCACAGTTTGTTCAGTCCTTCTCCAATTGTTGATCACCTTACTTTTCTTTATTATGACAAAAATAGTTGTTTTACATAACTTGAGGGAAAAAAATGTTAAGATTCAGAGGTAATGGGATGCATTGAAGCACAAAGGACAAAAAGTGCAAAGACATGTCAACTGGAGGGACAGGTTGAAAAGACCTTTAAAATCCAATGTACTTTATGTCATCATAGAATCACTAGGAGGATGCTGGACTTTACTGTGCAGGGAATTGTATAATCAAACTTATTTTTTAGGACAATGACAACTGTGTGAAAGATGGATCGGAATGTGAAACACTTGAGGCAGCAAGAGTTATTATGAGGTAATTATAACAAGTAATGACCTCCATGAGTGTGCCCTTAAAAAAAATTAACTGAACACATGTTAACCTCCAGAGTTATCCTAATAAGGGACAAATATCTCAAAACAGAAAAATAAACAGAATTGGATTAACAATGCATTTATTAATATTACCCGAATTTCACTAATTATGCAGACATATGTGGGGGACTGAGTGGAAAACTGGACCCCAAATGAATTTTCATAGAGAGATTCTTTATACCATTCCAGTATCAGAAGGGAAGATCTGAAAGAATACTTTCTGGCTTTTTCTATGAAGAGACCTGTCCTGTTTATCTTGTTGCACATTCATCCTTCAGAGATGCTGAATTCTATGAAAATGGTGACTGTAAACTCTACCAAAAGGAGTTGTAAGGCAAGTTTTATGAAACATAGAGGTCCAAAGTTGACAGTGATTTTCTGTGCATCATAAATGATTGATGGGGGCAGTTCAGAATGGGACAGGGGAGCTGGACATCAAACATTCCATTAAAAAGAGTGCCTTATCAGTTATACTAAAGACATCCATAAAGCTATGTGAATCTCTCCCCTCACGCCATGTTGGTTCCTTCTAGTGACTGATTTGTTAGTATGGATTAACACAATATAGGAGAGAGAGGAGAAGGCTTAACTGGGGTAGCAACCATTTGAGAAGAGTTTAATAAAGGAAATATATCTAAGAGACAGTATGAAAGTAGAAATGACTAGACGTGGCAACTGATAAAATATGTATTTATTGGTTTGGGTCTGTCATTCCTGGAATGGGTCTAAAATTAAATAAACTTTAAATAATAGATGAGTTAGATATTATAAATAGTCTTGAAGGAGAGTAAGTAATAAGCTAAAACTAAGATTTTAAGGGAAGGAAGTCAATTTGACTCCATGTGTATTCTGAAAATGGAATGTAACTCATGACTACATTATGGCAACAATAAATGGTTATCACAGGGATTGGATAAAGTTTAATTGACTGTAATATAGTAATGGAATAATAATATATCTTCTTCAAAAGTTAAAAGATCAATTTCATTTAATTCAACATTTGTCAAGTATAACAAGTTTAAAGTTTTGAAAGAACTAAATGAACTTTTTTTGCCTTCAGGACATTTACAATCCATTTTTATATGTAATAACAATTTATATTATTCAATTTTTATGTTTTGAAAACCATCTTTTCCACAAATCTGTAAGGTGGATAAGGTAAGTATTATGAACCCTTTACTATAATCCCTTTTAAAAGGGTTTAGGGAGGAGAAGTGAATTGTTTATGTTCATATAATTGGTAAATCCCATAACTTGTATCTGGACCCAGATTTCTTGTCTTTAAGTTCAATGCACTTTCCAACTGGTGGGAGAAGCAATGAAAAGAATCAGATCTGATTCTGACCCAAAATAAGTTGTGTTAAAGTAGAAAGTTTATTAAAGTGAAAATATAGGGAACTATGTGATGAAATGATGGCTTCATATTTGGATTTGCAATAAACAAAGAAGGGAAATCTTTGCCTAATCTATTATACAAAGCAGATTTTGGGAGAATAAATTTCAAAGATTCCAGAGAAAGGTTAGGTGGAATGTGATACTTAAAATGCTACCAGAGAAGTGAATTAGGAAAAGTTGTCAAAAACAAAATTTTGATTATAGAAACATATCATTCAAATGTAGGAAAAGGGAGGGCCCTTTCTGAAAATTAGGGTTTTCTTTAAAACATATAAAATAGGAAAAAGGTAAGCAACTGAAAAATGAAAACAAAAGAAAGGGAGATATTTTTAATATAGAAAAGATAAAATTTGAGAGAATAGAAGGGATGATAGCTGTCATCAAGTAAATAATAGGAAGTATGGAACAGGCTTATTCTTCTTGGATCCAGGTTGTAGAACAATTAGCAAAGGTGGGGAGGGTCAATGAGTACACAGATTTTGATGAGATGCTATAAAAATGTACTAACAATTAAAATTTCTCAGAAGTGGAACGGGCTGTTCTATGTGGTAGAGTTCCATTACTGGAGTATTCTAGTAAATCTCAATGTTAAGTATGTTGTAGGGTAAAGTCTTGCTAAGACACGTATTTTCTTATTTTTCTTGAAATAGTGATCATTGATGAGTTGCCAAATGTTATTTTGTTTATGATGCCTGATATGTGCTACTAGCAGTAGCCAAATCACCAAGATCCTCATAATTCTCATACTAACTCTTTACTATCAATCCTGACCATTAAGAATCAAGGTTTTTCTGGATCCTGTCTGCACATCAGATACTTTAGTTCCTGAAATAAAGATAACAGTTTGTTCTGTAAGTCTTTTCAAAACTATTTTCACCAAATGTGATACTGATTAATATTATTCCAAATGTAACACCCCATAAACTTAAGTTGTTACTCCAACTTACATGTTTCCAGTCGTCCAGATGTGAAACAAACATAAGCCTGTTCCTGGGATCTGCAGAATGTTGGCTGCTACATCGTGTTTTGTCTGTATAAAATATTTTGCGCATTTGTACTCTTCTGAGGTTGGAATTATGTTTATGTGCTGATCAAGACTTTTCTTTTTACAACTGTTGGCCAAAACCAGATATCACATTTTGGAAAGAACATTGATAAACTACAAGTAATCCAAACAAGGACAATAATGTTGGAGAGGGGTTTTGACTACATAAAGAAACAGTAGTTGGAAGAACTGGGGATCTTTAGCTTTGAAAAAAAAAATTGTTAGAGGTCCTAGGATAACTCTCTTCAAGTACCTGGAGCATTGTTGTGTAGAAGAGGCAATAGATCTGTCCTTTTTCACCAAAGAGGGAAGAAAGAAAAAAACAGGGTGGATGTTTAAAGACAAAAACTTGCCAGTTAGAAAATTTTCCTAATTAGAGTTATCTAAAAAATTGAAATGAACTTAAAACTTTTTCATAGGAGGTTTTCAGCCAAAGACTAGATGGTGACTTTTTTTTACTTTCTTATGGGGAGGATTACTATTAGATTGCTTTTGCAATCCCTTCCAACTCAGAAAATCTGTGATTCTATAAAACATTAATTAAGGATTTGCTCAGATATGTATACATATTTTAGACAATGGGATGATCAAGTATTTTCTCAGTGAAGGGCATCTATAATGAATAAAATGGTCAATTGCTGGGTTTGGGGGGGACTACATAAAGAATGATGCTATATCAATATACATGATAATAATATAGTTATTTTCTACAACAAACCTTTTGAGTATCCATTATTTTGCTATTTAGACAATAAAAAAAGAATAAGATCTCTTCTCTTTTTTTTTTAATTTCAGTTTCAACTATAATGTCTTGTTAAAATGTGAATGGCGTGTGGGGAAAGTGCTGAATTAGATAACAGAAACTTGGCTCTTCCATTTATAACTTATGAGACCTTTGGCAAGTAACTGGCCCTCATTTTCCTCATTTATGAAGTGGAAGTGATGGAACAGAATACTTTTAAGTTCCTTTCTAACTTTAAATCTATGATCCAGAAGGCAAGTCAGTATTTTAGTGAGATAATATTGCCCATCTACTGTACATCATTCGCTACCAATGCACTTCTAGATTAGTATTGCTTTATGAAGAATCTCAAATGGATTTTTTTCTGCATTATTTCCTAATACTTTAAGAAGAATACAGATTGATTCAGGACCAGGTTTTAGATGAAGATTTCCATCTTTCCCATTTCTGAATTCTCATGGTTCTGTTTGGATCTCTCTTGAATTGTTATCACATTCCACTGAAATAGTGGAATTAGTTATTATTATTCATATATTACAGTCAGATTGCCAGATGAAGACAGGAAATATAACATTTCAACTTTGTAGATTCCTCAGGATCTTGAAAATAATTTCTAGAAAAGCATAGTATAAATTATAAAGTGCTTTCTGAATTCAAGTTTTATCATTATTATTATTATAACCATATTTTAGATCCAGTAATTCACTTAAATATTGACATTTAAAACCTCATAACCTGCCACCAACTCACCAACTTGCCTTTCTAACCATAGTGTATATATATATATATATATATATATATATATATATATATATATATATATATATATACATATATATGTGTGTGTGTGTGTATGGTATATATATATGTATATATATATATATATACATATATATACCATTCAAACAGTTCTACTTCTTCTTTGCTCCTTAGATTTCTTTTTTAATTGTTCATTCTTTTTTCACTCTTTGTGATGCATTTGGGATTTTCTTTGAACAGATACCAAAGGTTGATTTTACAGATGAGGAACCTGAGGCAAACAGGGTTAAATGACTTGCCCAGGATTACACAGATGGTAAGAGTCAGACCAGATTTGAACCCAGGAAGATGAGTCTTCCTGACTCCAATCCTGGGTACTCTAGCTAAAGTTGTTACCCAACTTACATGTTTCCAGTTATCCAGATATGAAATAAATATAAGTCTGTTCCTGGGATCTACAGAACGTTGGCTGCTACCCTTCCTTTAGATTCTTAGTTTTGAGGCATCTGGGTGGCACCAGTTCTGGAGTCAGGAGGACCTGAGTTCAAATCTGACATAGATCCTTAATAATTATCTAGCTGTGTGACCTTGGGCAAGTTACTTAACCTTGCTGTCTTGCAAACCAACAACTTAAAAAAAATAGATCCCTAGTTTCCCTCAAAGCTCAGCTCAAATGTTACTTTCAATATGATTCTTTCCTATTCCCCTCCAACTGACAGTGATTCTTCCTAAATTTTCCTTGTAAATATATATGCAATATATAAAATATATTTTGCACATATATTTAGTTTATACTTATGTTTGTACATGTTCTTTCCCTAAATAGAATATGTTTTATGAGGACTAGGACTCTTTCCTTTTTTCTTTGTATTCTCGTAATGTGCTTGGCACCATTGTTGATTTAAACTCTTGGTTGATTCTGAAATCTGCTTAATTGTCCTAGTTTCTCCTTTGTTTTTTTTTTCTAGTTAATTTTCTGGTTCTAGAAACTCATCTTATGTTGTGAGTACAATTCATTATTTCAAAAGTCTTGATCTGAATGGCTTTTGACCCAAGATACAAACTTTGAGTAAAAGATAAGTATTATAGAATACACAGAGACAGATTCACTGGGGAATGAGTTTATTGAGCAGTATATTTTATACCCTCTTGGGAAAAAATGAACTATCCTAGGTTTTTGGCACTCAGGAAGCTTTATTGACATGTGAGATGTGGAGCATCTTTCAGATAAATCAGAATCTCAAATGCATGCATTTTTCTCAGGCACATTGCATAGCTTGAGAATGCTCTCCAGGGGCTCTGGCCTCCATAAATCAATGCATGGTTTGTGTCAGCAAGAGTAGGGGTAATAGATTTATGTTAATATTTAATAATATGCATAGAAATGATGATAGCCAAGACTTTAGTGCAGTCTATTTTAAAAATGCATCAAAAACTGTACAAAAGGAACTACAAAGAGTGAGATGCAGAAGCATCCATTAATCTAAAATGTCTCTCTGGGATGGTGCTTCCCACCCACTTGCCATTAACGCATTGCTGTCTGTGCCTCCTTTATCAGGATCCCAAAATGGATCTGTTTTCTGCACATTCCCGAATATGCGTAGGAGGTAGCCAAACTGAGAACTACCATTCCAGAAAAACCACCCATCCTGGAGCAGGCTGCCTGTACATAAGGGAAACAAAACTTTATCTCCATTTCAGTGAAGCAATTGTCATAATGGAAAATTTTGTTATAATAAAGGAAATGTTGTACTCAGAATTGGGAGAGACCTGTGCCCAAGTCCTCCCTCTTGACAATTATTGTGTGACTTTTTTTGGAAAAAAATATTTATTGTCTCAGAACCTCAATTTCTTCATTTGTAATGTTAGGACAATATACTCCATATAGAGTTGTTGTGAAGAGAGTACTGTGCAAATGTGCAGGTAGATAGATAGATAAGATAAGATAGACATACAAAGATAGAATATATAAACAGATGGATGATACAATATATAAACAGAAAGATGGTAGACTATGTAGATAGATGATAAACAGATAGAAAACAAATAGATGAGAAGATATATACTGATAGAGAGATAGATAAATGGATAGAGAGAGGGAGAGAGAGAGAGAGAGAGAGAGAGAGAGAGAGAGAGAGAGAGAGAGAGAGAGAGGATAATGGATTGATATAGCTCCACATATCTACACATACAACAAAGATTTATTTAGTACCTATATGTGTGAGTCACTGTGCTAAACTTTGTTGTTGCTGTTTGTCTTTCATTTATAAAGAAGACCAATGGCATTACATGCTCTTTGCATGAATTAGATTTAAATGAGGCAGGGATGCATAAAGTCATCAGTCTCTCTCTCTTCTGGGTCATTACAGTCTAGTGGCAGGATAAAAGTCAATACAACTGGAGATGACCTGGGATGTCTTTGATGCCTAACCAAACTTTAAGTATTCCACAGTACCCACTTCTGATACCTTCATGGCTTTTGGAACAATTTTTTCTCATCTACTCATTCCTCTGGGAAACTTTGCATCCTTTGCATAGGCATTACCTTAACTCATCAACAGTGTTAGATTTGTTGGTTGTTACCAATCTGGCATACCCGATCTGCCAAGATGACTTTTTTAACTGGGATGTGGCCATGCAAATGCCACAACTCCATGGAGCCAATGGTGAGAATTGGTGAATCTGGTAAATATAAATGAGTAGCCCTGAAAACAACTCGGCAAGCCTTTGTACTAGAGCTACTAGTCTTCCTGAATACCTCATATATCCCTCATTTTTAGTTACACAAATATATACATTCATGTGTATGAATAAATACACCCTGCAATTATATATATGTATGGACATACCAATATGTGCATATTTTCATACATCTTATTAGACAGATGTGAGTTATTAGTGAGAAAGCTGTTATGCATAGCTACATAACTGTGGTTTGTTAATCAATTCAACAAGATTGGATTCTTATTTTTCGAATATAAAGAAAGTGCAAGAATTGGAACCAGAATAAACTGGTCACAGATGCCATCAATAACATTTGTTTTAGCTCTAATCATTTGCTTTCTCTCTAATCACTTAGTCTCTCTCTAAACTTCAGTTTTCTTATCTGTAAGATAAGAATAACACTATCTATATTCTCTCTTTCACAAGTTTATTAGGATAAGAACTATATCTATGATTTCTTTGATATAGGCTATAAGTCAACATGTATGTACTAAGAAACTATGATATTCTAGCACTATGTTGAGGGGGGAATACAAAGAAAGACAGAAACAGTTCTTGTCTTCAAGGAATTCATATTTTGATAATAAGAGCCAACAAAAATAACTAAGTATATAGAAAATACTCACTATGTGTGATCTTAGCAAAATCTGGTAAATTCTTTAATAGTTTAAATTGTGGAGAATGACCCCATTGGAACATTTTCCATGATCCCATTTTGGAGTTTTCTTGGCAAATATACTGAACTGGTTTGTCATTTTCTTCTCCAGTTCATTTTTATATATGAGGAAACAGACAGAGTTACATGATTTCCCTAGGTTCAGATAGCTTCTTTCTATTGATTAGAGTAGGGGATTCCTATTTTGGGGTCTGTCAGGTTTTTTTGGTAAAACATATGTTTTGAAAATTTCATTTCAACCATATTTCTTTGTTTTCTGATTGCCTTTATTTTGTGGATTTATTCCTCAAAGATGCCGCTAGACTTCATACAACAGCCAAACTGGTCTGTGACACAAAATAGTTTAGTAAATTTTTTTGGTCCATGTACATCAAGTCTAAAATGCATTTTTATAACTTTAGAATGAACTACATACCTATTATATGACTTAAATCATATTCCATATGCCAATTAAAAGAAAATTGATTTAATTTAGCCAAATGTTCATGAGAAGGGGAGGCTGGCAATGGCTGCTTATTTACAAGGTTGTACTACTATTAGAAGAGTTCTGCTAATAGAATCACATATCTGGTCCATGACACAAGACAAGAGATATTGGGATTTGGAGTTTGAATTGATCATTTGTGTCATTGATCCACTTCTTGAATTTTAAAGAGAGAAAACTGAGATCCAAAGTGGATGGAATTTAAATGCCCCTAGTCACGAAAGTAATAATGAGTAGCATCAAGATTCCAACCCAGGTCCTGTGACTATGAAGGAAGAGGTTCTCAGCAGTGGTGCCCTTCTTCAGTGTATCTCTGATTTATATAGAAAGTGAGCTAAATAAAGCAATTATTACTCAGTCAGGCAATAGGTACTTATTAAGAACATCCTATACACAAGCGCCATGCTCAACACTGAGAACACAAATAAAATCAAAAAGAAAGTTTCTGCCTTCAAAAAAGTTATTTGTGGGGAACAACAACACATAAAAGGGAAATTATTAAGGTATGGGGATGTGGAAGGAGGCTATCTGGAGGAAGAGGGATAGTTAGCAAGCTCCATTTCCCAAAATAGTGGTTCTGGGGAAAAAAAGAAACCCATTTGACAATTTTGCAAAGTAGTCAAGAGTTAGCTATTGTAAATACTGATTATATTTCATGTCTTCTTCTTGTATTTAGTAAGGGGAATACAAATTCATATAAGCAAAACAGCTCCATCCCTCAAGGAACATGTGATGGAAGAAGGCAATGCATAGAAGGATATTGGAAGGGAAGTTACCAAAAACGGTGTGGGGAAGTCTGGGAAGTAAGGTGAAAGCCTATTTATATAGGCAAGATAAGAAAAAAATCTTTCTATTGGAGGCTAGGGTGATTCCAAGGGTGGAATCTAAGTGTAGGTGGGGCTGAAGGTTAGAATGAAAGTGTCATTGATGTGGGTCCCCCCGCAAGGATGAACTGTATAGCCTATGTCCTTTTATCATGTGCAATTCTTGCTCATATCATTGATCTTTAATAATTCCCACCTAATGCAGTGAATGTCCTCTGATCCTATTAATATTTCATGGATACCATTGGAATACTTGAGTTTTCCATATATTATCCACCAGTCTTATTATGTATGACTGGTCTATTTTCTTTTCTGGTCATACGTATCTTTGTTGATATCTTTTTTTTCTGTTCCTCATCCATAAATCATTGTTGTTAATAGGTTGCAGGCTTTTTTCATCCCACCCCCTGCCCTGTGCATCATTCCCTTGCCCTCGGGGTCATCTACCATTTTGAAGTTTTTGAAAGCAGGGTGTTCCATGATTCCTAGGAATATAGCATCACCAAGAAAATAATGGCATTAAATAACATGAAATGGATGCTTTAGACAATGTGATAAATGAATTATTGTGCAATTTGGAATCCATCTTTGAAATGTTCTGTAGGATACTGGAATCTATCCTTTTCACTTCATCTTGTAGGAGAGAAATAACAGATGCCACCACTCTTTAACTTCTCCTTTGACTGTCTCTCTCCTGTGGGAGGGAATGCAGCCAATAAGACCATGATAGAGTTTAAGCATCTGATTCTGGTTTTGTTTTGCACTTAGTATTAAAGTATTTCAGTTTCCTGGCACTTGATGAGTTTTTAACCAGAAAATCCCACAATAACTTAGGAAATGAGGCAATTTTAGGTATATTCCTCCAGATAGGAATGTCAGAGGTGGGAATCTCTATGATACAGTTGGGATTCTTGTTGACTTAATTGAGGCCTTAGTGGAAAAGTGGTTTTTCAAAAAATAAATGCAAAGGAAGGAGTAACAAAATATCATTAGAGATAACACACTTCATATACTTGCTGAAATGACATTTGGCAAGTTTCTGGTACCAAATTATAAGAAAACTGTCTAGGAGAATCCACCCTTCAACAACAGAGCTGTAGTGTAAAAGTCCCATGCCAGAGACTCTAATATCCTCTTTGGGTTCACCCTTCCAAAACCCACTTACAATGGCTAGAGGGTAAGAAATGCCTCTTAAGAGTGCAAGTGTCTCACCCATCTTACAAATATGTTCAATTGTCATTCCTGGTGACCATAGGGAACAATGGGGTTAGAAAGAAGGGAACTTCTGGTCATGCATTCCATCACTGAGGGATTTATAATGTGAAATGATGAAAAATTCCTTTAATTGGTTATTGGAACAGACGGACTGATAACTCAATGAACCTGCTAAGGGAGAGTTTATAGAAGGTGTTCCTTTTATTACACATTTTTAGGTGACAAGATGTGATTCCAATGAGGAGGGGGAAAGAATGATCTTCCTCTGTCATGATATAATGGTGACCCCATTGCTGTGGTGAAGTATGTACTCATCTAGATGGGTTTCACCAGGGGTTTCTGACTTGTTTTGTATATTTTTATGTTTCTTTTTTTTAGTCAGAGACCATTAAAATTTTGGTCTGGAAAGGTCTGGAGATCAATCAGCAGTTGCATCACCTACCAAAGTTCCTACAGGAGTGGGAGAAAATGCTTTTGGAAAGGTCAGCACTTATCAGAGTGGTTGTGATTTCAAGTAACAATGTTCTGAAAGCATGGGAAGAATTGGCATAGGTGATAATGGCTGCTAGTAAGATCAAGTTTGACTGTTGTGTAGAAAATGTCAAATACAGGCATACATGTAAAATTATTAATTAGTAGTCTTTTGGAAATCTTTCAAAAGTTAGGTTTATTAGCCTTCCAGCAGATTGTACCAGCAGTTAGGGCTATCTCCAGTCACCTCTGTTCATATCTGACCACTGGACCCAGATGACTCTAGAGGAGAAAAGTGAGGTTGGTGATTTAGCACAGCTTCCCCTCATTCAAATCCAATTCACTAGTTTGTCATGGCATTATCTCCCTGATCTCATTGTCTTCTTCAAGAACAAAGGATAAACATCATCATCATCATCATCATCCCCAGTAGCTTTGAATTGTTACTGAATTCTGTTCTAATCATTTTGTTATGTTCTCTATGATCTATATTAATGCTGAGCATCTTATTTGTAAGCAGGAATAAATCACCTGACCTATATCCAAATGTATCAAAAGCCACTTTTCATTTCCCTTTTAGAACAACTCAAGAAGAGCTATAAGTAGAATTTACTGATAAACCAGGGATTCTGAATCTGTAGGAGTTCACTTCCTCTACTTAGAAATTTGGTTTCCTGAGCAATGATTTAAAATAGGACCACATGTCTGTGGTACACGAGTGGGAATAATACAAGTAACCACACCTGTTCTCCCAGCAGCAGACCCTCTATGCTAGAATTGGATTTAGGCTTAAAACTAAAAGGAACTTTGAGGTTATCTAGTCCAAGTCTCTCATTTTATGTGATAAGGAAACTAAGATGAAGACAGGTGATGGGATTTGCAAAAAAGCCCCACAGCTAACAAGAGGCATAGGCAAGATTCAAGTCCATGTTCTTTTATTAAAAATCCAGTACTCTTTTTCTTTTTTTTACTGTACCTTTTTTTAGTTGTTTTTTTTTTTGCAAGGCAATGGGGTTAAGTAGCTTGCCCAAGGCCACATGGCTAGGTAATTATTAAATAGCTGAGGCCAGATTTGAACTCAGGTACTCCTGACTCCAGGGCTGGTGCTCTATCCACTGCATCACCCAGCTGCGCCTTTACTGTACCTTTTTGAATCTAAGACAAAAAGTTGGAGGGAATATCATAGTATTATCTAGTTCAATACTCCTATTCTATAAATGGGAAAACTGAGGTTTAGCAAAGGAATGTGACTTGCCCAAGGTCATTCAGGAAGTTAGAAGAAGCAGAATTGGAACCTAGCTCCTTTGACTCCAGACACCACATTCTTTCCAATATACTAATGATATTACAATTATGTAAACCAACAGGAGGAAATGTATTTTAATTCAATTTAACATTTACTTATTGTCTATTTACTATGCAAGGCATTATGATAAAAAATGATGAATGACTATCCTTGTAATATCACTATAATTACCATCACCTTTCAAAGCAAATAACATTTTATTAATGATGAATGATCACTCTTGCTCTATTCCAGTTATATTTTTAAGAGCTAGAAACTCAGGTGAGAAATAAGAATCCCAATAGATAACACATATAATACATTGAAGTTTGTAGAACCCCTCTCTCTCTCTCTCTCTCTCTCTCTCTCTATCTATCTATATCTGTATCTATACCTATATATGCATATAGATATATTTATAATCAACCCCACATACAAATTAAATTCTCATAATAACTTTCTGAAATAGATGCTATTATTTTCACCATTTTAGAAATGAGGAAACTGAAACTGAAAGATAATAAGTGACTTGTTCAGTCACACATCTGGTAATGGTCCATTCTAGTAAGTGTCTGAGACCAGTTTTGAACTTGTCTTTCCAACTCCAAGCAGCACTATATGCTTTGCCACTACCCTTCCAATTCATTTTATTGCCTGTTTATAGAAAGCATTTTATTGCTTATTTCTATTCCATTACATTTATTATGACACTCTAAAGATTCAAATAAGGTTTCAAAACCCACCAAATTTCTCTACCTTTCATTCTTAGAATAGAATCTGAACTGAAATGCATATATTTGTGCTGTTCCTTATTTGCTAGAGACTTGGTGTGACTCAGAGTCACCGGTGTTATGTTCCTGTCATTTACTTTTGACAATTAAGAATTTCCTCTTTCTTTGGGGTTCTTCTGGTTCACTGGGATAGAAATTCAATGTCACCAAGCCTGTCATTTTTATTCTCCAGCACATTTAAAATATTGTTTAGGAAAGAAACTGAACACATTTAAATGACTTTTCTTGGCAACAAATATTAGTTCACATTAATAGATTTGCTTTTAAATAAAATATTTCATTCATGAGTTTAGAGAGAGGAAAACTAATATTTATAAAGGCAAATTGAAAATGTTGTATTGCCACTTGCTTGTTTCCTAGAAGCAGTAAGGACATATTGTATATTCTTGAAAGCTAGGGGAGAACAATCCCATCTAATTCTATTTAGGATTGAATTTCTATTCATTTCATTTCATTTCTGAAAAGTTAATTTGCTTAAATTTATGAAAAAAAGCTTCTTCCACTTCCTGTGTGCATAATTACTGGCACAAACCTCATGAAAAATAATTAAAAATTGGACCTATATTAATCCAATAGATCAGAAAGCTATTTCTCCCCTCTATGCTGATGCACTTTCAAAATGTCTCATATATCTCAGTTCTGTAAAAATGGATGTTCTTTCCCATTCTAAATAATAGGCTATGAAATTCAACATTTTAAAAATACAACCTAATTTCCCTTAAAAACTCCTAGTGGAGGCATTATTTTAACCAAAGAGTTAAATAATAGTAGTATGACAGCAGATCATACTTGGCAAGGGACTGGGTCATCTAGATCAGAGATATCAAACATGCAACCTGAAGATTGCTTGCAGTCTACATTCCATATCTAATTGGGAAATATTTTTTAAAGTAAAAGGAAGCTGGGAAGGTAGGTGGCTTAGTGGATACAGTATTGGCCCTGCAGTCAGGAGGACCTGAGTTCAAATCCAGCCTCAGACATTTACTAGCAATGTGACCCTGGGCAGATCATTTAATCCCACTTGCCTAAAAAGACAAGTAAAATGTAATTTTTTCATTTAAAAACTAAGTCATAAGGGGTTGCTAGGTGGCATAGTGGATAAAGCACCGGCCCTGGAGTCAGGAGTGCCTGAGTTCAAATCCAGCCTCAGATACTTAATAATTACCTAGCTGTGTGGTCTTGGGCAAGCCACTTAACCCCATTTGCCTTACAAAAACAAAACAAACAAAAACTAAGTCATAATGCTACCCACTGGAATTAGTAATCACCATTTTTATTTGAGTTTGGCACCATGGATCTAGAGTTAAGAAAAATCTGGTTTAAAATACAACTTCAGACATTTTTTAGTTATATGACCCTGAGGAAATAATTTCACTTTTGTAAGTCTCAGATTTCTCATCTATAAAGAAGGGACAATAGCATCTATCTCACAGGATTGTTATAAGGATCAAATGAGATATTTAATAATATTTTCCTTTTAAAGTCCTTCATTAATATGACTCTACTTATCGTTTTAGTCTCATTACACATCTTTCCCCTGCCTATATACTGTATGACATAGCAAACTTGCCTTCTTGATGTTTATCTATATGAAATATCCCAACAATGAAATGCTCCAAGGTTCTCTTCAGGGTCCCCTTATTTTTTCTCTTTATACTTTCCTACTTGATGAATTAACAGCTCACATGGGTCAGTTATCTCCAGGAAGGCCACTTCTCAGCTCTAGGTACTCCCATCTTACCTCTCCTTCTACTATCTTCAAGAACCTGCTTAAAAATTTCCTTATTCATGAAGTCTTTTTGGATCTTTTCCACTACTAGTTCCCTCCTTCCTAAAACTATTTTACATGTATTTTGTATGTAATGATACAAGTATTTTCTATACTTCAGCAAAATTGAAGGTAAGAAAAGACAATATACAGAGAACATGAAATGTGATGGGGAAACCCTCTATATCTTAGAGGGGTCCAAAGGCTTGACTAATTCAATTGTATTTGGAAAATCCATTGGGGGGGATGGAGAATACTCTATAGCTACCATTACTGCTATGACATTTTAGTAAATGAATTTTCTAAAAGCTAATTGAATTTACTGACTGATTATAAAAGGGGAAGAATATCAATGGAGATTTTTGAGTTACTGTATTGGGAGAAAAGTGTACTCCTACCAGTCAGAAGTCATTGCTTTGGGAACTATAGCTATTGTTTAAGTATAGAGAAGATATTGTGCTTATCAATCAATCAATCAATCAAATCCACATTTATTGAGCATTGACTATATGACAACCACTGTCCTACATGTTCTATTTTCCAGTAGAATGTAAGTACCTTGAGAGGAAGATTGTTTCAATTTTGTCTTTATGTCACCAATGTCTGGCACTTCAAAGATACTCAAGTAAATGATAATTCATTATTTCCTTTATTATGTTTGACATTAAAATTTCTGCACTGGAAAAACAGGATATTCTTGTTCACTTCAAAATAGTGTGCTTGTTCACTAGTTCTGAAGAATATTGAAGTTTCATGAAATATTGAAGATCCTATAAGTTTTGGCAATATCTTATACTCCTTTGTAACATTATAATGAAATCTTGACCATTGATTTAACTTCTGCTTCAGTCTCCAAAATGAAGAGCAATATTTAACTTCCATATTTTTCCCTGGTACGACTGTGAGGACAGGGAACTAGCTGAGCCTTTGAAATACTTGCATACACAATCATTATTCAGATTTAATTAATCCTGCTAATTTTTTTAGCTATCATCCACTTTTCAAAAACAACAACAAAACAGAAACAAGAAGATGCAACTAGTTAAAACACACTTAAGACCCTAAAAGGATGACTAATCTGAAATTGCTAGCAGACAGAGCTACATCTTGATAGTAGTCTTATGTTGGCATCCCGTAAATCCCTTCCAAGCAGGAAGTTGCCTATTATTTCTATATAAATGGCTAGTCTCATTTCAAATAATTCCTTTGAACTTCTGTGAGATTCAAAGGAATGTTAGGTAGCAGAAAACTGTGCCTGGGGATCATGAATGATTCTTACACAATTGAGGTAAAGTAGTAAAAATCTTGCACAAAGGAGAGGTAGGTGAGGACTTCTATTTCACAAAAAAACAGGAATGTCCTGTTTGATTTATGTGATATCCATGTCCTTTGGATTGAAGAATCTGACACAACACCCAATTCTAAGGTATTGTACCTTTTCAAGTCCCTGAAAAATGGGTATGAATGAAGAAAGGTTTATCATTGAAGTGAAAAAAAAGCAAAGCAAAGTTTCCCACCAAATCTTGCCACATATAGAAGAAAGAAATATTAAGTATTTTACTGCCTTTGTCATCATCATAAAGGAGAGTGGAATCTTTTATTGCGTGTTTTGGTGAGGATGCTGGCTCAAGAATTTGACTGCCAGGGTGGCTAGGTGGTGTAGTAGATAGAGCACCGATCCTGGAGTCAGGAGTACCTGAGTTCAAATCCGGTCTCAGACACTTAATAATTACCTGGCTGTGTGGCCTTGGGCAAGCCACTTAACCCCATTTAACTTGTAAAAAAACCTAAAGAAAAAGAATTTGACTGCCACCTTTATCATCAAGCTATTTATAGTCTTCCTAGAAGGGTAGACAGATTTCCAAAGCTAACCACTCATAGGTCTACCCTTCTGGAATAGGGAGCAGTCTTCTGAGGCTTGTATTGGGAGACAATTAAGGAGAAGGAGCATGAAAATCTTTATTAAGAGTTTTTTCAAGGAAGAAATAGAGAAATCATTATCAGGTTCCTTTTTTTCTTGTTCAAGAATCTTCCCCTACAGTTCAATGTGTTTGATCCCCCCCCCCAATCATTCAACAAATATGTATCTTACCTATTATGTACTAAACACTGATATTTTCTTAGGGATATACAAGGAATAAATCTGGACTATGAGCTTTATAATCCAAACTGGGGGGGTGACATATCTTATGTAAATGATAATGTGAAATATAATAAAAATGCAAGAGGAATGCATAAAAGATATTATGAGAACATTTTCAGTTGGGAAAAGTTATCTCTTCATCAGAGTTGTCACTTAAGCTGAATCTTGAAGGATGAATCAGAATATATGTCATTGATATTCTCTTTAAGCTTTTGAGATAGTGGATGTAAATAGGAATATAGAATATATCTTTGAAAAGTTAATATTTAGTTTATTTTAAATCAAGTGCCTGGAAGGAAAGGTAACATTCTCTGCTAGAGAGCAAGTTATGTTAGAGTTTAAAGGACTTGAATTTAAATGTTGAATTTATATTAAAATTTACTATTTTGAAATATTAAATTATTATTAAATTCAAGTTTGCTATCATTGTGTTCTTGTATTTTTTTAATATCATGGGACTCTTAGTTTCTTTAACTGCAAAATTAGGGCATTGAGCTAGATGATCCTCAAAGACACTTTTAAAGTGTTTGTTTCTGTCTGTGTGTGTGTGTGTGTGTGTGTGTGTGTGTGTGTGTGTGTGTGTGTGTGACAATAGGGCTAAGTGACTTGTCTTGGGTCACACAGCTAGTAAGTGTCAAGTGCCTAAGGTCAGATTTGAAATCCAAGACCAGTGCTCTATCCATTGTGCCACATAGATGCCCCTAATTTTTAGTTCTAACCTATGATTTTTTGATGAGTGATCTTTTAAAAAAAGGAATGACAAAAATGCAATGTATGGATACAGACTCTTCTTCTGAGGAATTTTGGTATTGGAATGGATAGTATCCCCCTCCTGGATCACTGCTTTGTCTTGAAAGAAGGGCTTGAGTGGCTTAATGAAACTATGAGCTTTGACATGCAGAGTTAACATTAAAAAAAAAAACGCCAGCAACAACAACAACCATGACCTTATCATTTGTTGCCATCACTTCCTGGCAAATTGACGAAGAAATGGAAGCAGTTCCAGGTTTTACATTTTTGGCTCAAATATGACAGAATACAGTGACTATAGCCATACTTATTCCTTGGAAGGAAAGTTATGTAAAAATTTAGAAATATCACCTTACTGACAAAGATGCATATAGTCAACGCTCTGGTTTTTCCAGCAGTGATGTATGACTATGAGAGTTGGAAAATAAAGAAAGCTTAGCGTTAGAGAACCCATGGTTTCAAACTGTGGTACCAGAGATGATTTTTGAGAGTTCTTTGGACAGAAAAGAGATCAAATCAATCAAGACTTAAAGAAATTGACTCTGACTAATCATTGGAAGGAAAAATACTGAAGCTAAGCTTAAATACTTTGACTTTATAATTAGGACACTCATTGGAGAAGACATTGCTGGGAAGGATTAAAGGCAGAAGCAGAAGGAGGATGGAAGAGGATTAGATGGATAGATAGTATCATGAAGCAATGAATATGAACTTGGATAGACTTTGGGAGATAATAGAGAATAAAAGAGCCTGGTGTGGTATGGTTCATGGTGTCATAAATAGTTGAACATGACTGAATGAATGAAGAACAAAAATGAATATATTGCTAAGACTGATGTCAGAATGACAAGTTCAAATCCTGCTTTTAGGATCTCAGAGATTGAATGTCTCTCAGCCTTACTTTCTTCATTTGCAAAATGAGGGGGTATGGACTTAATGGTTTTAAAATCCTTTTAAGCTATAAATGTATGATTCCATGATCATTAATTTAAAAAAAAAACTTTGACTAAAGTTTAATATGTACATGTGGTGAAATTATTCTTACAGCTTCATTTTGTTCTTTTATCAACAAAAAATTTATATTTATAGCTATTGAAAGCACATTTTATAATATGTATAAAGCAATAGACTACTTTAAATATCAAATTAGAATCAATGTTTTTCTCTTCGGGAGAAGGGACTCTGTTAACTACACATTCCTATACTCTCATTTAATGCTATTAGAGAGCTTGGAGAGCAATTCATCTTACTTTTAAATTCAAACTATATTTTGGGAGGGGTCACTGAATAACGACATAGGTTTTCACAAAACATGGAGAGATACAAAACTAAATCCAGTAGGTGAATTTTTCAGATGGCTATATAATCAGAGTATTTTCTCAACATTTGCCTACACTCCAAACTTCAGAAAAATGGGTAAGATGAAGAATAGTCATATAAATGGAAATTAAAATCCACAACAGGGACAGAAAATAAATAAATTTAAGTTACAATTTAATTGATTTTTATGAATGAATTGACAAGTGGAACTTATATTTTTAGGGCAATGGTCATGTATAATTAGAATGAGTATATTAGAAAAGTCAAGTGCTGCTTGCTGGTTTTGAAATACTTATATAGTTTGAAATTCTTGAAATTAATTATACATAAATGTGGGCCATATTATTAATATAAAATTATATACATATATAAATACTAAAAATTAAAAGGATAATAAAAATAATAGTATAGTATAACATACTATAATAAAATTAGATTAATATATAACAAATGTATTAACAATAACTAGCATTTTATAATGCTTCAAGATTGCCAAAGCTCTTTCCATATGCTAACACCACACATTTGGCCCCTACAATATTATAAGGTCTTGCTATTATTATTCCAGAGTTTAAATGATTTTCCCAGAATTCCCAACTAATAAATGTCTAAGGCAAGATTTAAAATCCAGGTGTTTTTGACTGTCAGTACCACTGGCTATCTACTATATAACTAGCTATTTCATTATATTATATTTTTATGTAGTTTTTAGAGCACTGAACTTGGCATCAGGTAAACTTTATTTTAAATTCTTTCTTTGATATTTTACTTGTTTGCCATTAATCAGTCACTTAGCTTTTCTAGACTTCAGTTTCCTTCTCTATACATAAATATAAAATTCATATTTACCCAAGATAATGTTTGACTCCAAGGTAGTGTTTTAGAACTCAGTTTCCATTCCAGGTAAAGGGAACAGATATTGTCTGTTTGGACCACAATTCCCAGAATTTCATATAGCTAGATTCTAGATGCCTGAAACTAGAAGATAGCAAATAGATTCAAAAATTAATAGATATCATAAATAGAGTAGAACTATAACACTTGGAGTTGCTAATTAGGAAATGACAGTAACAGTGGCAATTAAAAAGATGACATTGGGAAGACCTTACCAACTATAATCAGAAGAAGTTCACATTAAAGAAGACAAAATTTTAAAGGCACTCAGATTAATTTTGTTATTTCTAAAAAGAGAAAATTTCATAAGGAATGACAAATCAAGGATTACATTTTTACCTTCCCCCAAAGAGGATGACCAAAGAAACAGCAACTAAAGGACCCATCTACCCTTTGTACTTCTCCATTAAATCTTTGTTGGAATTGTCTATATATGATACAAGGTTATCTAGGATAAAATATAATGAGAAGTCAGACAGGCTTTCAGAAATAATTTTCTAAAGCGGAACACACACACACACACACACACACACACACACACACACACACACTCCCAAACACAACTGACAGAAAAGAAAAGAGAAAACATCATTCTCCTGAACTCATTGCTGAGTATCAAAAAGCATTTTGACTCTGTAGTACAAAATCCAGTCTTAAAGTCACTTCTTCAATTCCTTGATAGATGAAATCCAAGATAACTTTATTTAACTATGTTCTGATTAGCAGTACCAAATACTGAATAAACTTAGAAATGATAAAGTACCAACAATTGTTTGTCTATAACAAGGAGAATATCAATATCCAAATGAAATGGAAGAGGTAAGTTTATCCAGTTTCTCTTATTTATGAAAGACATGTTAATTGAATTGTGTCAGTATATCTGGTCAATCTAGCAATTCACACTAGAATTACCAAGTGGATTAAAAAATGTGTATTATCCCAATTATGTCATTTTGGTGGATGATCAATCAATCAATAAACATTTGGCTAAGAGACTGTTATCAAGGCATATAACTCCTCAGTTTCCTAGGCAAGTCTCTATGGACTATAAATTACAAAGAAGGTGCTGACCTGTATGGGTTGAGGGTCTCTTTAAATCAATGAGATTTCTGGTCCTGTTCCTATGTTTTTTAATGGCTTTGAAAGTCTTCTACTACCAACTGTTCAAAAATGGACATATTATTAAGCATTTATAATTTCCTCTGTGTTTTCATCATTTATTTTTGATCATATGTTTAGGAGGTATTTTGTATTGTTGTTCCATTTTACATATGGACAAATCAAGTTTAAAGCAATCTACCAGAAGAAATAAAGATAAATTAGCAATTGAACACCTCAGTCTTAAAAATATACTACTTATATTTTTATGCCATTCTTTTTTTTTATAAGCTACCTAACACCATACCATTTCAATTGAATGCTAAAAAAATGAGGAATATTAGTAAAAAAATTCTTTTTGGAGAATGAACATTACTTAATTTGAATAAAATTGATTTTAACTGAAATGTTGAAACTGATATCCATAATGTTGAAAATAGCACTATGAAATCCTCCAATTCGTAGCCATTCAGGAAATTAAAACAGAAATGATAAGAACTTAACCTACATTATTCCATCCTTAAAGGGAATAATCTAATGAAACATAATCTTAGTATGATTTCATGGAAAGAGAACTAATTTTAGAGTCCAAAGACCTGGATTCAAGTCACAGCTTGAATATGAATTAGCTGAATACATTTTGATACTTATGTCAACTGATACTTATTTTACCCCTTTGAGTACCCATTTCTCCCTCTTCTTCAAAAAGAGTATAATAATATTTATATTATCTGGTACACAGAGTTGAAATAAGGAAAACATTATGATATGTTATAAAAGTGTGAATTATTACTACTAGAGCATGAATCAAATTTCTCATTTCAATTTTTTTAAATGTATTTGCCCAGATCAGGTTTTATTTCTTCAGACTCGTGTTAATTTACATGACTGAGTCATATACCTACTCAACAACAGAGTCAGAAATAGAAAATGTGTCCTGCCACAGTACTTTAAACTGACCCATCTTTATATTATCCCAGATTGCCTCTAATAGCCTAAGATAATTGGGTCCAAGAATGGTATCACCAATAGATTTGCACATTGTGGTTTTTAAAGAGATTAAAGAGTGATTCAAAAAGTAAAGAATGACACACTATTTAGTAGTCACTTTATGTGATTAACTTAACACTCTACTTGGGGATGGGGAGGTGGATAATCCAGTTAGATTGACTTCCCTAAGTAATTTACATATTCTTTTTACTTTCCAAATAAATTAAATCCTAATTGCCAATATTGCAGTTCACTTAAGAAGAGGATATTTTTACTCTAGTGCACTATTCTGGTATTATGCTAAAATGGAAAAAATGACTCTTAAGGGAATGAATCTATTGGAGTCTGAGAATTCAGGCACATGTACTCTGGGGAGCTGGGAATAGCTAACAGGCTACATATTGACAAAATCACAGCCAATTATATTAATTGAAACTTACAATCCCTCCCAAAGCAAGGGTTGGAACTGCATATGGGAAATCGTGGTGCCCAATGTCTTACTGTTTGACTATTTTTTTCACTGATATGCATGTATTTCCACTTCCTTTATAGTTACACATTTTTCTTCCATTGAAAAATTTTCCTTCTTATGTATGGAGATTTGCTGCATTTAGCGAGAGTGATGACAATTCTCTTTAATTGAGGCAGCTATACCACAAATTGCTAGGATGGTGAAATAGGCTAATTCTTTAAACTTTACTGCCAAACAAATACTTTTAAATGTCAATTTATTGAGGTTCCTGGAGAGCATGACTACTCATCACCAAAATGGATTTTGCCTGTCTATTGTTTTGCCTTTTTCTACTTAAGTCAGAGTATCAAAATGTTAGTATTTTAAAAGTACAACTCATTCTTCATCTATACCAATATATTCTTATCTCTTTCTACCTGTGTGTGTCCAAATCAATCAGTATTGACTTGAAATCAATTAGATTTTTGCTAAGATATTTCTATTATGTGAAATGCTCCATGACTTAAGCTTTTTGTGTGTAGTTAATCAATTATCCCAACTTCATAAAATATAAAGCAAGAGAACACTCATTGAAATATTCCATTCCATTCAAAAGTATGTATTTGTAAAAGTTTATATATATATATATATATATATATATATATATATATATATATACTGTCCAGAATTATATATATCTTAGTAGGAATGCAAAGTAATTACAAATTCTTTAAGGAATTAATAATCTAATTTGGGACAAATAGATGAATGCAGAAAGGTTTTTAAAGTGAATCTAAATAAATGCATTTTCAAGTATAAAATAATATGTGGGAATTCATCAATATGGGAATTTAAAGTGAGAAAAGATCACTGTGGTATGAGATTAGATATAGGTCTTCATGATGGAGAATCTGTTGGTGAAGAAAAGGGTGAAATATCTATCCTAGAGGGTAACATCATGAATAAAAAAAACAAGGAGAAAGGAATAAGCAGAGAATGTTTAGAAAAACTGGAGAAAATCAAATGAAATAAGTTTCATCTGAGTTTACTTGAACACACACACAGATGTGTGTATATATATATATGTATATATATACATATATATATTTATTTATATATATATATATAATATTGTATTTTACACAATGATGTAATGGGCATTACAAATCTTAATTCTTGGGATGACTTTTAAATTTTGGTATGTGAGAGTAATTTTTACTGACCTGAATGGGTTGTGGATATCATCACATGTTTGAAGGTCTTAGAAATAAGTAGGTGACCATCTGGTTTGGATAGTTTCAGTGCCAGCATGCTTATAGGCATGAAAAAGACTAGGGGAGAAATTGAGGTGAGGTGAAATTATTTCACCTTGCTGTGGGTGTTGGTTAAAAAGGTAGAATAAAAAGATCACATAATTGTGTGAATAACCAAAAACAAATCTCCTATTTTTTGGTTCCATTTTCTGCTTTGTATTTTCAAGTAAAAGTCTACTAGGTTTAATTGTCTCAATAATGGCATCATTTGGCCTTTTGATTGTAGACTCAAACTGTGGCCAGAGTAAAAGGAAGGAGAAGGAAGCTAAAGAGAAGGGATTGTGGGTGAAATGAGGGAAATCAGAGCAGTAATGAAGAATAAATAACTAACACCTCAACCGAACAGCAGAAAAGCAGAGAACTGGAGAACCAACCTTTATCCCTGCTGGTAAATCCTCTGGGATGATGCATCTACACTAGTGGACCTCCTTAAAGTAATAAACTGGAGTGTTTGGGCACCAAGGTTTAGCCATGTGCTTGATGCTTTCCAGGTATTTTTTTACCTGTCTCCCTGGATTTCTTAGTCCCAGAAATTTCAGTCTCTGATAAACCCAAAGCACAGCCCCATTTCCCATTCTGTGGGGTCTGTGTCCCCCTCCCAGCTGCTACTAAGAACTGGAGAACTGGAATCTCAAGTTGAAACTCCAATGTGGTTCTAGTACAGAAACTGGGCATGCTCAGTAGCCAAGGCAGGTTTGGGTTGCAAATAAGACGGTTTCTCACTCCACATGCAGCAAAACTGCCAGCCTAGGAAAGGACTGACAGTAATGCGACCAGAAATTCATTGCCTACCGCGTTCACAGTGAGAGCTTGTTCCCGAAGGCATTAGCCATAATTGATCAGGCATCTGTCCCAAGCCTACTTGGAACCCGACCCTGCTCCCTCCTTCCTCCTTCTTTCCCTCTATCCACCTCCCCTCCCCTTGGGAAACCTCGGAAAGGAGGGTTTGCTGCTGGTTTCTGTCAGCGCCACAGACCTCTCCACAACATCCTGGGCGAGATCTAGGAAATCTTCGAACGCGAACGGAGAAACAGGAAGACACTCGACCATCGACTCTTACTGCTCTTTGCCAGTGGTGAGATCGTCAGGGGTTGATTCTCCTCACCTCTCCATGCAGCAATCACTATGCAGAGAGCAATCGGGTTTCCTGCACTGTGCCTGCTTGTTAATCTTCACGCTGCAGGTAAGAGACTATCGTGCCTTTTTAGCCAGAGACTTAGATGAGCCTAGCAGTCTCACATGCTTGAGGACTGGGGGAAGAACTGGTCTTGGGATATCAGGGATCGGATAGGAAAAGGCAAGGCAAGACTGTGCCTGGTGGGAAGAGAATGAGAGACGCACCTGTTGGTAGACCAAGACAAGGAGCTTGAGCTAAAATAGGAACTATTATATACATACATACACACATACATATATATGCATATATGCATTTTATGTATAGATGTGTGTATGCATCCTCACGCATGGATATGTGTGTATGCATGTATCATATGAGTGTAATGTGATGCAATGTAGACATGTCTTTTTCGTAATCCTAATAGCACGTTCTCATTGAACGTGCAGGATTTTGATTTCCCTACTTATGTGTGTAATGTACCTGGGTCTGTCTCTGGAAGTGTAGTAAAGATTTCTTCGTGAAAGAACCTCATCTATAGCTATAGGTTTTCTTGGTAAGCAGATTTAGGGAGGGCTCCCATAAATGCATTGGCCCTAATCTGTAGGACACATCCCCACCCAAAAGATCGAAATAAATGGCTAATATCAAATTGCTTAGACTATTCTCCGGATCTCTGGTACCTTTTCTTGTCAATCGAACCTTCTCCACCAATAGCTGGAATAAGTGGGTTCAGCTGAGACCCGGCCTCATGCATTCAGGACCATGGTCAGCGCCTGCTGGTAATAAAAATCTAACCAAACGCTGCGGTAGGCACTGTCCCTGAGATGGATTTGATACTCTATTTATTGGAAAGAGCAGCTGTGAGATTGACCAAAATCTCACGGGAGTTCGTATTAAACCAGAGCCAGGTGTCTTAGTGAAGCAAACCAGGAGATATAAGAATAGACCTGGGATATTATGTGAAGTCACCAAAGGCCATGCTTTGTACATGTGAAGTGTATCTCTATGTAATGTGGCCTCAGAGGACTTGCTAAACAGACGGAATAAATTCTTTATGTAAAAAAAATAGACTATGACAGGGAGGTTTCAGTAATATTGCTGCAACAGCAGTCTTCTTTTAGCACTCAAGCATCCAGAAGACTGTGAATCTTTCATGAGCTTGCATAATTAAGACATTTCATGAAGGAAAAAAAGTCTTGCAATGTTTGTTGTTAATGTCCCTGAAGTTGCTGTTAGAGTTTTTTAATTGTTAGTATTTTGTAGTGAAAAAACAAGTTTAAATATTTCACTTTTCAATTTCTCCTTGAAGCTACCTCAGTTTTACCTATTAAAATTAAATTAAATAAAAGTTTCATCTATTATAAATAAACTGTTCCACTTTGAAGTTTTTCTGTATTTCCATAGTATTTTTCAAATGGAATGATTTGATTGCTAACTTCATTAAGTTAGTTGAAAACACAACTTTGATTTTATATTTCCCAATTTTCACAATTCCTTAATAACCTAACTGGACTGACATTAGGGTAAAAAAAAGACTCACATGGGAAATTATAATATTTACTTCAAAATATTTTAACAAATAATATATCTACATATTGACAGAAATATAATTTCTTATCCTAATTCAGATATTAATCAGGAGACCTATTACTATGGTCATTTTAAACAAGACAGTGTGACACCTATAAAATTAAGATGCCAGCATTGAAGTTAACATGTATAAATAGTTTCTATTTTTTAAAAATTGCATTTAGACAAATTAAAAATGTAACTATGTACCCCATTGATAACTTATTGAAGATGTTTGTAATAAAATGGAGTGGAGACTATTGTTCAGAGAAAAGACTGAAAGTCTTAAGTCCTAGATTATATCCAGAGCTCTGCCATAGAGCTGTGTAATCAAAGCCAAATTTATTTATCTCTGTTGCCATCTTAAAATAGAAATGACCATGTTGTTCAGCAATTTCACTTGAGTCCAACTCTTCATAACCCCATTTGTGCTTTTCTTGGCAAAGATATTGGAGTGGCTTGCCATTTTTCTTCTCCAGTTCATTTTACAGATAAGGAACTGAGGCATACAAGGCTAAGTAACTTCCACAACATCACCCAGGAAGTGTCTGAGGCCAGATTTGGACTCAGAAAGATGAGTTTTCAGGCCTAGTACTCTATCCACTATGCCACCTAGGTGCCCAGAAATGACTATACTTACTCTCTAATAGCATTAAATTAATAAATACACATTTTTTCTTTCCAGAATTTTAGATGCAAAATGATTGAAACTAATAAATTATACTTATCTTTCATTAATTTCTTCAAAATGGGCATTTTTATGAGTAGAATGTGATTTTGGCATTTTGTTATTTGTCAGTCTTATGTTAATGCATTTGATCTAAACTACAAAATTCAAAACTGACATTAAAATAATTAAAAAAAATTTTTTTGATATAGAACTGAGACAAAGACTGGTTCTTTCCCTTGTCTTCCCTTCTTTCCCTTTCCTTCTTTCCATTCTTTCCCTTGAACAAGAGTTCATAAGTCAAACATGAGGAAAGGCATTTGAACTGAGAAATAAAGCAATAACTTTCTAAATTTCTAGCTTGTTGACCACTACAGCTTGTTTCCATAATAGCATTTTCTTTTATATCAGGATGGATATAAACTTTATAAAGGAATGATTTCTATACTCATATTTAAAATTGAAAAGCTTGACTGATTCATTTTAGGCATTCCAAAAGTACCAAAAAATTACTGTATCTGGTGGAACTGAGGGTCCAAATGGAGATACCAGTGAGTGTTTGAAGGCTTTTTTAGATGAAGTACTTAAGAGAGGTTCCTAACTGCATTGGGAAACTGGGCTCTTTGTTGCTTCCCTTATCAGTAATCTGTTTTAGTAGATTAGACATTGGGTAGATCAGGGAGATAATATCAGGTAGATTCTACATAGTACTTGCTCTCAGTTTAAATTCTTCTTTTCTGTTCCCATGAAAAGCATTGTTTTATGACATTGAAATGCTTGTAGACTCAGATTTGGATTTCCACTAAAGTAAAACTTTCAGTGTTTCATGGTGGAATGGAGCTGATCCTACATTCTTGATGACTTTGTCAGGAGAACATAAGCTTTGAGATATCCTACCAATCTAGAAAGATTAGGCAAATTTACTACAGATTAGTTTATCACAGATTAGCTTAGCTAAATTCATTGAGTCTCATCAAAGGTTGGCAATCAGGTGATTTTACAGCTATAATAGCTCATGAAAAATAATTACACAAACATGGGTATGGCTATAATGTTTGCAATAAAATAATGGACCTCTTAAAATATTAAAATTAATCAAATTGGGTTCAAGGTTCAGAGGCACCTTGAAAAATTTCTTTGAGGAATATAACTCAGAAGAATAGTCATAATCTGTTTCTGTCTACCTGTTCCTTCCAGAGTCATGTAGTGTTTTCAAAGGGATGACAGAGATCAATTTTAAGACATTCTTTTTTTTTAAAGATTTATCTACTGAAGAATCTACTTTCAACCATTTTCAATGGTCCAAATCTCTGTCTTCTTTGGTAGCATATACAGTATGTCTCTCTTATGTCCAAATCTCTCCTCTGGAGGTAGTACAGCAGTCAGTCTCTATTTTTCCTTCTTTTGAGGGCAATTTGTATTTGTACCTTATTCTGTGTGTGGTCAAGGTGAAGGTTCATTGATAGAAAAACTTTGAGAAATTATAACCTAAGAGATGACAAGTTTGATATGAAACTTATTAGAGAAAGGAATATGGATCTTGAGCTTCTCTTGTTACCTCAATGATTAATTTCAGAGAACAATAATATACATTTTCTCTACCTTTGCTCTCTCTCTGTCTCTCTCTGTCTTTCCCTCTCTCTCTCTCTCTCTCTCTCTCTCTCTCTCTCTCTCACACACACACACACACACACACACACACACACACACACACACACACGCACAATATGATGTGTTATGTTTCTGAGTAGTTTTTAAGATAACTTCCTGTTCACATCAATGCCATCTTTTAGTCAACCAGCTTCTATTTCCCCAAGGTATTCCAAGGGAATGACATTGACCTCAGAGATTACTGGGCTCACAAGGACTCAATTTTCCAGAGCTCAAACCAAATGAATTTTGAATAATTATTGGATAATGCAGACATAATGAATTAGGTAGTGACAGAGCTTCAAGAATTTGTTTTAGTGACCAAATAATTTGAATTTCTTCCCAAGTCCCTCAGAAACGAAATCTTTACATGATACATCTTTTTTTCTTTTTTTTAAATCAGTGGTTTTTGTGGTCTGTAGTATAACCTTAGTAGCTTGAAATAATTTATGTAGTTAATTTACAAATGCAACTAGGGCACTAGTGAGAAGCTGACACCTTAGTGATAGACATGGTAAATTACATAGTAGTTGTAAGGAAGACCAGGAGTACTAAAAGTATTTTTGAAATTATTTAATCAAAATATTAAATAGAAAAGACACAATTTTTCAAATGTTGCTGAATTCCACATGAAGACACTTAAAAAATTAATGTAGATATGATCCTATAATACCTGGGATACATTTTTATCAGCTTCATAGTAGCATGAAGATTAGTAGCACAATATAATAAGGTTTGTAATACTTCCTTGATTGCTGGAATTATATTTCAGGGCACAGAGGAAAATGTAAATGCAGAAGAGTAGTAATATTTTGTTATGACTAATTTACTTTATTTCAATTTCAATCCCCCCCCCAAAAATATCCCCCAAACTAACCATGTTCTGTACTTGACCTTCCTTTTTTATCAATAACAAAACCATCTAGACTTGAAATAGTCCTCTTGGATTTTTCCCTGTCTTTGTCCCCCAGTATTAGCTCATTCTACAAGTCCTATTGATTTTTTCCTTCACTGTGTCTCTGGGATCCATCTCTTCTTTTCTACTCCTACTTTTGCCATACTAATTCTTATAGTTATTATTTTATATTGGTTATTGCCTATCAAGTGATCTTCAAACTTCCAGCTATTTCCCTTCCCATTACCCCCCCCCATTGTTTCTAGATTAACTTTCCTAAAATGTTGCTTTTGATTATGTAATTGTTCTTCTGGGGAAAACTATTTTGACTATAGGATCATATATAAACTTTTTAGCCTGGCATTCAATCTATGTCCAACCTACCTTTTCAGTTTTCCCTAAATTGAACACAAGAAGGGGCTTGAATCACTATCACTTCAACACATAATGTTATTTCTACATCTGTGCTTTTCTTTACACCATTTTTCCTTACTTGGAATATGTTATTTTTACCTTATATTTTTTGGAATAACAATGAAAACATTTATATGATACATTAAGCTTTGTAAGATATTTTTAGAAATGTTATTTAATTTTATACCTGGGAGCTAAATTGCTATTATTATCTCAGTTTTATGGATGAGAAAACTAAGGCAGAGCATGGCTAAATGACTTGATCAGGATTACACGGCAAGTAAATATCTAAGACTGTATTTAAATTCAGACCTTCCCATTAGATGTCCACTGTACTAATTACTGGAAATCAACCTACCTGTCCTCAAAACACAATTTAAATCCTGTTTATAATGATGATTTTCATACTTTTAATTTAATCTTTCTGATATACCTTGCTTTGTACAGTATTGAAAGATATACTTAGACAACAGGAAATAAAAACTTGTAAAGAATTCAGAAAAACAGTGGGAGATTTTTACGAATTGATAGTGAAATACAGAGAGAAGAGACTAATATAAATAATGATTACAGCATGAAAATGTAAAGAAAATGAACAAATCATTAAAAAGAAGCTAAGTCCTGATCAAATGAAGAACCAAAAATACTCCCAGACAAGAGTAATGAAACATACCTAAATTCTCTTGACAGAAAGGAAGATACTATAAGAACAGAGCACTGTATATATCAGTAAAGTCATTGTGACAAGTTATTTATTTATAGTCTCATTATCTTAAAAGGGAAGGTTCTGTTTGGATTAGAAGGGCAAGTATTTCTACAAATGATAGTTATATAAAAGCAAAAAGCACACATATCACAATTATATGCACGTATATATATGTACATACATATATATGTGTATACATATGAGAGACAACTAGATGGTTCAGTGGATGGAACTTTGAGCTAGGAGTCAGGAAGGTCTGAGTTCAATTGTGACCTCATAGACTTGTTGGCTTTGTGACCCTGGGCAAGTCACTTAACCTCTGATTGCCTTAAGCCATTGGAGATGTAAATAAATAGCAAACCACTCTAGGTTCTTTGCCAAGAAAATCCCATGGACAACATGAGTGGTAGGGTCTTGAAGAGTTGAACATGTTTAAACAATAATATATGACATTTAAGTACATATATATGTATATACTTAACTTGAAAAAAATTATAAAATTTGGGGACTGGAGTAAATAATTTCTAATGTCTTCTCAAGGTCATATACCCTAAGATTTTTCTATAAACCCTTATAGTCAAAGCACTGGACATGATACAATATGGATATACAAATAAATATGAAATTAGGCCATTCTCTCAAATGTTCAGTCTAATTATTTTACTTGTGCAAATAGTATGAACTCTCGAAAGAGATCAAATCTTATGTTTCTTTGTATTGGATCACAGGTCCTAACTTAGAAAGTTACAACCAGAGTAGATGCTTAATAAATACTTAATTGTTAAAATGAATTCTACACCTTTAGTTATACATTCCTAAAGCCATATCTTTTTCTGATCACAAATAACAGGAATGGCTCCATGATTTTCCATTTGCATTTACTGAAAAAGAATACCAGGGAATAGGTAAATAGAAGGTAGGGATAATCATATTTAAGTGAACTTCTAGTGCAGTCTAATAAAAAATGTTGTATTTCTAGAGTTCCTTACTCATGATTCATTATTCATTATTCAGTTTATGAGATTTCTTGAAGATAACTAATAGTGAAAATGCTTATCTAAAATGAATGGATATTGAGGTAACTTAGTCATAGGCTCAGAGGAACAGAACTTTAGAGCCAGAAAGGATATTTGAAGCCAATTAGTCCAAAACCCTCATTTTACAAATGAAGAAGCTAAGGGACAGAATGGTTAAGTGGGCCTTGATTTCTCCAGGTCATAAAATTAGTAAGTGCCTAATATGGGATTTGGACTTAGATCCCTCTTATTGAAAATCCAGTGCCCTCTCTGGGATAATACAAACCATTTTTATTCATAGGAAAACAAGATTTTTAGAGTTTAAAGAAAATTTAGCATCAATATTTATTCTCCATTTTTGCCATATAGGAAACTAAGGAGTTTGGTGATTTGCCCAAATATTCAACATATTAGAACCAGTATTAATCTCTTATTTTTAAGCTACTGGACTTTCCACTACATTATTCTATCTTTCTTCATAGGACACTAGCATCTGGAATATTTAGGTAAAAGTGTTTTCGTTGTATTTCCAATTTCTATACCTATATACATAGTTGTATCAGTTTCCTATTTCCTTTTATAATCATGAAAGAAGACCAAACAGCAAAATAATTGGTCAAATGAACTTGATAAACATTGATTCATCCTTTAGTACATGTGGAATTCACATCCTACTAGCAGAAATGATATAAAATATGACAAATAAGTAAATATCAGTAATTTAGTGATGAGAGAGAATGGCTAACAACTGTACGAAATAGTTGGCAATACTGAGAGACAGAAATGTTGAAAGTGTGTTTCAAATGCTGAGTACAGACAGCATGTTTTAGAAGTACAGAAATAAGAGATGGAAGACCAAGGCACAGGAACAGTCAGTAGCCATGTTTAGCCAGAATAGAGTTCAAGAAGCCATATGAAAGGTGTGGAAAGTCTTACTAGAGCAGAACTTAAAATTTTAGGATGAGATATTTATATTTTATCCTATAGGCAAAGGTAAGTCACTCTCTTAGGGAGATAATTTGGCCAGCTGTGTAAAGTATAGATTGGAAAGGGGAAAAGAATGGGGTAGCTAGGTGGTGCAGTATGGTGCAGTTAGGTGGTGCAGTGGATAGAGCACCAGCCCTGGAGTCAGGAGTACCTGAGTTCAAATCCAGCCTCAGACACTTAATAATTACTTAGCTGTGTGGCCTTGGGCAAGTCACTTAACCCCATTGCCTTGCAAAAACTAAAAAAAAAATTCAGACTTTTGGGATATCACTTGTGATAAACTCATTGAAATATTTGCCTTCAGAAGAAATATTGTCAGGGGCAGCTAGGTGGCATAGTGGATAAAGCACTGGCCTTGGAGTCAGGAGTACCTCGGTTCAAATCCGGTTTCAGACACTTAATAATTACCTAGCTGTGTGGCCTTGGGCAAGTCACTTAACCCCATTTGCCTATAAAAAACCTAAGAAAAAAAGAGGAAATATTGTCTTAAATGTAGAGATTATTCTTAGAACTAATGGGTGATTCAGTTCAATAAACATTTATTATGCACCTAATATCAAGAAGCTACATATTAAGTACTCAGGAGTGCTACAAGAAACTTAGGAAGAAAATCTTTTCATCTTGGGTTAAATAAAAAGGGGATTGAAAGAGAGAGTTGGGGAGTTGACAAAGAGAATCACTTCTAAATGACATGTGCCTATTTATAGTTTGTGAAAATTCTAAGTTTTTATATTTGTCCATAAAATATAATAAAGTTATAGTGTGCTCCTTTCAGGTTTTTAGACATGGCTTCTCTTGTATAATATTTAGCACTTAGATGTATTTTTAATCTTCAAATCATTAATGAAGGATGATATGTAGGATAAGTTTTGCTGTCAGGATTCTATATAACTTTAAGAAACAGAGTTAAATGGTAAAATCACTTCTTCTACATATCCTTCCATGAATTTCTCAGGCAGCAAAGAATTTACCTCTCTGATCTCACTTAAAATTTTACACTTCATGAATGATCAACTATTTATTAATATTATTATTCTTGTTGATGATGATGACGTATGTGTTCTAGCCTCTTGGCAAAAAAAAAAAATTGGCAAGGCAATAAGGGTTAAATGACTTGTCCAGATTTGAACACTGGTCCTCCTGACTACAGGACTGATGGCCTATTTATTGGCCACCTAGCTGCCACTCTGCTACCAGAATTTAAGTTTCAAAAGGCAGAGATCATGTCTTGTGCAGGCTTTGTGCTTTCTTAGTGACTATCAAAATGCCCTGTTCATGTTAGTGGCTTAATAAATGTCTGTGAATGAGTTGGAGAATTGAATCTGTATTAAATAGTTATAGAATTAATTTGATTTATTTGTATGCTCATTATCCTATCTGTAACTTGTCTATGTATTAATTGAAGTTCTATTGGAAGATAATCATATTTCTTCTAAAGAGAAAGTATTGAACAGCAAGGGTAATTATTGTAGCTTACAGACATTTTAGGGTTTGCTGAAAGCTCTCTTACAACTTTCAAGTGGTGAGCAACTAAGTAATGCACATAATATTATGCATCCTTATGCAACAAATGAGGAGATACAGAGTTTGTTACTGGTCCAGATTTATACAAGGAAGCAAAGAAGCTTATATCAAACCCAGGATTCTGAACCCATTGTCCTATCTACCTAAATGCTACATTGCCTAATTCTTTATTCTATGTAATAGTTTCTGGAGGATATGAGTCTATTTTCCTCTTTGGAAAGTACATTTTAAAAGGGCATCATGTGCTTTCTAAACAGCACAAAATATACATACATGGGACTCCATGTTTTGCTTCTAAAAAAAGCTAATTGTGTCTTCTCAAGTGAACTAGCTGATTGCTCTATTTTTATCTTTGGTAATGGCATATCTTATGAGTGACTAGAAGCAAAAACGAAAGGATTGGGGTCAATTTTGTAATTTTTCTACATTAGCCAATTATCTGAAAATGGAAGGTGCTTCTGCCTCATTTTGTGAATTCCTTGTCACTAGGAAATGTTTTAGTTGAGGCTTAGATAATCAACTGTTAATGAAGTTGTAAAATGGAGCTGACTCTTCAGGTTAAGTTTGGAAAAGATGAATTTTCAGTTCTCTCTAATTTTGAGAGTTGATTCTCCAAGTAATTTTCTCCCATATTGATCTTTTATTTGCTTATTTTTAATTTATGCACTAAAACATTTTCATAACAGTATAAAATAGATTACTGTGCATGAGACTGTAAATCTATTATACATCTTACCATTCTTTTAAAATATATATAATAAAGTTAATATGTAAATTTCTTTTTTCCTTTTTTTACTCCCTCCCTCCCTGTCCTAGACATGGTTACCATTAGATACAAATATGCGTGTATGTAATACTTCTATTTATCAGTTTTTTTTTTCTATGGATGCAGACAGCATCTTCTTTCATATGTCTTTAGAAGCCAATTTGGATATTTACAAGATTCAAAATGACTTTTTCCACTCAACGTTGTTCTTAATATTTCTATTACTGGATAAAATGGTTCTGCTCATTTCACTCTTCATCATTTCATGTAAGTCTACCATGTTTTTTAAGATCACTGAGCTCATAATTTATTTTAGCATAGCAGTATTCAATCATGATCATAACAGCTTGTTCAGTCATTCCTCAACTGATAGGCATCTCCACAATTTTTAGTTCTTTACCACAAAGAGAGCTGCTAAAATATTTTAGGACTATTACATTCTTTTCCTTTTCCCTGTTTTGGAAAAAGACCTAGTTCAAAAGTGTGGGTAGTTTAATATTTATCTTTAAAAGGCTTATAAATGGTAATTTTACTCTGAAAGAAGAGAATAATCATTTTTTTAGTGTCTACTATGTGACAACCCTTTGTAAAGCTCTTTTTTTTTAAACAAATATTATCTCATTTGATTCACACCAAACCTCTGTAAGGTAGGTGCTATTATCATATTCCCATTTTACTATAAAACAAACTGAGGCAGACATAGTTTAAGTGATTTTCCTAGGGTCATAGAGCTAGTAAGTGTCTGGGGCCAAATTTGAATTAAAATCTTTCTGATTCTAGGGACAGGATTGTACCACACTGTACCACCAATTTTTTTTCAATTGTAATAAGTAAATAATAAAAAATTTAATTGCATATAGGTCCCTTAATGAGAGAAACTACTTTTCTTTTTCTTTTTGAAACTGTATAAGAATGGTTCATAATCTACTGTCTCTACAAATTTCAGGGGGTTCATGAACTTGAATGGGGGGAAATTTACATTTTTATTTTCTCCAGCCTAGTCCTGAAAATTAACTAATGCCACTTTTAGTGGCACACACCTTGACGGTTATATTTTCCTCATATTCTTAATCTGATGCTTATGATAAAAGGATCGTTGAACAAGGGCATTATATTGTTATATTGCTTAAAGAATATTAATTATTTTGATGCATGAATGAGAGCAATATATAGGAAAAAAACATAATTGAAGGAAATGTGCTTTATCAAAGCTCACTTATTAATGGTTTAGTTACTATGCCCCAAACTTGTTTTCCTTACTGTGAAAGTGATTTTGTAAACTATGAAGAGATATATAAATGTTGCTATTATTATTGAATTGGGTTTGGGTCTGTACTTTCATTGGTGTAAGAAACTCTCTCCATCAATACAGTTCAGCAACTGCTTGGCAACTTGTAAATCTTAGAAAGCTTCTTGGAAGCATCAAGAGGTTAAATGAATTCCCTATAGTCACACAGCCCATACGTGTTAGAAATGGGATTTGAATCCATAATTTCCTGCTCCCAAGGTCAAGTTTCTATGCATTCTGCCATAATGTTTCCCTATTACTCCTACTATTCCTGCTACCGATACTACTCCTACTCCTCCTACTCCAGCTACACGACCACTACCACTATCACTATCACTACCACCACTATTAATCACTACTATGTGTGTATAATATGCAAACAAACATTTGAAAAACAAGTCTACCTACCACAATAATAAATTATTTTATATAAATATGAAAATTATAAGGTGAAAAATAAACACCTGTGTATGTTACATATTTTATTATAATTTTAAGATTGATTTCTGCTTTAAATTTATAGAATTAATTTATTTGAAGGAAAATAAGATAAAAAACATTACTTGTGTAGATTTTTATGAAAAGTAGACAGATGGTGCAGCAATTTTTGCTTCAAAATGAGAATGTCATTGTATAAAACTTGGAAAACCCTGCAATTTTTCTATCTCAAAACCAGACTTGGGAGTCTCTGCCTTAGAGATTTCAAAAAAAATAACCCCCAAAATATATAAAGAAGTCACTTCATATTGCTTCTTCAAGGGTTAATATCAATTAGGATTTTTAGTTCTTTTGAATAGTTGCTTCTGGGTTAGAATTTCTCCAAAGCTCTTCTGCCTGTATATCCAGATCCTTTCATGGGTGACTGGATAGGATTTAAGATATAGTAACATTCAATATTGCTAACCTCTCTCCCAGACATCACTCTCAGACCTAATTCTTCATCAAAGGGATTTTGAGCAACTGTAGAGAAATCTTCACAAAAACCTGGTCATTTCCAGAGTCTTAGCTTTCAAATGTATTGATCCAATGATTTTTGGTACTCTCATTCCTTCTGCAGTTAAACTCTGCAATTAAATTCTATGGTAATTCTGAAAACGAATTATGGATTACATGAAAAGAAACAGTTGATTAAGACCATATAAATAATTGAACAATCAAAATTCTTTCATTTATTATAACATGAACGCCAACACATAATATATAGTAAAAATCTGGTGAAATAAGAACCTGCTAGGTGGCAAAGATGATTGAGCTATGGGAATGGAGGCAGGGAGATTTCAATTTAAGTCTGACCTCTGTTGGTCATGCTAGTTGTATAACTCTGGGCAACACATAATTTTTATTTATGTAAATGATAGCTGTTCTACTATTACCACTCCTCCTTCTCCTCCTCTTATTCCTACTTCTCTCATTCCTACACCTCCCCCTCCTCCTCCTTCTCCTCCTTCTACTCCTACTCCTACTCCTACTCCTACTCCTCCTCCTCCTCCTCCTCCTCCTCCTCTTCCTCCTGCTCCTCCTCCGCATCCTACTACTACTACTACTACTACTACTGCTACACCACCACTACCATTATCACTATCACTACCACCACTATTACCATTACTACTGACATTTGATATATGTGCTTGGCTGAGGAATTAATGCAAAGCTACCATCTGTGGGCTTACGACTGAAAGCCTCTTGGAGTTTTGAAGATGATCAGCTGCCATCATAGTTCCAACCATAAATGATACCGACTAGTGAATTAACTCAATTATCCCCATGACCTCCAAGGAAGTTTCTGGAAAACCAAAGTATTTGGGCTCTGGAGGGGGGAGTAGGACTGCAAAACTGAGTAGAAAAATTCAATCATATTACTGACCATTAGACCACTGAGAGACAGGTTAGCTATACTGCACTGTCAAAAATTGTAAATGTACCATATTGATGATTAGATCATTGAGAAATGGATTAACTATACGATCGTGATGCCAATTTATTGCCAGAAAATCACATACTGGTGTTTTGCCTGGGGTTTCTGGAGTGCTGTAGTACCCTATTGACACGAACAATATCCAAAAGACCAAGGACTCCCACAGGATTCAGACCATTCCTGTTTCCTATCAAATCCAGGCTATGGGGTGAAAATAGTTCTGTTTAAATTAATTATGTCTTTCCACAACATTCCCCTCACTATAAGAAACATATTGTGCAAATCATACCATCATTCATTTGATGTCATAGTCTTCAATTATGAAGGACAACAATAACAGCAACAACTACTACTAATCACCAATAATATTCAAATTTTTTATTAGATTTTTTTCTACCTTTAAATTCACTAATAACCCTTGCTCTCAGTAGATGAGACAAGTACAGTATCAGTCTTGGTTAAGTGAAAATATAACCAATTAAAATTGAGGTTTTGACATTCAAATCTATACCCATATTGAGGGAAGGCAGAGGGGAGTAATTAATATGTCTAGTAACAAATCTTGAAAATTCAATGGTGAAAAGATCTTATTCTCATGTAGAATTAATTCTTCTCTGCCTGAAGACTCCCATAATATTATTCATGGAGAAAATATAGTAGAAGAAAACAGACTACTTTGGTAGTGATTTCTTGGCCTAAATTATAGAAATATTAAATACCCTAATCCCAAATTCATGGAATGCCTTATTTAAACTAGTGGATTACAATGCCTGACCTATTAGAGTACTTGTAAAGATTTTAGCATTCCAGTTTAGATATCATTGCTGGTATCAGGTTTTCTTTCTATTGTAACCTTATCTTAGTTCTTTCTTTGAGGAATTGCTGGTAGATAAGATTGGTAAATGAAAATTTTGGCATTTTCTGAAATTCCTTAAATTCTCAGAAATTAAAAAAATTGATTTGAAGACCACAAATCATAGATTTAGAAATAGAGAATACCTCAGGGGTCATCTCCAATAACTCCTTTATTTTGCAGATGAGGAAACTGAGGGTCAGGGAAATTCATGACATACATAAGGTTTGCACAATTATCTTGCAAGAGCACTGGAATTGAAAGTAGGTACTTTGACTCAAAATCCCAGTTTCTTTGCACTGCATCATATTGCTGTTGCTGCTATTGTTTGTCCTTCATTCTGGGTAAAGTAAATCAAGGCAAGTTAAAAATATAGGAATCATACTCAAGTCTTCTGATTCCATGGTGGAAAGTTCTCCACAAAGAGAAGCTTATTTTATGCCATGACTATGACAGGGTAAAATAACTGATAGAAAGTGAAATATTTGATACAGTTGGATGTTTGCTGCACTGTAGTTAAAAGGAAATATATATGAAACTGACTTTAAAAAGGAAACTGATTTTAATTATAAAACCAAAGTTCAATCAAATTGGTTCATTCATGTAGACATATCCTCACCATTGTTGTGATTAATTGAAGCCAGTCCACAGAGTACAAAGACTTTTTGATCCCTTTGCTTTTGATATATCATTTAAAGTCAGAGATACATATGTATTCTTTAAGTTGAGTCTAACTTTTTTTGTAATTCCTTTGAAATTTCTAGGCCAGAGACTCCCAAGTCTGGTTTTGAGATATTCTACCACAGAAGTTTCCAAGCTTTATATAACAATATCCCCCTTTTTTGCAAAATTAAGTAATTCTTTCGTTTCATCTACCCACTTTCCACAAAACAATCTACACAACTAATGCTTTTATCTTATATTTCCTTCAAATAAAATTAAGATTATTTTACAATTTCAAAGCAGAAATAAATCTTAAACCTACAATAAAGTAATTTAACATACAAAGATGCTTATTTTTACCTTATAATTTTCACATTTATAAAAAAGCATATAAAATCAATAACATAATAATATATTATGTGATGAATAGACTTGTTTTTATCATAAAAATCACTTAAAACATGGCTTCGTTGATGATCATGACCTCAAAATTCTTTTCAACCACTAATAAATATCAGTTTTTAATTTCATCACACCTTCAGCAGAAAACTTTTTCATATAAATAAGATATTATAAGAAAATGGAATTTTTTCCCTTTAATTGTTAAGCTAGATAATTAATTACTCATAGTCAAACTTTAAATTGATTTTCAAGTTGAAGCTCTTTTTCTAGTGTAAGATTAGGAATAGATTTCAAAGAAACAGAAAAATTTCATATTATGATTTCTATGGCATACCATATACATGTAATGTAATAAGTATTTCTAATTACTGCTAATTTATCCACTTGTAACAGCAAAATAGGAAGATTTCAATTCCTCAGTTAACAAATCACAACACTTTCAGACTTATGAACAATTCTTATTACCATATCATCAGCAAGTGGAACCATTTGATGCTGATTTCCATATGATTTGCTAAGTATCATTTCAATCATATCAAGAACTGCAAGTAATACCAATATTTACCTTATTAAATAAGGATTTTTTTGCCCTCAGTAATTCTGCAGCATATACATATGATACAAACAATTATTACTTTAACATGCATAATTTTTTAAAAAGTTGGTTTTTCCTCATAAAGGCATCACATTTTCAAAAAACTATCAAATATATTCTGAATGCATACTATCAAGATGTTTCAATATATCAGTTATTGTACTGTGACTCCAAAAACCCAACATGAGTACAAAGCAAGTAGAGTAGTCTTTCTTCTCAGTCAGTACTAGTATTTCTAGATCTTAATGGTGACTTGATGGGTCTGAGCTTTTTGAATTTTTCCAAATTTTCCAGTTAAATTGTCTCTGGTATCCTTACTGTTAGTAATTTTCAATAGTTTAAGTGTATTTTCTTATCAAATCAATTATATATTTCTCTTTCAGAGAAATACTACTTCTCTTTTAAAAGAATAAAAATGAAAACAATTAAATATAAATTATATTACTATAAAGATTGGACTATTAGCTATTATTCCCCTCAAATTTCAATTTCTTAAATTTCAGACTTTTTTGGAAATATGCATATTACATTGCTAATACTTAAATGAATGGTATTAAAAATAGGATAGATATTACAGTACTTTAAATTCTAAGATTATTTAACATCAAGTTTACATTTAGTATTTTCAAAAGCAGCATGCAATGCAATGACATAATTCATCTATGACATCAGCCAATAGCTTCCAACAGTATAATAGTGTAACATTCCTACATCATGATTCAACAAATTCAAATACACATTTTCATCTCTTTTTGACTTTCCTATTAAATAATTGATGCAGAATAAGTTCCTATTAAATAATAAACTAATACAACTGATGACTTTTATTTTAGACTTTATTTATGTCTTTTTTAATCACCTTAATTTCCAAGTATATTTCTCTCTCTCTCTCTCTCTCTCTCTCTCTCTCTCTCTCTCTCTCTCTCCTCTTTCCTAGAAATTTTTTTCTTTTAAATAAAGAATAAAAAGATGGGGGGTAAGGGAAAGCTTAACTTTTTGTTCTATTTTTGTTTCTATTTTTTATATATTGCAGTTAGATTTGAAAACAACTATTTGTTTTGACTATTACTTCTTGAACTGGGATTGAGACAAGAGCAGGTATAAAACACTTTTTAGCAAATTCTACTTAACTGTCTACAATTATTTCAATGAGTGGCATAAAAATTACCTAGTTTTCTAGAACAAATTGAGTTTAATTGATTTATTTTAAGTACCTTTGCTTTCCCTCCAGTGCTTTTTCAAATATATTGTTGTCTTCTTATATTGAATTAAATAAACAAAACTGGGAATACAGCATATACAATGCCTTCAGTAATGGAAATGAAAAGAACACTAAGTAAAATAAAACCAAAAATTCCTTGAGTAACTCTTACAACTAACCTTGACCCCAGAAAGAAAATGAGGATATGCTGCCGTTCTTTCACTAGAGAAGTAAATGATGATGATGGGTATAGAATGGTTATGTGTGCTGTCAGATCTAGTTACCACTTTAGTTGTATTTGGCTTAATTGCTATTTGTTTTTCTTCCAAGAGAACTGACTAGGGGAGGGGGTTATAGGATGGGAGAAGTCTATGCAGAAATAAATTTGAAGTTAAAAAAAATTTAAAGAAAAAGTTTCATTTACCCATATGGAAGATGAGAAGAGAAAGAAGGGATGTCTGATAACATCACTTTAAATCCATATCTAAGACATAAAGGGGCTATGATGTTTGAAATAACATGATTCCCTTTTGACAAAAAGGCATGGGGTGTGAGCCACCTTCTTTGAGAATATACACTTCTGTCTCAAGAAAAGCTGATTTGTCCTTTTCTTCCTTTCAAAAAGCATTGATAGTGATTTAAAGTATTTACACGTGAAGGGTTCATTCTGAAAGTGACTGTACAAGGCCACTCTCTCTGGGAAAGCCAGGAATTAAGTATATTGCTTTTTAAATAATAAATCATAATAGGATCTGCTCTAAGAGCAACTCAATATGCTTCTCCTCTCAGTGCAATGTTTTTTTCATCATGGTCCTATCTGGAATCAATTCCCAGTTGAGTTGTTTCATGGTCACTGCAAATGCATATGCTTTCTCCATCTCCATTTGGCTTTTAAAGCTATTCTTTGTGCAAGATGCACCATCTCACTATTCTGGACATTGTCACCAGCTGTACCTCATGTTTAGAATTCTCTACTTCTTTTTTTCCTCCTGGATTTCCTGAATTCCTTCAAATCCCTTTTCTACCTTTCATGAGAAACTTTTCCTTATTTCCCTTAATGTTAGTGCATTGCCTCTTGGCATATCTCCAATTTATTCTGTGTATAATTTTGTTTGTACACAGTTGTTTGTTTGTTGCCTCCTTAATTAGACCAGGAGCTTGAGAACAGGAATTGTTTCTCATCTTCTTTGTATTCTTAGAATTTAGCACAGTGTCTAGCTATATTGGGCAACTAGGTGGCACAGTGGAGAGAATGTCCAGCTTGAAATCAGAAGACTTATCTTTCTGAATTCAAATATGATCTCAGTTTCTCATCTCTAAAATGAACTGGAGAAAGAAATTGTAAACCACTTTTGTATCTTTGCCAAGAAAACCCCAAATGGCATCACAAAAAGTTGGATACTACTAAACAACAGCTGCCATATAGTAGGTGCTCATGAATGTTTATTGATTGTTAGACTGATAGTAGACTAATTTTTTTTGTAAATACATATAAGTGTCCATGGTTACTACTAATTATATATTCTGTGAAAAAGAGTTCTCATTCTTCCTAAATCTCAACATATTTGTGACATTGGAAAGATTTTTCTTTGGTACCTTTCCCTTTTTAGTCCAGTTTTAATCTCCCCAACCTCCTCCTCAATGAGATAAGCTCATTTTATCATGTTAGTGCTCACACATTGTGCTCTCTGGGAAGAAAGTAATTTGATAAATTTATGCACATTGAGGTAAAATGTCTATTGTGTAAGAGAGACAACACTGATAAATTTATTTACTGAAAAAATTACAGTGGACTAGAGCTGGGAGATTCTAAAGCAAAAAGGGGAATTAAAGGCAAGATGTTTATATAGAGCAAAGTATAAGAAAGAAGAGAGGAAAAAATGTTCTCTGTAGATAAATTAAGTAGCTAATGTGGGAGGGTGCTATACAATGAAATCTTTGTCTTCCATGTTCAGAGCTTTCTCAGTTTCCTTGAAATCTTCTTGTGCAGGCTTTGATTTGATGAAGGGAGAAACTGGTTTATGGGTTCTTCCCTTTGTTTTCTTTATCAATGCTCCACCTGGAACATTTAAAAAAAGTTTAATAGGATATTTGTTGAGGATATGGGATCCTTTAAGTTCCAACAGACTACCCTCTTCCAAAGCTACTGAGGGTGCTATATTGAGAAAAGCAGAGGCTTTAAAGCCAAAGTCCTGGGTTCAAATCCTGATTCTATAACTATTTGATTGCTGTTTCAAAGTCACTAATCTCTCTAGACCAGGCGGTCTATAAGTTCTTTGGAATCTTGAATCAATCTGTTCATATCTTCTTTTTCTGTGCTATTAATAGCTCTAAAAGTCTGCCTATACAAAAAATGGAAAACTAACCCCTATTTTGACTGATAGGGTCATACTCTGAAAGCACTATGAGTTCCAATATCAGATCTCTAAAATAACTTAAAATCTTTCAAGTATTAAGAAACATGAATCCAGGGTTACTGTACTTTTGATTTTATATATGTTCAAATGAATGGCATTAGTTTTTAAAAAATCAATTCACATAATTTATTTCTGTTGATTGAACTATTTTGAAACTCTATTGCATACCTAGCCTAGATCTCTACCATTTTCCCCATGAGGATGAAAGATAACTGTTCAGAAAATCATTTATGTTGATCCTGTTTTTGCTGTCTATTTCATAGCATGTTGTCCTAGCCTTTTTCCACAGATAGTATTGCTCTAGGCAAATTAGGTGTTATAGCCCTTGCTTGATATACTGGGAAGCATCCATCTCTTCCATTGTAGTGATCCTAGTGATGGGGAGAGTGTATGAAAAAAAATTCATAGATGCAGGCTATCTCTTAGCCAAAGAGGCTTTTATTCACTGAAAAACTAAGTGCTCTAGAGCTGGGAGATTCTAAAGCAAAGAGGGGCTTAAAGATAAGCCATTTAGATAAGGCACAGTAAAAGGTAGAAGAGAGAAAAAATGGTCTCTATAGATATTTAAGTCTGTTTAAGGTGAATCTGGATGTCAGAGGTGACCCCAGGAGCAGATGACACCAATAAGGGCACTTAGAAGGGACAGAACCTATAACTGAATTATAAACATCCTTGATAAGTAGGCTCTCAGATGTCAAAGGAGACCCAGGCAGACCAGATGCCAATGACAAGTCCCTAGGTAGATCGGGATCCTCAGGTAAAGTAAAAGACCAGATTGACTTTAAGCAGGTCAAATAGAGGACACTGATGATAAGTAGTTAGATGATAGAAGGTTCTTGGGCAGGGATTACATAAGTACATAAGTACATAAGTAAGTCATACCTAGGATTCTGGGTTTTTGTTTTTGCTGTTTGTTTTGGCAAGGATTTAGCAAGGAGACTCAGAGCAGATCAAAATGTTGGAGGTTGGGGGACCTTATCAATCAGAATCCATCATTGGCTTTGGGATTTCCTAAAGATGTCAAGTTATTATCTGATTTAGGGGAACTATTTTTGTCTAGACATGGGTAGAGTTTAAATCTTTGGCATTCCACTTATATAATGATGGAATTCCACTTACATGACAGTGTTCACTTTGGCATTACCAATTTTTTTTATTAATATAAGATACCACAGAGAAGTGCTGAAGAGCAAATTTAGTGAAACTAGTACACAGGTAAGACAAAAATCAAATTATTCGATTAAAAGGAATCCAAGAAAAGATAACATTCAACATAAAAATTTGACATTTTCTCTGATCTTCATGACTTGTCAAAAGTGACAAAAATAATTGTGATGTGAGAGATAACGTATTTGCTCATGTTGCTATAGGATAAGACAGCAAGAATTCTAATGAGAAAAACTGAATGAATTTTAATAGCAAAGAAAGTTAATCTCTCTTCCCAAGCATTCTCTCAGTATCTGCTTCTTCAGTGATTCCCAGACTTTGGAAGGCAGCACAGGCATTCTGCTCTTGCATCCACCCAGCAATTCCTTTTTTTGCTGTTTTAGTCTCTGCCTGCACATTCTCTTGTCCCTGCCTCATCTTACCATTCGGTGCAACAAGTCATGTAAATTAAATCTACCTTTCCTTGCTTCCAGCCATATGAAAGTAGTGGAGTTATGGGAAGATTTTGCTCTGTAGTCTGCTTAGGTCATCAACACTAAATTGCAGCAGTATCCATCCACAGAACTAAAAAACAGAAGAAACTTGGGTGGGGAATCTGTACATGTGTGAGGCTCTTCCAGGCTAAAAGTAGAGGGTACTGGAATTCAGCTGAGATCAATTGGGTACCAAAAGAACTAACTTGGGTTAATACTGAGGCCAGAAGATATAAATTACCCAGATAGAAGACTGTGCCATCTCAGAAGTACATTTCTTAGGAGAACCACTATCACAGTGGAAGAAACCCAGGAGTGAGTGACAAAATTAAATTAAGGAAGAAAAATGAAATTGCCAAAAATCTTAGGAATAAAGAAACTCAGTTAAAAATTTTGAGTTCAGGCAGATAAACAAATAGGATAGATGTCAATAACAGAAAGGAAGAAAGGAAGACTCCATATATTTGAGACTCAAAAAAAAATTTTAAGACAATGGAAAATGAATCAAAATCAAATGAAGCACAGGACTCTGAATTCCCAAAAGAAAACAGAAATGCGTTCCCAAATGGTTTAAGAATTAAATGACTTATTAAAGCAAAATTTGTCATTTTGATAGCAAAAATCATTGGCAAAATAGAAAATTTGAATTCATGACTATGAATCTTTCCAAAGAAACAAAAGAGAAGACACTTGGAAAGAGTATAGACAACAGATTACTAAAAACAGTCTGGAAGAAGAAAAGCAAAAATCAATAATTTTGAAAGAATACAATCTATAAACAGTAAAAATATACTGATAGAAAATACAACATACATATAAACAATGTAAGAATCATAGCTCTCCCAGAAAAAAAACAAGCAAATTTTAAAAGAGCAATCAAATCCAATGTTGCAAAAATTCTAAAAAGATGAGTAAAAACCACTATACAAAACACAATTTTGTTCAATAATTATAATATCCAAACTAGAGAATAATTAAGGAAAGATAGATAATAATAGACCAATTTAATTAAAGTATATATTCCAAAATTGTAAATAAAATCCTGGCAAAAGACTATAAATACATATATATATGCATGTATATAATATCATATTTATCTGAATGTCTGTATATATGTGTGTGTGTATATGTATATAAATATATATTTTATATAATTATTTCCTATTATCAAGTTAGATTTATACCAAGGATGCAAAAATAGTTTGATATTAAGGAAACAAAAAATTATATTAAAATAAAAAGCATCTAAATTATGTTATTATATCAATTAATTTTTGCTGAAAATATTCATTCATACTTAAAACTCTACTAAACATAATAATAATATTTAAATTTAAATGTAAAAATAAATAATAATATTATTTATATGATTAAAACATATGTCTCAAATCAAAAGATAGCATTATGCAAAATGGGGATAACCAAAATTTTCCTAGTAAATAGAAAAATGAAATAAGAGTTCATTCTTTTCCTTGTTTTTTAGATATGTTTTAGAAGTTTAAATAAAAACAATATAATAAGAGAAAGAAATTTTAGGCTGTACATAAGCAAAGAGGAGTCAAAATTTTTCTGTTTTCTAATGATATAAATAGAGAACATCTGAGAATCAGTAACGATACTAAATCAGATGATTAGTTACTTCAATTAAGTACAAAATAAATGTACAAAAGTATTTCTTTCTAATAGTAACAAAGACCAGGAGGAAATAATTGAAAGGAAAGTGCTATTCAAAATAAATGAAAAATGCATAAAATATTTGAGTATCCATCTACCAGAACATTCAAGACTTATAGATAGAATTATAAAATACTTAAAGAAATGGGATAATTTCAATAACTAGAGGAATATTGATTGCTCATGGCTGGGCCACAAAGTATAATAAAAATGATGTTACCTAAATTAATTTATAGAATATATTAATCAAACCACCAAAGAGATATTTTATAGAACTATATATATATATATATATATATATATATATATATATATTCATTTGGAGAAGCAAAAGTCTAGACTCTTAGGGGAAATAATGGAGGGAGAAGGTAGGGATTTAAAAGGATTGACATTTCCATAACTATAAAGTGGCAATCATTAAAAACTAGTTCTGGTAGGAAAGTAGATAAATGGGACAGAATATATAAAGAAAAACATAAACAAATGATTCGATAAACCAAAGAACATAAATCACTTTTGAGAGAAACGCAGATGGAAACAACTCTAAAGTTTCACTTCACTCCCAGAAGATTTACAAAGTTAAAAAAGATGCAAATAGAGTTGAAAGGATTGTATTAAAATCGGAAATTAATAAATCAATGATGAAAATTTGTATTTGTCCAAACATTCTGTAAAAGGATTTGAAATTGAACTGAGAAAGTAAATAAAGTATACTTACCATTTGAATCAGATATGAACTGAGGTCATCAAAGTAAAGAAATCCAAATGATCCCTAAAATACTTAGTGACAGTCTTTGTAGTAGAAAAGAATTAGAAACAAAAGAAGTAGAAACAAAATAGATGTCTGTTGAAAAGGGGATGGTTAAATAAGTTGTAAGTGAATATAATGGACTATTAAGGTATTGTAAGAAATGGTGAGTATGAAGTCTTCATGAAAGACATGCAAACTAATACAAACTGAAAATAATAACCACTAGGAAAACAATATGCTCTGTAACTCTGATAATATAAATGGAAAAAAACAATGTCATGGGCAGCTAGGTGGCACAGTGCATAGAGCACCGGCCCTGGAGTCAGGAGTATCTGAGTTCAAATCTGCCTTAGACACTTAATAATTACCTAGCTGTGTGGCCTTGGGCAAGCCACTTAACCCCATTTACCTTGCAAAAACCTTGAAAAACCCAATGTCACAGTAAAAACTATAACAAAACAGAACAAACTACCATTCCTTTAAGGCTAATTTCCTTTCTGTATTTATCTTATGTATTATAATTTATTTATGTTTTCTCCTCACATCAGAATATAAGCACCTTTACCTCAGGGACTGTATTTTCTTTTTCTTTATATCTCTAATGCTTAGCACTAGAGTTAGCACTCTGGATGCATGCTTATTGATTGATAAAAAAACAAACACTGTGTAATGATATTGTTCAATCTTCACCCCAAAGAGAGGGGATAAAAATATATTTCTCTCCCTCTTTTGTAGAAATGGGTGGACTTTGGGTTGGAGGAATATTTAGGCTATGAAAAATAATATATAGTTTGCTTGATATATTGGCTATTTTTCCTACATCATTTTATTCCTCTATTTTCACGTGCTTTTTTTCTAATTGATATTTTATTTTATTTTCCAAAGATTTTCAACGTTCATCCACATGCATATTTATAAGTAATACAGTTTCCTTCCACCCTCCCTTCCTACCCCCTTGCCTTCAGTGGTGAATAGTGTAGTGAACATTATGCATGTATTATTTGTGTTTAACATATTTACATAGTAGTAATTTTCTGTATGAGGAATAAGGCTCAGGGAAAAGAAAAAACATGGGACAGGAAGAAAATCATAAAAGAAACTTTTAACAAGTGAACAAAGTGTTCATTCAGATTCTACAGTTTTTTTCATTTTGTTTTATTTTTGCTTTCTTCTGGATGTGGATGGCATCGTTCATAAAAGGTCTCCCAGGGTTGTCCTAGTTCTCTGAACTACTGAGAGGAGCTGCATCCATCAAAATTAATCAAATCACAATGGTTTTGTTAATCTGTACAATGTTCTCTTGGTTCTGCTCCCTTCACTCAGCATCAGTTCCTGTAATTCTTTCCATGCTTCTCTAGAGACTGAACATCAATGGTTTCTTATATAACAATAGTATTTCATAACATTCATATACCATAATTTCTTCAGCTATTCCATAGCTGATGGGCATCCCATCAATTTCCAATTCTCTGGCACCACAAAAAGAATGCTATGAATATTTTGGATCATGTGAGAATTTTCTCATTTTTTATGATTTCTTCTGGATTTAGGTCTGTATTGATTTTGCTGGGCCAGAGGGTATGGTCAGTTTCATTGCTCTTTGGGATTAGTTCCATTTTGCTCACTAGAATGGTTGGATTAGTTCACAACTCCTCCAAGAGTGTATTGATGACCCAGTCCTCCCACAACTTCTCCAACATTGATCATTTTCCCCTTCTGTCATCTTAGCCAATCTGGCATGTATGAGGTGGTATCTCATGGCTGTTTTAGTTTCCATTTCTCTAATCAATAATGATTTGGATTATTTTTTCCATATGATTATACATTTATATATATATATATGTATATATAACTTTAATTTCTTCATTTCAAAACTGGCTGTTCATATCCTTGGAAAAATTATCAATTGGGGAATGACTTGTAACCTCATAAATTTGATTCAAATCTCTATATATTTTAGAAATGAGACCTTTATTAGAATCCCTAACTAAAAATTGTTTCACAACTTTCTGTTTTCCTTTTAATCTTGTTGACATTGGTTTTATTAGTGCAAAAATTTTTAATTTAATATATTCAAAGTCATCCATTTTGCAATTTATCATAATGTACTCTATTCCTTGTTTCATCATAAATTTCCCCCTCTTTCCATAATTCTAACAAATAGAATATTTCTTGATCTGTTAATCGGTCTATGGCATTATCACGTATGTCTAAATCCTTATTTTGGTATAGGGTGTCAGAAGTAGGTCTATGCCTAGCTTTTGACACACTATTTTTGTCAGTTTTCCCAACAATTTTTTTCAAATAGTGAGTTCTTATACCAGAAACTAATTTTGTTGGGTTTGTCCAACAATAGATTGCTATAGTCATTTACTACTGTTTCTTTTATACCTATCCAAATCCACTGGCCCATTACTCTATTTCTTATCCAGTACAAGGCAGTTTCGATGACTGCCACTTTATAGTATAGTTTTAGATGTGGTAGAACTAGACCATCTTCCTTTGCACTTTTTTAATTATTTCCCTTGATATTGTTGAACTTTTGTTCTCCATATGAATTTTGTAACTATTTTTTCTAGTTCAGTAAAATAGTTATTTTGTACTTTGATTGATATGGTATTGAATAAGAAATTTAATTTTAGTAGAATTATCATTTTTATTATATTAATTTGACCTAACAATGAGCAAGTGTCAATATTTTCCAGTTATTTAGATCTGACTTTGTGTGAGAAATGTTATGCAATTGTGCTCATACAGTTTGTGAGTTTGCCTTGGGATGTAGATTGACAAATATTTAATCTTGTCTGCAGTTATTTTAAATGGAATTTCTTTTTCTATCTCCTGCCCTCGGACTTTGTGATTCATATATATAAATGCTGATGATTTATGTGGATTTATTTTACATCTTGCCACTTTGCTGAATTTGTTAATTATTTCAAGAAATTTTTTAGATGATTTTCTTGGGTTCTCTAAGTATACCATCATGTCATTTAAAGAGTGAAAATTTTACTCCCTCATTGCCAATTCCAATTCTTCAATTTCTTTTTCTTCTCTTATTGTTAAAGCTAACATTTCCAATACTATATTGAATAGTAATGGTGATAATGGGTATCCTTGCTTCACCCCTGATCTTACTGGAAAGATTCCTAGTTTTGCCCCATTCCACAGAATATTAGTTGATTATTTTTGAAAGATACTGTTTATTATTTTAAGGAAAATTCCATTTATTCCTATTCTTTCTCACTTTTAATAGGAATGGATATTGTATTTTGTCAAAGGCTTTTTCAGCATCTATTGAGATAATCATATGATTTCTGTTTGTTTTGTTTTTTATGTGTTCAATTATGTTGAGTATTTTCCTAATCTCTAACCATCTCAGTCTACCTGGTATAAATCTTACTTGATCATGGTGTATTATCCTAGTAAATGAATTGCTGTAATCTCTTTGTTAAAATTTCATTTAAGATTTTTGTATCATTGTTCATTAGAGAGAATAATCTATAATTTTTCTTTGTCTGTTTTAGTTCTTCCTGGTTTAGGTATCAAATAATGTTGGTGTCGAAAAAGGAATTTGGCAGAATTGCTATTTTTTAAAATAGTTTATGCAGAATTGGAATTAATTGTTTGGCAGAATTCACTCCATCTGAGCCTGGAGACTTTTTCTTGGAGAGTTTATTAATGGTTTCCTCAATTTCTATTTCTGGAATGGAGTTAAGGATTTCATGGCCCCTTCTGTTAATCTGGGTAGTTTGCCTTTTTTGTAAATATTCACCCATTTCACTCAGGTTATCAAATTTATTGACATACAGTTGGGAAAAATAGCTCCAAATGATCTCTTTAATTTCCTTTTCATTGGTGGTAAGCTCACTTCATTCATTTTTAATATTGTTAATTTGGTATTCTTTATTTCTTTAAAAAAGACAGATAAACCAAAATTTTTTTCTATTTCACTGTTTTTTTTTCATAAAACCAACTCAGTTTTATTTATTACATCAATGGTTTTCTTGCTTTCAATTTTATTAATCTTTCCTTTGATTTTCAGAATTTCTAATTTGATATTTAATTGGGGATCTTTAATTTGTTCTTTTTCTAGCTTTTTTCAGATGCATTCCCAATTCTTTGATCTCCTCTTTCTCTATTTTGTTTGCATAAAAATTTAGAGATATACAATTTCCCCCAAAAACTGTTTTGGGTGCATTCCATAAATTTTGGCATGAAGTCTCATTGTTATTATTTTATTAGAAGAAATGATTGAATATTTCTATGATTTGTTGTTTATCCACTCATTCTTTAAAATTAAGTTATTTAGTTTCCAATTTATTTTTGGATTCTCTTTCCATGGTTCTTAATTACATGTAATTTTTAATTACATCATGATCTGAAAAGTATGCATTTATTATTTCTGCATTTCTGCATTTGAATGTAAAGTTTTTTATACCCTAATACATGGTCAATTTTTATATAGCTGCAGAGAAAAAAAGTATATTCTTTTCTTTCCCTTTTGAGTTTTCTACAGAGGTCTATCATATCTAGGTTTTCTAAGATTTTATTCATCATCTTAACTTCTTATTGTTTATTTTGTGGTTAGATTTATCTAATGCTGAAAGGGGGAGGTTGAGGTCCACAACTATTATAGCTTTGCTGTCTATGTCTCCTTTAATTCATTCAGCTCCTCCTCTAAGAATTTAGTTGCCACTCAATTTATATATGTTTAATAATGATATAACTTCATTGCTTACTATGCCTTTTAAGAAGATGTAGTTTCCTTCCTTATCCCTTTCAATGAGATCTATTTTTGCTTTTACTTTGTCTAAGATCAAGATAACTAACCCTGATTTTTTTTTCCTTTCACTGAAGCATAATATATTTTGTTCTAGCCTTTTACCTTTACCTGATATATATGTAAACAACATATTGTAGGATTGTGGATTTTAATACATTCTTCTATCTACTTCCAGTTTATCATAGAGTTCATCCCATTTACATTTACAGCTAAGATTATTAAATCTTTATTTCCCTCCATGTTATCTTTCCCTATTTTTACTTTTCTCCTTTCTTTCCTCTTATTCCTCCCCACCAATGTTTTGTTCCCTTTTCCCTTTAATTTTTATTTTAAATTTAAATTTTTAGTTTACTTTCCAATTTATCCATCCCTTCTTCCCTTTTTCTTCCCTTTCCCCATTCCCTCCCACTTCACTATAGGGTAGAATAGATTTTTTTAACCAAATTGGAAATGTATATTTTTCCTTCTCTGGGCTAAATCTATTGAGTAGGATTTACTTAGTGTTCACACACTACCTTCTTTCCCTCTACTAATAGGTCTTTGTGCCTCTTAATCTGGGTTTATTTGTCCAACAATGCCTAACCTTCTCCAAGTATAGTCCTTCTTTTGCTGTTTTTATTATTTTAACATCCCCTTTGTCAAAATATTCTCCTTTTATTTGATCTGATAGAAGCACTATCAAAGTACTATCAAAATACAATCAACCAAAGGTTGATTGATTGATTGATTGATGAGTAACATTGCCTCAGAGTCACTAAGTACCTTCCCCCTCTTCTGTCTCATTAGAAATACATTTCTCAAGTGTCATGATTCACATTAAATTATAATTAATTTATACCTTATAATTTTATAATTTCACTTTATACCTTTATAATTTCTTTATATCTTTCAAGTACTCTCCATTGACACCCGATCTTCAAAAGCCAAAGCATCATGCAAAGCCAAATCATCATCCATTTGTTGCCTAAGCTTCAAGCAAAACATATTTCTTCATGATATTTTCATGGCCCATTCCTCTCAGTATTTCCTCTGCCTTCATCTCTATAGTACTCCAACAATAGTCCTACAGCCCTTCCCAAAGTATCAGGTACACCCTCTCTTACTATCCCTTGAGCATCCCAATCTTAGTACATGGAAATAACACAGTAAGTTAAAGTATGGATTAATATTATATCATTTCCTAATCTCTTTATGTTCAACTCCTCTAAGGTTTCCACCCTCTGCCCCTATTGTACTATAAACCTGTAAGCATCTAGTAAAGTCACTTCTGATTTAATTCTATATAGTACCTCTAAGTACTCTGAATAATAGGACACCCTGAAGGTCTCTTAAGAATATTAACATTGATTGTAAGGCAAGGGAGACACTGGCACAGGACCACCCAGCATAGTGTGCCCTCATCAGAGAATATATTTATTGAGCTCAATGAGCAAGAGTTAAAATAACTCTAAAGAAACATGATATATCTATATCTATATCAATATATATATATAGACATGTATATGGATATATCTATATCTATATGTATATATGCATATAAGTTTAGAGTAAAACACCCCAAGTGTTCAGCTGTACTTTTTGTTTCTGAACTGTGGTGGAACATTCTGACTACCACAGTCAGATGCATTGAAATTTGTCTCAAAAATAGTGATGTCATTTTGATCTTCTTCAATTACAAAAAACAAGTCAACCATACCCATATCCTCAAAGTACAATCTCTTCAACTATTTTCAACTCTTTAACAATCCTAAAAGAAATGCAGTTTTCAAGAGTCATAAGTGCTATCTTCCCTTGTAAAGTTGTATACAATTTAATGTTCTTGACTGTTTGCTTCCTCCCCCCTTTCCCTTTATCTTTGTATGTATCTCTTAAGCTCTGTATTCAAGGAAGTCTCTGTTCAGTTTTGGTCTTTTTGTCGGGAAATTTTTGAAAGTCCTCTATTTCATTGAACATCCATCTTTTCCTCTGGACAAAATATGCTGAATTTTATAGGGTTGTAAATTCTTGGTTGTAATCCAGGATCCTTTGCCCTCCATAACATATTCTAGTCCCTCTGATCCTTTAATATTAAGGCTGATTACTCCTATGTAATTCTGATTATATTTCCTCTGTATTTAAATTACTTCTTTTTGGCTGCTTGTAGTATTTTCTCCTTTATTTGAGAACTCTACAATCTGGTTTTGATAGCCCTTGGAGTTTTCATCCTGGGATCTCTTTCTGGAGGTGTTCTGTATAGTCTTTCAAAGGATATTTTGTTTTCTTGATTTAGTATATTTGGACAACTCTCCCTGATAATTTTCTGAATGACACTTCCCAGGTTTTATTTTTTTTTTTTTTGATCAAGGCTTTCTGGTAGACCAGTAATTCATAAATTGTTACTTCTGGATATATTTTCCAAGTTGTTTAATTTTCCTAAAAGTTATTTTATCTTGTCTTCAATTTTTCTTCCTTTTTTTGTTTGATGTAATCTTTATGTCTCATAAATTCATTAGTTTCTATTTGTGCAATTCTAATTTTTAGTTTTATTTTCTTCAGTTAGTTTTTGTGTTTCCTTTTCCAGTTGTTAATTTTACTTTTTTGCAGAATTGTACTCCCTTTCTAGTTGATCAATTTGAGTTTGCTTCCTTTTCCAATTGATCAGTTTTATTTTTTTAAAAATTCAAGTTGGTTATTTTTACTTTTAAAGGAATTAAATTCTTTTGTCAATTTTTCATAATTTTTCTGCTTGACTCTTTTTTTCCCATTTTTTCTTCTTCCTCTCTTCTTTGCTTGTTTGTTTGTTTTTAGTTTTTGAAAGGCAATGTGGTTAAGTGACTTGCTGAAGGTCACACAGCTAGGTAATTATTAAGTGTCTGAGTCTAGATTTGAACTCAGGTCCTCCTGATTTCAGGGATGCTGCTCTATCCACCTAGCTGCCTCCATTCCTCTCTACTTTGGTTTTTAAATTGTTTTTTAAGCTCTTCTATGAGCTTCTGGATTTGAGTTCAATTCATAAACTCCTTTGAAACTTCCCCCATAGTTTTTTTTTTCTGTTTTCTTCTTCCAAGGTGGCATTTTTATCATCTCTCTCTCCTCTCTCTCTCTCTCTCTCTCTCTCTCTCTCTCTCTCTCTCTCTCTCTCTGTATAGTAGCTTCCTATGAATAGTGCTCTTTTAGGTTTTTTGCTCATTTTGATTGTTTGAACTCTGTTCCTGGGATATAGGGAGTATAGATGCAAGATTTAGGGGCTGGTGTTGGGGTCTAATCCCTGTCTTATCACTGGACAAGATGTTGCCTATGCATCCCAGGCTCTGCCTATGCAGTGATTTGTTCCCAACCCAGTTTCTTTTGTCCCAGGGCTCCCAGGGACTTTCTCTAGGGTTGAGAACCTCTTTGCTGGTTGATATCTAGCTGCCAAGACATGTGCAATGTTCTAGATTCTGGAACCTGACCGTACTGTGGGTAAAATCCTTTCACTGGCTTTCCTGCTATACCACCTAGGGGACAGACATCTAAAGTAAGAAGGAGAGAAGGGGGGCAGGGGAATGGGGGAGATGTGAATGATGGAAGAGAGAGTGGACCATGGTGGAGAGTGGTCAGATATAACACATTTTCTTTTTAACTTCTTACAAGGGGCTGGGATTGGATGGCCTGTCTGGGATGCAGGGCCGGATGGTTGCTGAGCCTTAAGGGTGTTATGTGGGCTCTGGACATCTTGGCCCCAGGGCCAGTGATCAGTCTGCTACACCACTCAGTAACTCTATAGCACATTTAAGAAGAGAGACAGAATGAAAGGAGAAAGAAAATATAGTATGGTAGTGGGGAAGTATGAATGGAGGGAGTTGTGATCAGCAATGGCAACAGTGGAAAAATATGGAAGTAGCTGTTGTGAACGACTTATCCTATAAAGAATGTGACCCATCCACAGCAGAGTTAGAGGTGCTGGAACACAGACTAAAGCATATCATTATTATTATTATTATTATTATTATTATTATTATTATTATTATTATTATTATTATTTGGGAGGGTTGCAGGGCAAATGGGTTGGATGGCTTGCCCGGGGCCACACAGCTGGATGATTGTTGGGTGTCTGAGGATTTGAACCTGGTTGCTCCTGGCTCCAGGGCCAGTGTTCTGTCTGCTGTGCCACCTGGCCACTATTATCATTATTATTATTATTATTATTATTATTATTATTATTATTATTTTATTCTATTTTGTTTTATTTTGGGTTTTTTTGGTTTTTGCAGAGCAGTGGAGTTGGGGTGGCTTGCCAAGAGTCACACAGCTGGGTGATTGTTGGGTGTCTGGGGTTGGATTTGGGTTCAGGTGCTCCTGGCTCCAGGGCTGGTGCTCCATATACTGCACCACCTGGCTTCCCCTATTATCATTATCATTATTATTATTATTTATTTAAATTTAAATTTTTTCTCTTTTCTTTAATTTATTGCTCATGAGGGTCCATATTTTGGGGGGAGGGGTATTATGTTTACTCTTAAACAAGAATATTTTAGTAATGTATAAAAGACATCACTTATACACAAAATAAAAATAAATAAATTAAAATATGAGAGGTAGAAGAAAAATGGAGAAAAGAAATGAGAGTAAGGTTAGGAAATTCTGAAAAATTAGTCAACAGCTTGGAAAAAAATAAAACAACTGTTGAAAAAGTGGAATTAACCAAATGGAAAAGGCCATACAAAAATTCAATGAAAGGAAACTACTTAAAAGGTATAATTGGCTAAATAGAAAAGAAATTTCAAAAGCTAACTGAGGAAAAATGGATTCTTAACAATTAGAGTTGGGCTAAAGGAGTTAAATTCTTTTGTCAATTTTTCATAATTTTTCTGCTTGACTCTTTTTTCCCATTTTTTTCTTCTTCCTCTCTTCTTTGCTTGTTTGTCTGTTTTTAGTTTTTGCAAGGCAATGTGGTTAAATGACTTGCTAAAGATCACACAGCTAGGTAATTATTAAGTGTCTCTATGAGACACTGAAAATCTACCTAACTAAAAAGAACGAAAAAATAGAAGAAGATGTAAAATGGTTCATGAGAAAATTAACTAACCTGGAAATTAGATCAGGAAAATGTCAAAATCATTGGACTACTTGAAAGTCATAATCAAAAGGAGAAACCTGACTGCATCTTTAAAGAAATTATCAAGGAAAACTTCCCTGATATCCTGGAACCAGAGGGAAAAATAAGCATTGAAAGAATTCACTGCTCATCTCAGGAAAGAGATTCTAAAATCAACCTTCAACAACCATTTTTCTCAAAACAAGGGGAAAATACTGCAAATGAAAAGAAAGAAACAAATATTTGGGGGCTACAATCAGGATGGCACAGGATTTAACAGTTGCAGCATTAAAATATCAGAGGTCATGGAACATGATATTTTGGAAAGACTACAACTAAGAATCACTCATACAGTAAAATTAAGCATAATATTTCAAGGGGGAAAAATGATAATTCAAAGAAAAGAAGAATTTCAAGCTTTTACAAGAACAAGACCAGAATTAAATTAAAAATTTGATTTCCAATATCAATACCCAAGAGAAGCATAAACAGGTAGAAAAGGCAAAGAAAACATAAAGGGTTCAATAGGGTTAAACTGTATATACCCTCTCAAGGGGAAAAATGATGCTTATAACACTAATAGTCCAACTAAAAGGAAAAGAGTGTAGGGGTATAAGGTGAAATTGAAAGAATGACATAAGAAATAATTAAGGGATGAGAAAGAGTACACTGAATGCAGAAGAAAGAGGGACATAGAATGAGGTAAATTATTCCACATGAAGAGCCATTAAAGACCTACCATGGAAAGGAAGATGGGAGAGTGGATGATCAGTATTGCTTTTATGTTAATCTCATCAGTACTGGAGCAAAGGAAGAATAACTATACCTAATATTTGAATAGAAAAATATATATTAGGAACTCTAGCCCAAAATGCCACCTCGCTGCCTCTAGAATCTAGTGTGTCCATAGTGAAAACAGGAGAAGTAAAGAGGGAATTTAAAAATGTATCTTTTAGGAGGCAAGATGGCAGCATGAAGGCAGGAATTACTGGAAACTCGTTCCCCAGAAAACTCCAAAAGTCATCAGATTATAACTCTAGTCAAAATTTGGAGGGGCAGAGCTCATAGAAAGACTGAGTGATACAATTTCCCAGTCCAAGACAACTTAGAAGTTACACAGGAAAGGTTTGTTTTATTAGGACTGGGGGTTGGAAAAAGCCACTGCAAGTGCAGCTGCAGCCACAGTCACAATGCAGCTCAGTGCAGAGCAGCCAGGCAGAGTATCTGCGTCCCTGGGGGACCTGGGTCCATAGCAGAGGGTGTGGTTTCCAGACCTCCTGGCCGAGGGATCACCTGGAACTGCTTGAAAGGGTAGTGACAGAACTCTGCCAAACCAGGTTAAGTGCAGAGCACCAGCTTCAGAGCAACCCTGTGGTGAGAACCTGCAAAGGAAATTGAGGAAGCCAGCCTGCACCTCCAGAGTGCAGCCCACAGATGTTAAGGGTGTCAGGGAAGACAGCAGAGCTTTCTTTGTTCTCCCTGGGACAGGACTGAGCTGTTTGCCTAAACCCAAATTTAGGCTGCAGTTTGGACTCCCATATCATCATAGCAGAGCAGGGAATTCTTCTCACAGCTCCAGGGCAGAGGGAAGGTTATGTGATTATCCTCATACCAAAGTACGGGCAAGAATAGTATAAAGCCTCTCATAAGACCTTGGAGGAATTAAGGTTCCTGTGGGCTGTCCCCCCCAAAACCCCAAAGACTTGGAAGTGTGGTAAATCAGATATAGGCTGAGGAAATGAGCAAAAAAAAAGATAAAGAAGAGTCTGACCATAGAAAATTACTTTGGTCCCATGGAAGATTCAGAAGATGACAAAATTGAAGCTTGTGTACCCAAAGCCTCCAAGAGAAATAGAAAATGGACTCAAGCTGTGGATGAGCTCATAAAAGACTTTTAAAAGCAATTAAGGGAGGTAGAAGAAAAATTGGGAGGAGAAAAGAGAGCTATGCAGATAAATCATGAAAACCAAATCAGCAGCTTGGTGAAAAAAATACAAAAAATAGTGAAGAAAATAATATGTTAGAAACTAGTTTAGGCCAAATGGAAAAAACAACACAAAAGGCAAATGAAGAGAAGAATGACTTACAAAGCAGAATTGGCCAGCTGGGAAAGGAGATTAAAAAAGCTCTCTGAAGAAAATAAGTGCTTCAAATGCAGAATGGAACTAAAGGAAGCTGATGAGTATGTGAGAAATCAGGAAGAAATAAAACTATTCCAAAGCCCTCCCCAAAATAGAAGAAAATGTGAAATATCTCATTAGAAAACAACTGACCTCAAAAAGTTCCAGAATAGATAATTTAAAAATTATTTGGCTACCTGAAAATCATGACCAGGAAAAGAGTCTAGACTTCATTTTTCAAGAAATAATACAGTGAAATTGATGAATATCCTAGAGGCAGAGGGTAAAATAGAAACTGGGGGAATTCACTAATCACCTCCTGAAAGAGATCTCAAAAGAAAATCTTCCAGGAATATTATAGCCAAATTCCAAAACTCCCAAGTGAAAGAGAAAATACTAAAAGCTTCCAGAAACAAACAATTCAACTACTGTGGCTCTATAGTCAGGATTACACAGGATCTGGCAGCGTCTACATTAAGGGCTCATAGGGATTGGAATATGATATTCTAGAAGGCAAAAGATATTGGTTTACAACCTAGAATCAACTACCCAGGAAAACTGAACATCCTTTTTCAGGGGAAAAGATGGATTTTTAACAAAAAATTTTAACAAAAAAAAAAAAACTTTACTATTGAAACAACCAGAGATGAATAGAAAGTTTGATCTCCAAGTACAAGACTCAGGTGAACCATAGAGAGGGGAGATGAGAAGGACTAACTATGAGGAACTTAATGATGTTGAACTGTTTGTATTCCTGCATAGGAAGAAGATGCTGATAACTAATATGGACTTTCCTCAGTTAGAAAGAGTATATACAGACAAGGCACAGAAAGGAGCTGAATGTACTAGTATAATATAGTAAAAAGATGGAGTCAATGGGTGATAAAGGGAGGAAGAAAAAGGAGAGGAAGAAAGAGCTAAGATATTTCACATAAGAGTCAAGATAAAGCTTTTTAAATGGAGTAGAACAGGCAAAGGCAATGGGGGATAAGTGAGCCTTAATTCTCATCAGAAATGGCTCAGAGAGGAAATAACATATACACTTAATAGTACATAGAAATTTATCTTACCCTAGAGAAAAATGAGAGGAAAGGGATGGAATAAGGGAGAACAGAGGGAGGGAAGGGGGAAATAGGTGATAGAAGAGAGGGAAGACCATGAGAGAGAGTACTCATATGCAACACCCTTCTAAACAGGAACAGAATGAAAGGAGAAAGAGAATGGAATGAGAGTGGGGAGGAATAAAGTGGAGGGAAGACAGCAGTGATAGCAACCGAGGGGAAAATATTGAAGCAACTTCTTTGGTGGACTCATGATAAAGAAGGCAATTAATCCCAGAGACAGAGCCATTGGAATCTGAACACAGACTGAAGTGTTTTTTTCCCCTCTCTCACTATTCTTGAGATTTCTTTTGGGGGAGACGAGAGGGGTTTATGTTTGTTCTCACAACCAAGATTATTGTAATAATATAAAATAAAGAAACATATATATATATATATATATATATATATATATATATATGCATGTATGTATATAAAACCCAACAGGGAAGTAGGAGGGGGAAAGATTAAGGAAAGAGGGAAGGATGGATAGAAGGGATAGTGGAACACAGGAGGTGGTAGGCAAAAGTACACCAGTAAGGAGGGAACAGTTAAAGGACAAAGAGGACAAAGAGGAGGAAAAAAATAAGATAAAGAGAAACACACAATTAGCATTTGTAACTGTGAATGTAAATGGAATGAACTCTCTCATAAAATGGAAGTGGATAGCAGAATGAATCAAAAACCAAAATCCTACAACATGCTTTTTGTGCTAGAAATACACTAAATTCTGAAAGCTAGGACATCTGTATTAGACCAGCTATAGACAATGTTATCCCCATCCAGAGGAAGAAAAACAAAAGGAAACACACACACATACACACAACACACAAAATCAACCCTCCAGAATCAGATGAACACTTTATAAAAATTATCTTTTATGTATCTTTTCCACTTAATCCTACTTCCTCATACTGAAAGTAAGTAATCTGTAAACATGTTTATTAAAAATAGGTATGTACAATGCTAACCTTACTGTTCACCACTGAGGCAAGGGGAGTGGGAAGGGAGAGTGGAAGGAAATTTTGTAACTTAAAACTATACATGTGCATATGGATGAAAATAAATGTATAAATAAATAAATAAATAAAATAAATAAATAAATACAGTAGAAGCAGAGAGAGACATATTCAGAGTAAAGCTAAGGGATTTGAACAGATTCTATTACATTTCAGCTGAAGTGAAAAAAAAAAACAAGGGTAGTAATTCTGATCTCAGACAACTTAAAAACAAAAATAGACCTAATTAAAAGAGATAGGAAGGAAATTATATCTCCCTAAAAGGTATCATAGACAAGGAAGCAATAGCAATAATACATATGTATGTACCAAATTGTTAAAACATTCAGATTCCTAAAGAAGAAATTAAGTGGGTTACAGGAAAAAATAGAAGCAAAATCATACAAGTGGGGGACCTCACCTGCCCCATTTCAGAACTCAAGAAATCCTAACAAAAACAGATATTAGAAAAGTTAGATTTGACACATGTTTGAAGAAAGTTGAATGGAAACAGGAAGGATATACCTTTTTTCAGCAACACATGTCATCTGTACAAAAAAATGATCATATATTAAGACATAAAATACTCAAAGTCAAATTAAAAAAGTATATATATATATATATATATACATATATATATATATTTCTTTTCAGATCATAATATAGTAAAAATTTCATTCAAAAAGGGTAGTGGAAAAATAGATTAAAAATTAATTGAAAACTAAATAATCCAAACCTAAAGAATAACTGGGTCAAAGCACAGATCCTGGAAACAATATTTAATTAAAGGGAATGACAACAATAAGACAAGATACCAAAATATATGGGATGAGAAAAAGCAGTACTTAGGGGGAAATGTATTTCTGTAAATTCTTACATAAACAACAATAACGTATCAGTGAAAAAGAACAAATTAAAAATCCCTGATTGACCACAAAGTTGGAAGTATAGAAAATAAAAGAGATTAATAAAACTCAGAGTAAAAAAAATCACCAAAAACAAACTATTGAACCAATAAATACATCTAGGAACTTATTTTATGAAAATAAAAACATTGAGGAAAAACCATTGGTTAATTTGATTTTAAAAAAAAAGAAAGAAGACTAAATATCCATTATCAAAAGGAAAATCATGAATAAAAAAATAAAGCAATCATTAGGAAATATTCTCCCATTTATACATGAATAAATCTGACAAGTTGAGCAATATTTACAAAAATATAAATTACCCAGATTAACAGACCAGAAAATAGAATACCTATTCTATTTTAGAAAAAATGAAGAGTCATTAATGAAATCCTTAAGAATAAAAATACCAGGTTCAGATACATTCACAAGTGAATTCAACCAAACATTCATAGAACAATTAAGTCCAATACTACATAAACTATTTGGAAAATCAGGTGAAGAAGTTCTACCAAATTCTTTTTATGACACAAATATGATGTTGATACCTACACTAAGAAGAGTTAAAACAGAGAAAGAAAACTATAGAATAGTTTCCATAAATTTTGAACATAATACTAGTAAGGCAATTACAGTAATACATCACAAGGATTATACATATATCTTGATCAGGTGGGATTATACCAAGAATTATGATTGGTTCAATATCAGTTAAACTATTAATATAATTGTTTGTATCAATAACAAGTGAACAGGAATAATATGATTATCTCAATAAATGCTGAAAAATCTTTTGACAAAGTCTAGTCCCCACTCTATTAAAATAATAGATAACATAGAATAAAGAGAGCATTCCTTAAAATGATAAGCAGTATCCATCTATCAGCAAATGTAATAGGATAATGGGAAAAGATAGAAGACGTCCTAATTAGATCAGGGATGAAGCAGTGCTGCTCATTATCATTACTCTTATTCAATTTAGAACTAGAAACATTAACTATTGCAATAAGTGAAGGAAAAAATGAAATGAATTAGAACATGCAATGAGGGAAAAACTATCACTCTTTGTAGATGATATGATAGTATACTCAGAGAAACCCAGAGAATCAACTAAAAATCTATTTAAAATAATAACTTTAGCAAAGTTACCAGTTAAAAGATAAACCAATATAAATTCTCAGCATTTTTATATGACCAACAAACCCCAGTAGCAAGTGATAGAGAACTATAAATAATATAAAGTACTTGAACGTCTACCTGCCAAGACAAATATATGAAAAATATGAACACAATTACAAAACACAAATAAAGTTAAGATTTAAACTATTGGTAAAATGACAATTATACCTGGGTAGACTGAAGCAATATATAAAAATAACACTTCTTCCTAAGCTACTTTACTTACTCAGTGTCATATAAATCAAAAAAAAAAAATTTTGCTAGAGTTAGAAAAAATAGGAACAAAATTCATCTGGAACAATAGAAAATGAAATAATGGAAAAATACAAAGGAAGGTGCAATATAAGATCACAAACTATATTAAAAAGCAATAATCATCAAAATTATCAATGAAATAGAATAAATACACAAGGAACAGTAATCAATGACTAAAAAACTAGTGTTTGATACACTTAAAGACCTCACACTTTAGAATAAGAATTCACTATTTGACAAACACTTCTGGGAAAACTAGAAAACAATAGAACACAAAAATAGGTATAGGCCAAAATCTTATACTATAAGACAAGATAAGGTCAAAATGGATACATTATTTAGGCATAAATGCTAACACCATAAGCAAATTAGGAGAACAAGGAGTAGTCTAACTGTCAGATTACTGGGAGAGAATTCATGACAAACAAGAGATATCATTACAAAATGTAAAAAACAGAAAATTTTGATAATATTAAAAACCTTTGTACAAATAAAATCAATGCACCAAGATTAGAAGGCATGCTGATAACTTGGAAATCTTTACAGTATGATAAAGGCCTTATTTCTCAAATATATAGAGAACTTAGTCAAATCTTTTTTTGTTTGTTTTTTTGAAAGGGAATGGGGTTAAACGACTTTCCCAAGGTTACACAACTAGGTAATTATTAAGTGTCTGAGGCTGGATTTGAACTCAGGTCCATCCTGACTCTAGGGCCGGTGCTCTGTCTACTGTGCCACCTAGCTGCCCCTAAGTCAACTTTACACAAGCCATCCTGAATTGATATGAAGGTATCAAGAAACTATCTATAAGCAGATGAAGTATGCATCACCTTTGATTAGAGAAATGCAAATTATTACAGCTCTGACTTCACATGCATCAGATTGGCCAATTATAACTAAAAAGGAAAATGACAAATGTAGGAAAGAATTATGTGTGTATGTGTGTGGGGGTAATTAGGATATGAACTGTGAGTGGAGTTTTGAAAAGATCCAGCCATTCTGTAGAGCAATTTGAAACTACTCCCAAATGGCAGCCAAATTGTGCCCACTCTTAAATCTAGCAATTTCACTACTAGGTCTGTATCCCAAAGAGATCACAAAAAAGAAAAAAAAAGACCCAAGAATGCAAAATATTATGACAGAAATTTTTGTGGTGGCAAAATATTGGAAACTGAGGGGATGTCCATCAATTAGGGACTGGCTGAGCAAGGTATGCTCTATGAATGAAACGTAATACTTTTGTGCAATAAAAAATTGATCAGAAGATAGATTTCATAAAAAAAAACCCTGGAAAGATAAACTGATGCAATGTGATGAGCAGAAAAACATTGTACACTGTATCAGCAACATTGTGAGATGATCAGCTGTGACTCAGCTTTTTTTTTTTAGCAATTCAATGATCCAAGATAAGTATGAAGAACTTACAAAGGAAAATGCTATCCACAGCACATAAAGGATTCATGGACTCCAAATGCAGATCAAAGCCTATTTTTTCACTTTATTCTTTTTCATTTTTTTCTTTGATCTGCTTTTTTTATATGAAAGCACATGTATAACATACCAAGTTGCCTACCATTTTCAGAAGAGGGGAGGGAAGAGAAGGAGAAAAAAATGGAGCTTAAAATCTTTTTAAATGACTATTGGTGGATTATTATCAACCTTGATGGACTTGGTCACTCCATCAGAGTGAGATAATCAGGGACAATTTTAGGGGAACCATGATGGAAAATACCATCAGTATCCAGAGAAAGAAATGTGGAGTTTAAACAAAGACTAAAGATTATCATTTTCAATTTTTAGAAAGTCATCTTATGTATCACATAAGTTTGCTATCTCTAATATTTTCTTCCTTAATATGTTTTTTCTCTCAACATATTCAATTTCGATATATACATATCATGAAAACAAAGGTGAAGACTATCAGATTGCCTTCTATTGGGGTCAGGGGAAAAGGAAGCAAGAGAGAGGAAAAATTGTAAAATTCAAAACCTTGCAAAAAAAAGAGATTGGTTGAAACTACTAGTGTATATAATTGGAAAACAAATAAAATATTTATATAAAAAATAAAAATGAATATTGGTGCAGTTGGATGGCACAGTGGATAGAGCACCAGCCCTAGAGTCAGGAGGACCTGAAATCAAATCCAGCTTCAGACACTTAATAATTACCTAGTTGTGTGGCCTTGGGTAAGTTACTAAACCCCATTGCCTTAAAATTATTAAAAATTAATGTTAAAACTTGTCTTCATAAGTAATTGGGAAAAATAAAATATTAAAAATAAAATTATGTTTATATCATGTTTCTATATCACCTTCTTTCCCTAATATATTCCTCCTCCTCTCCTCTTTTCTTTCTTGCTCTTCCCTCCTCAGAGAGTTGTGGCATATAAGAGAGATTAAAAAAAGAGAGAGGCAAAGCTTATCAACACATTTTTCAAAACACTGCAACATATGCATATTGCTCCACTCCTGCAAATAAGAATAGTAAATTTTGTGGATATTTTTAATTTCAATTTCTGCTGTGCAATTCTTTTGTTTTCAATTTTTAAAAAAATCATACACTAAAGATACATCAACAATTTAATGTTGATTTCATGTGCAATCTTCCTTTTTGATTCTTTGTAGACTATAAAGAATCAAAAAGGAAGATTGTACTCAAAACTCTAAATTTCTTTTAAGTAAAAATTTTGAAAATATAAATTAGATTTAACAAAATAATACCAAGCCTTTTTTGTTTTTCTGTCCTCTTCTGAACTGTCTTCTCTTTTGTGTATTTATAAAATGGGTCATTCTTTTTTTTTAGGTTTTTTTTTTTGCAAGGCAAATGGGGTTGAGTAGCTTGCCCAAGGCCACACAGCTAGGTAATTATTAAGCGTCTGAGACAGGATTTGAACCCAGGGACTCCTGACTCCAGGGCCTGTGCCTTATCCACTGCTCCACCTAGTCGCCCCCATTCATTTTTCTTCTTTACTTTTTTTATTTCCTCTTTCTTTCAACTGTCTCATCTTCTTCCTCTTCTCTCTTTTCTTTCTCCCTGACAAAGGAGAAAGCTTTTTTACATGCTGTATTATTCCATTAGTTGGTGAGTTCCTTGAAGGCAAGGCCTTTTTTCCCTTTCTTTGTAATTTAATTTAATACATTTAATAGTCTTAGTGAAAATAAATGGAGATAAGAGATGGACTGCCATGCATGAGAAACTATAAGAAGTCCAGTTTTAGACCCTAGAGGATCTAAACCCTATAGAGCTAAAAAAGTAGGTTGAGGCCAGTTTCTTAAGGGTTTTAAAGGACAGAATAGTTTAGATCTGATTCTAGAGTTAATGACATAATATTAGAGGAAATGAGCTCCTATTTGTAATATAATATAGTATATTAAGGAGGAACTAGAATCTCTGAGGTGGGTGCTCAGTCCTTTTCAGGACTGCTCATCTACCTTTGGTTTCCAGCCAGTCACCCAACTCCAAAAAACCTATATCTATATCTATATCTATATCTATATCTATATCTATATCTATATCTATATCTATATCTATATCTATATCTATATCTATATCTATATCTATATCTATATCTATCTATATCTCTAATCTATCTATCTATCTATCTATCTCTGTATCCGTATCTGTTTCTATATATATCTATATCCATATATATGTATATATATATATATATTATATATATATGCAAAGTGACCATATCCTAGTAAAAGTCATTTTGGGTAGACAGGATAAACTTGGATTTTGTGCCCATTTATAAGTTAGGAGGATGCCTATTCCAAGCATGTGAAGACTTTCCTTGGTGGAATGGGCAGATGACAACAATATGTAACAACAGCCATGAAGCAGGTGATGTGCAGTATTTAGAATTTGGTCAGACATTCAAAATTCCAATGTCATCCTCTACATCCTCAGTCATTAACAATTTAGACTTTTGTGCTGCTATTGAACTTTAATGACTCTGGAAGACAGAGTGAGGCTGACAACTTTGTGTAACTCTGCCTCACTTAAATCCAATTCAGATCCAAATCAATATATCACCCCATGATGGCATTCATTCTCTTTAAAAATAAAGTATAAACAACAACTTAGCAAAGTAACTAGCATATATTAGATACTTAAATGTTGGAGAGATAAAACTAAAATGACTTTGCAACTGATTTGGGGCAAGACCTTAATGTTGTGAATTTAATATACTTCTAGGACATCACCTAAAAGTAGAAAAAATATTTTTAGAAATCATGACATTTCTTGGTTTTATCTGATATATTTTATTTTATTAATAAAATTTCTTATTTCTCTCTCTCTCTCTCTCTCTCTCTCTCTCTCTCTCTCTCTCTCTCTCTCTCTCTCTCTTTTCCTTTTTTCTCTTCAGGATGCTTTTCAGGAGATGGTGACCACCTCTTGGCAATTCATCAGAGGAAAAGTGGGAAGCCTGTATTTATCTACCATCAGGTGCAAACTATTGAGAAGAGCTTGGACACGAGCCATGAAAAAACATATAAACATAGCTTCCATTCCCCTTCTCATATGCAAGCAAACAAACAACATCCCAGCATAATTGTTAAGTCCACATTTCCTAGACCTGTCTATGACCCATCTCTAAACTTGTTGGCAATGACTGGTCAGGATCTGGAAGTGGAAAACCTTCCAATCCCCGAAGCAAGTGTGATTATTGTGGTGAGTGATATTTTTATTGATTCCATATCCTTGACTTTTTTGGAAGGGGGGGAGGATGAAGAGAAGAGTAACATGAAAGAAGGATTGGTTCACTGATATCATGACTCACAAGGTAACTTGGCTAGGTTTTTTTTAGAAAGTGACTATATTTAAAATGCACAGTAACTTAGACTGAGTGTTAGAAAACTGAAGTAAACAAACTGATCTTGCTCCTAGTTTTAGAAACTCAACAATTTTGGTAGGCTTTGACAGTCATTGAATTTATATTCTAGTCCTGACTTTCCTCTATGTATCCAATAGAACATGGATTCTTAACCTTTCTTATGTCAAAACCTATTTTGGAAGTCTGATGAGGACCTTCTCAGAAGGATGTTTTTTAAATAATTTAAGGAAACACAAAATTTCAAAAATTAATGTAAATATGCTTTAAATCCACAGACTTCCCTGTACCCCCAAATTCCATCTGTAGCATCCATGGGAATTCACTGATTGCAGATTAAAAAAAATTCATACAGGATTTGAGGCTGCAGAGTAATAGTGAATAATGAGATGCTGAAAATCTTAATTGTGCATCTTAAATTTCATTATTTCATTACTTTCAGGAAAACTAAAAGAAGCATGTTACACAAGGTTTCACAATGCACTTCTTTTAATAAATGTCTGGCAAGAACTTTAATAATCTTATAACATTTGTCACCCCAGCAGAGTTCTCTGATACTCCCCTCAAAATTATTTTCCTTCTAAACAACCTCTGTCCATACTAGTGGTTTTGTCTCATCTTTCTGAATAAATAAACATCCAATAATTTCTTTGCCGAAAATAGATAAACTTGGATAACTGAGTAAATCTGAATATTGCATTGCCAGTGGGAATGTTTATTCAGACATTTAGTGGTCTGTGATGGGGGGGGGGGTGACCTAGTCAGTTTTTGTACTCATTTTGTGGTTAAAATCATTCCCTTCATAACCTCCTAATTGTCAATGGCTAATTCCTCAAAAGAAGTCTTTCTCAATAAAGATGAACATCCAGAGGAACTCCGGAGTAATGAAAAAATAGTTGAAATTAGAGAGACAAAAAGACTGGGGTTTTAGTCTTGCCTGACTGTTACCTTGGATAAGTTTCTTAACCTTGCTAAACTTTGGATAATTTTCTAAGACTCTAAGTAATTAAATAATTACTGATGTGCATCAACATACAATCATTGGGAGTTTCTTCAACCATATGTCTATACAAAATTCTTAAATTCTGACACCATTCTTGGATTCAGAGTATGCCATGATCAGTTACCTATCACTGTTATAAACAGAAAAACTCTCAATGATTACAGTCTGAATTCTTTGTGCTGTTTTTTTTTTTGTTTTGCTCTTAGTGTAAGAATACAAGATTTCATAAGCATGGGAATCTCCCTCACAGACACAAGATATAGATCTTTCATATAATAAAGCATGGGCATTCAACTTTTTAGCTCTTCTGGGCTGCATCACCCAAGAAAAATTTGTCAAGGGATACATATGGAATTTAGTATTTATTTATGACAACAATGTAAACCATATTATTGAGTATAATAATAATAAAATGTAATAATGTCTCATGAATGGACTTTGAGGACCACATGTGACCCACAGGTGGTGGGTTGGACTCACTTGCCTTAGAGGGTGGTCCTTGAGTTGATAGACAAGCCTCCCTGATTTTTGCCAAGGTCTCCTCTGACAACAGATATGCAATAAGTCTCTGATCATATATGCCAATCATTCTAGTTTAGGAAAAACCTGCCAGCTTTTTAAAATTATTTCTGCTAGTGAATTTTCAATGCTCCATGTTCAACAGAAAATATATATTTGAAGAAGTTGACTTAATTCTTTCCTGGACAACCCTTCTTGACTTAAAAATTATAACTGGGAGGTTCTACATAATCATTTTGTGACTGATGAAGATCTGGTCTGGTACTGTCACAGCTTGTGGATAACTAATATTCATGATTAAGACAAGTGAATTGACCAAAAAGGCCAACATGCCTCAGAGAGATCATGTTGGAGCCATTATTATCCATAGAAAAATCATTTATATAGTGCTTGTATGATTAAAAAGAAAAGTTAAACTCCATAATGAAATGCAGTTAATTAAACCTTTGTTTCTGGTCAGGGGTGGTAGGGTGGGGAAGTTAGGTGGTACAGTAGGCAGAGTGTTGAGCCTGGCATTGGGAAGACTTGAGTTCAAATTCAGTCTCAGGAATTTATTAGCTATGTGATCCTGGGCAAGTCAATCTTGTTTTCCTTAATCCACTGAAGAAGGAAATATTAAACCATTCCAGTATCTTTGCCAAGAAAACCCCACCAACATTAAAATCCACTGGGTCAAAGAGCCAGACGCGACTGAACAATAACAACAAATAACAAAACTAAATGGCCCTTAGGTTAGGTGATTCCACAGGGCAGGGAGTATTTAATAAACCTCATCCTACCAATTCATCTTGTTCTTCCCAGTGGGCATCATCAAGCATTACATAAAGATTCTTGTCAGTAAATAGAAAGTAAAAATCCCTTTCCTAGAAAGGAATTACTTGTATTCATATTCACAGGGACTTATTTCATAACTGCGAGAAAAAGTGAATGAGTTTCAATGACAGAACTAACAATTTTGAACAGAAAAGAAAACATCGCTTGACTGGTATTCTAATACTAGACTTTTTGAACAAATAAAATATTTAGGGGGAATGTTCATGGATGGACTCATGGGTGGTGTTGTCACTGAAGACAAAAACCAGACTTTAGTTAAAATTGGGACTAGCATTTGAATAGCCTTGCCAGTTGGATCCCTCTAGATATTTCTCAAGTGAGAAGCGCAGAACAACAGGGAGGTGAGAGCTCCTAAAGTTTTGAAATAAGAGGAGAGAGTTAGGAGCTGTAGGGATGGGAATTTGTACAAGAGGAAATACATCAAAATGTACTTCTACACTAGGACTTATCAGAGCTGCCCCTAGACTGGGATGTCTAGAACTTTGTATTAAGGAAGCAAATTTTTCGAGAACCTTGACAGCACTTGCTCCCTTTCTACAGCATAGAAACAACCAAATAGCAATCGATTAATAATAGTTACCTTTTTTACAGCACATTAGGTTTTTCAGAGTTATTTTTTATTTTCACAACAATCCTGATTTAAGATCATCACAATTTTACAGATGAAGAAACTGAGGTTTAGGGAGTCTAAGTGTCTTGCCCAGGATCACACAGCTAAACAAGTCTCTGAACTCAGATCTTCCTGACTCCCTTACCAACTTTAGTCATCTTGATATACATCTTGCCCCTGGTCTCTGATGACTCTGGAGGAGAGAGGACTTTACACAACTCTGCTTCACTTAAATCCAATTCACTTGCAAGTAAAGACATCACCCTGCTGATGTCATTGACCCTCTTTGAGAATGAAGGATAAACAACCATCCTGACTCCAATTATTTGTCTTAAAATTTTGATTAGTTCCTGTTTCACGCTGTTTGTCCCAGAAACAACAATGACTATTTAATCGGTTTATGATTAATTGTATATTAATGACTATGTAAGATAGATGCTCTTCCTGGTTTCCACTCCAAGGTACAATATTTTTCTCAATTTCCTCACCAAGATGTGCCCTCAAGTCTTGACTTTATACCTCTCAGTCCTCTGTTTGGAGGACTCCATAGCGGAGTAAAACTAAATTCCCCTCAATACTTTTCTTTAGGATTTCTAGAGGGTAGAAATTGGATGCTTTGGGTCACTCCACTCTGTTTTGCTTTGTTCTGGTTCACTTGTAGAATAAAACAGCCCAGATCTCTAACTACCTCTTCCTCTTTCTTGCCCCTTTTGTGCATTATGTCCCCATTTGATTGCAGGTGAGTGTACTGATAATCGTAGTACCTAGTCCTTGCTGATACTGCTGTTTACTCTTCTTTTTTGAAGAGGAGTATGACATCAGGGAGATGATGCCATCCCATGAAAGTAAATTAGATTTAAGTGAGGGATGCTGGGCAAAGTCACCAGCTTTACTTTTTCCTCTGGAGCCATCTGGGACCACTGACCACATATGGTTCAACATGACTGGAAATGCCCCTCAATGCAGCAGGAGACCTAGCCCTTAAAGGTTGCTATAAGGATCAAATGAAGTGATGCTTCTAAAACACTCTTCAAAGGGACATGTGTTAGAATGTGATCTAGAGACTAATCTGCTTGTATTTGGATTTCCAGAGTTTAGTATGGTGACAGAAACATGGTAAGTACTCAATAAATGATTGTGGACTGCTTAACTTATAAGTATAATTTCCTCTCAAAAGCTGGCTCATTTCTCAACTCAAAGCATTCATCTTCTTCAGAGCTTTCTCCTCCTTTACTCAGCTACCAAGATTAGAGTATATGTTACTTACTTTGGGTTTTTTGTTTTTGAAAGGACTTTGTGAAAGATATGTTTCTTTAACCAATAAAGGGTTGTAAAGGGTTAACAAAGTCAATACTCATCTTTGAAGTTTGATACTTGTGTTTTACTGCCAATATTTCATTAGTTACATTGGAGAGAAGTCAATTGGTCTGACAAGACCCCCTAAGATATAGCAAAGTATAAAGTAAATAAGGAGAGGTAATTTTTTGGAGGGAAGGTTCTGGAAGTTTTGGAGTAGAAAGTAATATTTAAGCTGAATCTTGAAGAAAATTATCTTTGGAGTAGGTAAGGGGACAGAGCATACTGGGTAGAGAGAGCAGCAAGTGAAAAAAGGTTCAAAGAAAGGAAAAGTAATGCTATTTATGAGAAACTAATGTCAGTTTGGTTAGGCTAGGCTGTGGGAAGGAGACAAATGTACTGCATCACTAAGATGGAAAGAAGATAGGGAGATTTTAAAAACCTTTAAAAGTCAACTGGCATTAGAATTTTATTTTAGAGGAAATAGGGAATCATTGTAGATTATTGAGCATGAAAATAATTTTGGCAATTGTATGGAATATGGATAGAAGCAGGAAGAAACTTGAGTTAGGAAGACTAGGAAATCTTTTTGATAGTTCAGGAGCTGGCTCTATTAGTGGGGAAGAGATGGGTGTTTGGATGGATGGATGGATGGATGGATGGATAGATGGATGAATGAAGCATTTATTAAATACTATATGCAAAATACTATGCCAAGCACTGGGGGGGGTATAAATAGAAAATTAAGATAGTCCCTACTCTCAAGAAATTCAAATTCTAAGGGAGGAAACAACATATATAAAAGGTTTCAGCAGAACCTCAGAAAAGGTCCATGATCTTTACAATACATCAAAGCAGATAGTAATATCTTTTCTTCAATGTCATTTCTACTGAAAAATGATATCAATTACTGATTTTGATCCATATGACCATGCCAAGGGCTTGGATGGCAAGAACTTGTTGTGACTGTAGTACTGGATTTTTGCTTTCTTGAAGAACAGTCCTGCAATTTTGAGGGAGCTGGCTTGGAAGCATTACTATTTCCAAGGATCCTGGACTGTTTCTATCAGGATCTGAGAGGAAATGGTGGTCAAGGTAGTGATGGTGGTGGATTGACTTTCCTGATAAATGCTGTCTTCAGTCTCTTCCTCAGGATGTTCTGCTATTTCAACCAGGCTGATCTGATTTTATTTTGTGTGGTCTCTGACCAATAGTTGGTGAAAATGGCTGATCTTCCTCTTTACAGGAAAGGGATGCTGGCAAGGTAGAAGCAAGCTTTTTGGAAGTGATTTCTACATTTGTAGATCAAGGCTTAACTCTCTTTTGAACAATATATCACCACCCAACTTTTGGATATCTCAAATTGGATATATTGCAAGCTTCTCAAACTCAGCACATACACAAAGTAAAACTCATCCCCCTTAGACATACCCCTTCACCTCTATTAAACTGCTATATTAGTCTTAAAGGTACCACCATCCTTTGACTTACTCGAGCTTCGAAATTAGGTGCCATCTTTGGCTCTCAACTCTCACTCCACCTATACAATATATTCATAAATTTTGTTTTTAGTGTCCTTTACCTAATCACTTTTATGTGCCTTCACTCTCTTTTTCACTCAAACAGGCACAGTCTTCATTAAGGGCTTCATCTCCTCTTACCTAAACTTTGCAACTGTCTTCTAACTGTCCCTGCCTCAAGCATCTTCCCCCATCAACTGCCAAAGTTAAATGAACACCAGTGGCTTCCTACCACCTCCAGGATCACTTACAAACTCTTCTTTTTTTGACTTTTAAAAGTTTTATTACCTCAAACTTTCCTACCATTTCATCTTTCTTATACATTATTCCCCTTCTATTATTCATCTACACTAGCCTATTTTCAGTGCTTTTAACATAAGGCACTCATCTCCATGTCCTCTCTACCCAGGGCTTTATCCTATTCTTAGAATGTTTCAGTCATTCACTTCTGCCTCAATTTACGTATCTTCCTTCAAGACTCATCTCAAAACTCTATCTTCTTCACAATGTTTTTTCCAGTCCCACCAATAGCTAGTGCTGCCTTTCTCAGATTATTTTCTATCTACTCTGTATATATTTTATACGGAGTAATGGAACCTTCATTAGTATATAAGTTCCTTAAGATTAAGGACATTCTTTGCTTTTATTTTTTGGTCTTAGTACTTAGCACTATGGTAAGTTTTTTTTTTAAAATAAATACTTGTTGATTCACCTAGTTCTGTTTTGGATATGTTGAGTTTGTGATACCTTCACCATATCCAATCTGAAATATCCTAGAGCACCTAGTTTGAAATGTCCAAGAGATAGGTGGTGATATATATATATATATAGCTCAAGAGAGAAACCGAGAAACTGGGAATCACTAGAATAGAGATAACAATTAAACCAATGATTAAATCAACTAAGAGAGTAAAGAGAGAGAGAGAGAGAGAGAGAGAGAGAGAGAGAGAGAGAGAGAGAGAGAGATTAGAAGAGATCTGATGCATACTCAGAGTTAAGGAGCATATAATAGAGGATGATCCAGTAAAAGAAACAGTAGTTAACAGGTAAGATGAAAACCAGGAGAGTGTCATGAAAACTCAGAGAAGATCCAATAGTCTGAAACATGCTAGTCAATAGTGGGAATATTATAAATAGATCAAAAGGGATGAGGTCTGAGAAAAAAGATGATTAGTTTTGACCATTAACTTGGTAAGGTTTTGCTTTGAATGGTGAAGTTAGAAGTCAGTGGAAGAAGTGCTAGATGAGAATGAGAGGAGGGGAAGTGGAGGCATCGTATGGAGAAAGCTTTCTCAAGACTGGTTGAGAAAGATTGGAGTGATATGGGATAATACCTTGAAGGGTTGCTTGGGTCAAATGAGGGCTTTTAAGACCTATTCATAAAAGCAAAACTTAACTAGCAAAGTAAAGAAATTATATGACATGATGAACATAAAACATCCAAATTAATAGATCATGAAATAGAGATCTTAAATATCTCAGTCTTTGAAAGTAAAATTGAACAAATTATTAAGGAAATACCAGGAGTGGGGGAGAAACTCTATTCCAGATGGATATACAGGTGCTTTCAATCAAACTTTTAAAGCTCAATTAATACTGATGGCTTACATATTATTCTCAGTTATTGAGAAGTAAAACATTCAATCATACAATTTTTATGAGAAAAATATGTCCTAATACCTAATTCATCGAGGAGCAAAACAGGAAAAGGGAATTATAGTGGAAACATTAATAATACTGATACAAAAAGGAAATGAATTACTTGATATTGTGAAAATTCTTTTTTGATTAATCAAGTTGAATTTATTTTAAGGATAAAAACATGGCTCCAAGTTAGGAAAACAATTAGCATATTAAATCATTTTAAAGACCAAAGCAACTAAAATAATTTGACTAATTAATAGACAGAGAAAAAGCCTCTAATAAAATACAACATTCATTAATGCTAAAATTGATGTACAATATATAAGATCACAGGCATATAAAGGCCATTAAAATAATGGTAAAAATACATGTCTAAAACAAAAAGCTAGAATAGTTTACAAAAGAGAATAATAATATATACAATATAGAAATGCTAAAGGCTTTCTCATATAACAGGGATATATCTTTCTGTACTATTATTTGAACTTGTTCTAATTGAGAGACCAAGATTAATTGCTATTGTTCAGTTGTTTCAATCATGTCTGATTCTTCATGACCCCATTTGATGTTTTCTTGGCAAGGATACTGGAAGGGTTCACCATTTTCTTCTAGGGTAAATAGGGTTAAGTGACTTGCCCAGAGTCACATGTCTAGTAGGCGTATGAAGATAGATTTGAACTAAGGAAGAGGCGTCTTCCTGACAATAGACCTAGAACTCTGTCTACTGAACCACCTTAATGCTCAGAAAAAATAATAAGACAAACCAAGAAATGAGCATAAACAAAACAAAATCAGACCTTGTTACAAATAATGTGATGCTTTATTTAAGAAATCACAAAGAAGCAGTAAGTGAGCAAATTTTGACAACTATTAATTTTAATAATAATAACTAACATTTATATAGCACTTAATTCTGTGTCAGACACTGTAGTATGAACTTTACAAGTATTATCTTATTTGATTCTCACAACAACCTAGAAGGATAGGTGCAGTTATTATCCACAATTTTATATGACAAACTGAGGTAAAGTGGCTTAACAAAAATAGTAAGTATCTGGGATCAGATCTGAATTCAGGTCTTCCTGACTCCAACTAGTACATATCTACCACACTACCTAGCTTCCCATAAAAAAGCACATATAAGAATAAAATAGGAAAATATAAAAAGCATCAGTATTTGGATATAACAATAGTAAAAGCCAATAATTTTAATCTTATCCTCTTCCATTCTCTCTTTCCACCTCTACTAAAAAAATCTCTCCTTAAGAAAGTGCAAATGAGAATGGCATCAAATTTGAAGATGAAGGAATATTAACAACTGATACCTATATAATGCTTCAAAGTTTGCAATTCATTTACATTCATGATCTCATTTAAGGCTCATACAACCCTTGTGAATGGGATGCTGACAGATGTCATTATTCCCATTTTGCAGAAAAGAAAACTGAGGTCTAGAGCAATTAAATGATTTGTACATGATCACCCAGTTACCAAGTCTCAGAGACATGATTTGAACTCATCTTCTGAACTCTAACCCTATAAATGCTATTCCCCTATGTCACTGTGATGTCTAAGTTTTTACAAAATATTTACTTTCTTCCTTTAAAATATTGTTCATGGATAAATTCTTATTCTAGTATCTGGAATACTGACATTTTTAATTATCCACATTAGTATCTTTCATTTCTTTAGTTATGAAAGCAGATATGGATGGTACTGAAGCATTTTTTAAGATTAGAGGACAAACTTGGGTTTTGTCTACTTTCTGCTAATACAACAGTCTTCTATTCCAAATTTAGTCCATCTGTTGGTTTGCAAGCATCTAGACTAAACATCTGGATGATTGAATTTTTGACCAAACTAACTAAATGGACCAGATGTTTTGGCATGATATAGACCAACCTTTAATGTCCTGGCCGGTTTGATTCTCACTGTGAGGTTTATTGGCTGCAAGAGTGTGAAATTATTATTGAATTGTTGTTATCAGCTAGTTTTGATTAACTATTGCACAATGATGGTAGAGATATTTTGGTATGCTTGGTGGGAAACTGTATTGAGACAAATTCTATCGTTTTCATAAATGTTAAATGTACTATGAATGTCTTTTTTGCAAATTATAGTTAATGAACTTTAGATGTTAAGCAAAAAAAGCTAACAAAAAAGTTAGTTTTTAAAAATTATAATTTTTAGCTGAGGGAGAAGGAAAACACTATAAACTCCTTTATTAGAAAGCTGAAAGAATTATCCTTTTGAAAATTCAAATCTCCTAACAATGACATAAGAAGTTCAATTAAAGACTGTGTAGAATTATTTATATCTCATCAAACATTTACTTTGTTCTGTTGGGCCACTCTCAGAACAACTTCTGTCTTCTCATTTTTAAAAGAACCCCTTAAGTACCCTGGAAGAGGCAAGGTTGGAGGTGGTGCCCTATTATAAAATAATCTCTTGTCAAATCATGAAAATTAGGTTTTGGATTTTAGACAACATTCTCATTCTCAAATACCTCAAATGCTTGAGAAGTCATATTTCCTGAATCATCAAGCAGTATTTCAACTTGATGGAATGGAAAATCATCAATTGATTTTTATAGTGAATTCCTAGACCACCTAGCCCCATGTAGTATACTGTGGAACTGGCATCTTATCCCACATGAAATAATGAGAATCAGCTTTAAAATGACTGTTCAGATGAATATTAACTCTTAAATCTGAGTTATTCACTCGAGTATAATGACAATAGTATATGTGTGTGTTTTTGTAAACATATTTATTACATTTTTATAATTAAAGTAGGTAGTAATATTTGTAAAGAGTTTTGCTAACCTTAAATCACTATATGAATGGAATATATTGTTAGTAATACTAGAGTTAGCACCATAAACAATATTAATACAAATCTGAATACTGTTATAGGAGTATAACATCAATCTTCAGATCCTTTATGAAAGTGAATGGGAACATGAGATAAGTGACATTTTGTTATACTTTGGTGAGAAAGAATGGAAGGAAACCTTATGTTTATGCTATTAAACGACTGCACACTTCTGTTCTTGACCTTGATCATCAGATGCTTATCCTCCCACCTCCACAACCACCTACTATATCAGAATGTTTTTCGAAATCCTATCTGCAATGTACTCTTACAATGAGAGCTTATGATAGGATTCTAGCTATTCTCAGTTTTCCATAGCTAAATTTGCCATTTGAATATAATATAGTTCCTAAGAGCCAAGGACTGTGTCATTTTCTGTCTTTGTATTCCTAGTACAGCACTTCATACATAATAGGGGCTTAACAAAAGTTTGTTAATCTACTGGATGACAAACAGCCTAGGTAAGAACTTTGGTGACTGATCTCTCCAGTTTGGGACCCCTTGCCTATAGGTACAGATTTCAAGGTTTGTTCACCATCTCATATTCTATTCTTTCCCATGTTTTCCTCACAAATCAGAGAGGATCTGACTAACACAATGAAACTCTTCCTTTGGTTCTTTTTTTTTTCCTTTGACTCCTTTAATATCTTGTGCATTATCCTGGCAACATATGCCTGGTCCATCCATTGGCTCTCTCTGTTGCTATGTGGTAGACCCATCTTTTACAATCATATAGTATTGATATATTTTTCTATTCATTTGCCACACATAAGATAGCTTGAAAATACTCTAAGAGCATTTACACCCCACTTATTAATATGTTACAACCTTCTGAGCATCACTATATATCTCCATTTTTCTTTACATCACCAACCATTTTGATTCTTTCTGAGATCATGATATTTTATGACTTATAGTTATAGCACTGTCACCAAAAGAAGTATTGAAAAGGTGAACTTTTGGCAGTAGTAAACAGTTTTATATAATGAAAAATATCTTTCAATTTCTCAAATGTAATTTAATATTCATTTCCTCTTCCTATTCTCTATTTGATCTATGGATAGACTATGCCTATCCAAGGTAGAGACACTGTTGGACTAAATAGGTTAAGGAAGTTAAATCTAGTTTAAATTGAAGCTCCAAATTGAATGAGTTGTGACAGTATAAAGCAAGAACAGTCTAATATGGTGGTTTCCATAAATGCTTCCAATATTTAAAAGATTTTAGCAGAGGTAGGCAATACTTAGAGCACAGACACGCCAAGTGGTAACAGAGCTACTTTTTTTTCTTTTTTCTTTAAGGTTTTTACAAGGCAAATGAGGTTAAGTGGCTTTCCCAAGACCACACAGCTAGGTAATTATTAAGTGTCTGAGATCGGATTTGAACCCAGGTACTCCTGACTCCAAGGCCGGTGCTTTATCCACTGTGCCACCTAGCCACCCAGAGCTACTTTTAATTGTTAAAAAAAAAAAAGAGGAATAAAGGGAGAAGGATAGAGTAAGGTGTGGTGGCTAAGTAGATAAAGGACTGGAAAGTCAGGAAAACAACAAGGCCATGCTTCAGACTCCATCTCTGGTACCCAAACATTGTGATTCTTTGGAAGTTAAAAAGGAAACGGAGAGGGAAAAGATGGAAAAGGATGAGGAGGAAAGAAAAGAGGCAACCTAGAATAGTGAATTAAAGTCTTCTCTTAAAGTCAGGGATACTTAAGATTGAATTTTACCTGTGACCTACCTGTAGGAAAATGAACAAATTAATTTCAATGCCATAAGTAACTCCCTAAGATTTATGAGTTGATGACCTGCATGATAGGGAGAGGATTTTATTGTGGGAATTCATTGCATAGAAGATAAAAAAATGAACCAAATTATAAATATATACATATATATGTATATATTTACATTTATATATTTATTTATATCTGTGTGTTTGTCCAAATAGATCTGTGTTTTAAAATATCATAGTGTATTTTAAAATAGTGGTTCTCAAGCTTTTTTTGGTCTTATGATCCTTTTACATTCTTAAAATTATTAAAGACCTCAAAGAGCTTTTGCTTATATGATCTTTATCAATATTTACCAATTATTATTGCTGTTGAAAAATAACATTAACAAATCAGAAATAAAAACATTTTAAAATATATAATTACTAATCCATTAAAGATAATAATAAACCCATTTTATGACAACATATTTTATGAAAAATAACTTCATTTTCCAAAATAAACAATATTTTTGTTAGAAGAGTGTCATTCTTTTCTTTTTTTTTTGGTTAATTCTTCAGTCTAGCTTAATAGAAGACAGCTGGATTCTCATATCTACTTCTGCATTCAATCTGTTGTAACATGCTGTTTTGGTTGAATCATATAAAGAAAATCCAACCTTATACAAATATGTAGTTGGAAAAGGGAGGAGTATTGTAAAAGGCAAATAACATCTTAGTCTTAGTATGAGAATAATTTTTACCTTGAAGACACCCTGAAAGGATTTCAGGGACTCCCAAAAGTCTCCTTATCACAAATTTAGGACCATTGTTTAAATATATACATATAAGACCAGTATTCCATAAAAATCAAGGCATGTGGATTTGTACAAACAGACATATGTAAAGCATGTACATATTTAAATAGTAAACCACTGTAGCACATATTAGTAAAGAACAATACAATGAATAGCATTCTACATAGATTGATTAAAAAAAGATTGACTCAATCATAGCTTTCATTATGTAGATGAGATTTTATTTCATTAAATCTAAAATGAATGTCAGACATCTTTTTTGAAAAACAAAAAAATAGAAAGCAATCCAATTTCAAACTTATCTGCATATCTTCTACTCTTGGATTTTTTTGTGTATTATGGTTATTGCTCTAAGAATACAAATTTCAGGTGACAATCTGATTGCTTGTCAAGAAGAATGTATGAGTAACAACTCTAAGGAATACTGAATTTCCAAAAGGGAGGCCATAAAGAATAGAATATAGAATTATCTGCTAATATAGACTAAAAGACATAGTCCCCTAAATGACTATTCATGAATCACAAACAAATTCAGATTTCTAGGACACATGTAGTAGAATGTACATAGTCATTCAATTTCTGAATGTAAAATACTAATACATTGAGAAATGTGATCATAGTATAGAGTTACTGAAAAAACATTTTTAACAAATGTTAACTGCAAGACATTAATGAATTGATTAAAACTAAAAGGATTGATTGTGGTATGTATATAAATACATTATTGTCTGTGTATACATGTTTATGCTATGTTATGATATAATGTTGTGACATACCATATGTTAACGCATCAATGTTGGGTCATACTACATTATTTCAAACCATATATTATAAAACACAATATCATGAGCATGCATATATTATATATATACTTTCATGTATTATGTACATTATATACACATACATTGATATGTATATATGAGTATAGTAGGTTTTGATTTTTCCAGTCTTCGAGTAATGATTTCTTATTTCAAATGGAAATAAATAGGAAGTTATTGTTATTGGAAGTTTTCTGACTTTTTTTTAACTTCTCCCCTCTGCCCATATATATTCTGATCAGTGTGACTTTCAGAGACTGGATCTTTAATCTGTTCTAATACCTCTGCACAGAGCTTTTTTTTTGCTGCCAGAGTAGGCTGTCTTTCATCAAAAATCAATTGAATCAGAATATTAAACAGTAAAATGATTGATCATAAAGGATACATGACTGTTTTCTTAATCTATATGAGAAATTGTTTCTTAGACTATTTGGACTCATTTCATATGTAATAAATTTATGTATGTTGTTCATGTACAGAGCATCGTTATCAATAAGATAGAACCATACATAAAATATTTCATTTAATTACTGTTCCTTGAGTTTAGAAATAACCTCAGACACTTGTAAGTCAATTGATCTATCTTACTTTCCTCACCTGTAAAACAGAGATGATGATAACACTTACCTCCTAGGATAATGTAAGAAAAAATTTTAAAGGACCTTGCAAACCTTAGAGCACTCCATAAACACTAACTGGTAGTAGTAGGAGTAGAAGTAGTAGGAGTAAGAGTAAGAATAGAAGTAGGAGTAGAACAGTAATGGTAGTTGTGAGAGGAGGAGGAAGAGAAATAGCAGAAGTAGGGGTAGGAGTAGTATTACTCTTTAATTCTTTCTTTCTTTATGAGGCTTATCCTTAGAGGTCTCCAAATATCTTCTACTTATGCCAGTCATATCATAATCTTTCTAGGAAATCTTATGTATTTCCTTTCTTTCTTAAAAAGGAGACATCATTTAGCCTTTAGATCGAGTTCATTAATATGAATACCCATTATGGGGCTTTCAGTAGTATAAGATGTCCATTTTAAAAATTGTAACCTCTTCCCATCACTAATAAGTATCATGCTTTCAGTTTGTTATAATCTAGGTGTCTCTTTCTAGTTTGTCACTTTAAATACACCATGGCCTGAGAACCACACAGCCTAGTTTAAAATTTTTATTAAAAAATTTATATCTCCATAAGATTGCAGTGAGTCCATGATAGCAGGAGGAACCTGTCTAGGCTGTATTCAGGGATTCTGACAGGTCTTTCAGGCATCCAGAAGTCTTTTTTTTATTTTTAGGTTTAAAACTATATTTCAGTGGATTATAGTTGCTGAAAAAAATGACCTCCAGGGGTATATGTGGACATTCTTTTCATTAGAACACCCCTTTCTCCCCTTTCTTAACCTCTACCTACAGGTCTGGGATTGATGAAATCAGATTAGGATCTTTCCCAGGGAATAGATGTCAATATATACCATGTCTCTCCCACTTTTTTTACAAAGAGTGGTTGATATACATCATTTCTGTGTCTTTTCTGTGAAGGATATTTGTGTTTTGAGGAAATGGAATGGAGCGCATTATTATATGGCTCTATTCCAAAATGGGCTAGCAGAAAAGCATCTGGGACCAAGATGATAAAAGCCTCCATAGTATTGTAAAACTGTTGTAAAAATGTTTTAAGAGATGCCCATCAACCACTAAAATACTGTACTCTACCACTAGAGAATGAGGGAACATTCTCACATATGATGATATGTTTATTTAAATATTGACTGAAAGTGACTCTGTGCTTCTTGTCTTGTTCTTGTGCCATAGCTAGCTATCACAATAGCACCTGTTTTTAAGTGAAGGATTAACATGCCAGTTTCTAGGACATCAGTCATTTTGCTATACTAAATCTATATATGTCTTAAATTGTGTGTGTAACATGGATAAGCTATATGTTTATTTATGTGATAGAATTTGATAATTTTAATTTATTTTTCACCAACTTGATTCCCCTTTACATACTATGAGACTTGGATGAAAAAAGGCCAGAGGTTTTAAGATGTCTGAAACTGTCTCAGTTCTACATAACATGAATGGCTACTTCCAGCAGACAATTAAAAGGATCTGGATATTGTAAACATCAAACAACATTTTCAAAAAAATTAAATCAGCTCTGGGTTAACAAGAGTTAGGATTGGAGTGATTTCAGAGTCAGATTAAATACACCATGGCCTGAGAACTTCATAGCCCTGTTTAAAATTTTTTATAAAAATATTATATTTCCATAACATCACAATGAGTCAATGACAGCAGGAGAAACCTGTCTAGTGCGCGCACACACACACACACACACACACACACACACACACACACATACATTGGAATGTTGGAGACAGATTAAATTGTACAGGGAGAGTGAGTTATTAAATTCTCAGTGTGAGCATTTACACCCAAAACACAAGAAATGATACTAATTAGGTTTTACTATACTGTTTTGTTGTTTGTTGCACTGCTTATTAATTGTTTAGACAAAGTAATGGAGAAATGTTAATATTTTGGACTGAACCAGGTATTTTACATGTACATTTACATATACAGTATTTAATCAGTTAGATCACTGACTGATTAGAATAAGGATTGAAATGAACACTTTGGAGACAAGGATAAAAATAGAATTCAATCATAGCTCAACCTATTTTAAACAAATTAACTCTCAAAAAATGGAAATGGATAAAAGTAAAGACATTGAAATTGTTTATTTTTTCAATGGAAGTTTAGTCCATGAGTAACAACCAGAAAGAGAAAAAAACTGAGGGATATTTTCTGTCAAGAGGCACTTGTCAATGGAGAAACAGAACAATAGCCAAGGGGAATAATACTGCTTTATAGTGCAAGCTCATTAGTCAGGAGGACTATAGAAAATTGGGAATATCACTTCGCAAAATAATGAAAAATAGTGGAGGAGAAAATAAGCTTGTGGACAGCTTGGATAGAGATTCAATTAAGCCAGATCTTTTATAGCTATAAAAATAAACAGGACTCTAAACAGAAAATGAAACAGATGTATGCCAATTTTTCTGTAAAAATTCAATCATATTAATGACAATGGAGTCACCACATTTTGGCAATAATAGTTTGCTATTTTATATGAGGACATAGAAACAGCATATTAAGTCAGGATGAGTTGATGGAACAGAGAGAATACTTGCAGGAGAAATCTGTCCTATAATTCACAAAAATTTTGATGACTCTCAAAGATGTTTCAAAGAGGGAAAGATGCCAAAGGAATGAAAAAATGTCATGAATAATCTAATTATTGCAGAAAATTTATTGTAAAGACATTAGCAATCCATTTTTCTACTTATCTGCTTCTTGAAATCTTTATAATGGCAAACTCGTGCATTAAAGAGATCCATAATGAAGAATTTGAAAAGGGAACAGGCAAGTTAAGACAGATGATTCTTTGCAGATCACTTCACAGACATACAATTGACTGAGAGGCATAGCAAATATATGTTCTTGTCATTGTTTTATTATTCAGTCTACTTGTTGATTATCTGCAAAATGTATTTGATAAAACAAAACATTGTGGGGCAGCTAGGTGGCACAGTGGATAGGGCACCGGCCCTGAAGTCAGGAGTACCTGAGTTCAAGTCCAGTCTCAGACACTTATTAATTACCTAGCTGTGTGGCCTTGGGCAAGCCACTTAACCCCATTTGCCTTGCAATATCCTAAATAAAAAACCACATTGTTATGAAACCTGTCCTCCAACACATTGTCTCTCATATATATATATATATATATATATATATATATATATATATATATATATGATGCAACCAGAGAGATGATGTTGCATGATGATACACACTCATAATTCTTACACACACACACACACACACACACACTCTCACACATTGGAATGTTGAGACAGAATTAAACTGGGCAGAGAGAGTCAGTTATTAAATTCTCAGCGTAAGCACTTGCATCCAAAACTCAACAAATAATACAAAATAGGTTTTACTATACTGTTTTGTTGCTTGATACATTGTTGTGTTGGTTGTCTAGACAAAGTGATGGAGAAATGTTAATATTTTAGATTGAACTAGGTATTTTAGATACACGTTTTTCAGAAGCCGGTTGTTTCTGCAAGTATACACATATGCTTGCATTTATGCATATTTATGATATTTGAATTAAACTGCCAAGTATTCATATGTTTCTTCAGAAAATACAGCTATGATGAACTGGCCTTTTTCTTAGAATGCCAACTGTATGCTTCCCCAAAAAACTATTTAATGGAAAATTCTCACAGGGCAAGCTCTCACAATGTGGTCAGAAGAAATACCCTGAAGGTCACCCTCAACAACATTGAAATTGATTGTACAGTATAGGAGACACTGACACAGGACCACTCAGCATGGTGTTCCCTCATCAGAGAGGGCAATATGCCCTATGATCAAGGAAGAATTGAAGTAGTTCAAAGGAAAAGTGAAATTCATATATTTAGGTTGTTCACATGGATTATTTGTGCTCAACCTGTGGTAAAGCATTGCAAGTTTGAATCGATCTGATCAGCCATAGTCATATCTCTAACATAGTGATGTCATTTTGATTTTCTTTAATAACAAAGGATAAGAACCAACCAGACAATACAAATAATGTGTGTGTATACACACACATATATGTAGATAATTACACAGTTACATATACTCAACCCATGCATATGCCATTCCACTACCTATTGGCAAATGCATATTTTCATTTTGTTTTTTTATATTTTAAATTTATTTTTATTCTCATTTTGTACAAATGTTTTTTTACATTAATAAAATATTCTTTTTTACAAGTAAACAAAATACCCCTCCACCCATGAATATAGGCTTGCTTGGGCGAAAAAAAGTAAAGGGGAGAGAAAAAAAATTAAAATAAAAAAAATAGTAGTAATAATTGTAGGTATGGCCAAGGTGGCACAATGGACGAAGCACCAGCCCTAGAGCCATGAGCACCCGAGCCCACATCCAGCCTCGTAAACCCAACAATCACCCAGCCGTGTGACATGCAAGCCATCCGATCCCCACTGCCCTGCAAAAACCAAAAAGAAGAAAAAAAAAAGACCCAAAATAAAATAAAATAGTAATAATAGTAGGGGTGGCTGGGTGGCAGACAGAGCATTGGCCCTTGAGCCAGGAGCACCCGGGTCCAAATCTGGCCCCAGACACCCAAAGATCACCCTGCTATGTGGCCCCAGGCAGGCCACCCAGCCCCACTTGCCCTGTACCCTCCCCCAAATAATAATAACAAAAAATGTGCTTCAGTCTTTGTTCCAAGACCAACAACTCTGTCATGGGTGGATCATATTCTTTATGATAAGTCCATCACAAAAGTTACTTCCATATTTTTCAAACGTTGCCATTGCTGATTGCGACTCCCTCCTTTCTTATTTCTCCACTACCATGTACTATAATTTCTCTCTCCTTTCACTCTGACTCTGCTGTAGGGTCACTGAGTGGCACAGCAGACAGATCCCTGGTCCTGGGGCCAAGAAGCCCTGAGCCCCCATACCACCCCTTAGGCCCAGAATCCACGTGGCCCTATGGTACTGGGCAGGCCTTCCAATCCCAGCCCCTTGCAAGAAGTAAAAAAGAAAATGTGTTATATCTGACCACTCTCCCCCCATGGTCCATCCTCTCCTCCTTTATTCACATCCCTACCCCTTGCCTCTGCTCCCCCCTCCTTCTTACTCCAGATGTCTATACCCAGTGAATATATTTGCTGTTTCCTCTCCTAGCCATCTCTGATGAGAGCAAAGTTTCCCTCATTCCCCCTTGCCTCCCCCCACCTTCCATATCATTGCAATAGCTCATTGTAATAAAAAAAATCTTATGTTAAATATCTTGGCCTATTCCCCCTCTCCTTTTTCTTTCTCCCATTCCATTTCCCTTTTTTTCTATTGAGTCCATTTTTATACCATATTTTATCTTCAAATTCAGCTTTCTCCTGTGCTTCAACTATAAAAGCTCCCTCTACCGGCTCTATTAACTGAGAAGGTTCATATGAATATTATCAGTATCATTTTTCTATACATGCAGTTCATCTTCATTAAGTCCCTCATATTTCCCCCCTCTCCTCCAATCTCCATGCTTCACCTGAGTCCTGTATCTGAAGATCAAACCTTCTATTCAGCTCTGGCCATTCCAAAAGGAACATTTGAAATTCCCCTGGTTCATCGAAAGTCCATCTTTTTCCCTGGAAGAGGACATTCAGCCTTGCTGGGTAGTTCATTCTTGGCTGCATTCTAAGCTCTTTTGCCTTCCGGTATATTGTATTCCAAGCCCTACGAGCTTCCAGTGTAGTTGCTGCTAAGTCCTGTGTGATCCTGACTTCAGCTCCACGATATTTGAACTGTGTCCTTCTGGCTGCTTGTAATATTTTCTCTTTGACTTGGGAGTTCTAGAACTTGGCTATGATATTCCTAGGGGTTGGTTTTTTGGGATCTCTTTCTCGGGGGGATCGGTGGATTCTCTCCACTTCTATTTTGCCCTCTGCTTCTAGAATATCAGGGCAATTTTCCTGTAGTAATTCTTTGAAAATGATGTCAAGGCTCTTTTCCTGATCATGACTTTCAGGTATTCCAACAATTTTTAAATTATCTTTCCTAAGTCTGTTTTCCATATCAGTTGTTTTTTCAATGAGATATTTCACATTTTCTTCTAATTTTTCATTATTTTGGTTTTGAAGTATTGATTCCTGATTTCTGGTAAATTCATCAATCTCCCTGAATTCTATTCTTTCTCTGAAGGATTTGTTCTCCTCAGAGAGTTTTCTTATCTCTTTCTCCATCTGGCCAATTTTGCTTTTTAAAGCATTCTTCTCCTCAATAACTTTTTGAACTGTTTTATCCATTTGACCTAAGCTGATATTTAGCATGCTATTTTCTTCAGCATTTTTTTGGATTTCCTTGACTAAGCTGCTGACTTCATTTTCATGTTTTTCCTCCATCTCTCTCCTTTCTTTTCCCAGTTTTTCAAAGTCTTTTTTGAGCTCTGTCATAGCCTGAGCCCAGTTTCTGTTTTTCTTGGAGTCTTTAGATGCAGGAGCTTGTGCTTCCTCATCTTCAAACTGAGTATTTTGATCCTTCTTGGGCTCATTTTCAACATATTTCTCAATAGTCTTCCTTTTGTTTCTGTGCTTGCTCATTTTCCCAGCCAGGGCCTGGTTTTGGGGTGCTTCCTGGGTTTTTGGGACACTCCCACCAGGGTCTCAGAGTGTGAGGCTCTGTCCTCCCTCCTGGTCTGTGAATGACTATAAGCGCCCCCCACCCCTGCTACGGGGCTGAGGTGTGGGGGGGGGCCCTGCTGTTCTATGGGGGGGGGCCTAGACTGCGGATCAGGATCTGAATGTGGTCACAGCCCCAGAGTCCTGTTTCACGGGCAGAGGATCGAGCTCTGCAGTCTCTCTTCACTCCCCTCCCTCAGCTCAATGGGCTCATTCCCTGGGGGCTCCTGCTTACTGGCTCTGCCTGCTTCTGTTTCCAGGTCTGGGCTGCCAGAAGACCAAGCTGCTGGCTGTGTGCCCCGAGTGCTGGGCTCCACGTGCTTGCTCTAGCAGAGGTCCCCCGCTGTTCCCCCACTTTTGCTCCTCGGGGTGTGGCTCAGGAGACTCCCCCACTGCTGTGAGCCTCGGCTCCCAGAAGTTCTTTCGCTCTGGAGGGCCACCCCTCTGGGAGGCAGCCCCTCTGACCCCAGGGAACAGAGCCTTTCTGATCTTTTCCAGATTACCTTGAGTAGGAGAACTGCCTCACTGGGTCCCTTTGTGGGTTCTGTCTCTCGAAAGTTTAGTTAGAATCCTTAGCTTATGAGTTTTATCATTTTATCAGAGAGGTCCTAAGACTGGATCCCTTCTTGTCGCCATCTTGGCTCCGCCTCTATCTGCATATTTTCATTTTGAATCAAAAATCTCTCTCTCTCTCTCTCTCTCTCTCTCTCTCTCTCTCTATATATATATATATATATATATATATATGTACATATATATATATATATATATATATATATGTCACATTTTCTCTACTTTGAAACTAAAACTTAATTACCTGAAATCCAGAGTACATTTATTCTTATGAAATGCAAGACTAGCTGATTTGGTACAGGGATGCATCTTAAAACTCATGGACATACGGTCAGAGTTGGAATGGGCCCTTAAAGATAATCAAGACCAAACCATTCATTTTATAAATCAGAAATATGAACCCTGTGGCTATTGTATTTTCCATGGTCAAGCAGGGGATAAGTAGCCTAGAAGAGATTTGAAGAGAGGTCTTTTGACTCCATTCATTGGAAAAGACTGATGTTGGTAAAGACTGAAAGCAAAAGAAAAAGAGAATGGTAGAGAATGATAGTGTCATGGAAGCAATGAATATGAACTTGGACATACCTTGGAAAACAGTGGAGAAATTTTTTGATGTCAATGGTAGTGCTGTGGTTCCCTCCCCACCCCATGTTATCATTTTGTCAAGATTTTCTTGAATCATGAAATGTTTTATCCAAATGTGTTAGCAATACCCCTAACCTTTTGCCACTTTCAAACTTGATAAGCATAACATCTTTGCTTTTATCTAAATCATTGATAAAAATGTTAGATAGAAGCATCAGGGAGTTTCCTGAGGCAATCCATTAGAGACATCTCTTTGCATTAATGTCAACCCATTAATACTTCAAAACTATCTCTCGTAATACTATCTAACTGATGTTTTTTTTCTATCTTGCCAATAAGAATCCACTCACATGAATCTTCTTAACGAATATTGAACTTTTAATGTTGACTCCTTAAAGAACTAATGTCATTGTAGCATATTTTTGAAAATTTTTCTTGACATTTTTACAAAACATTTTCTATCTGCAACTACGGTCAGTGATCCCCAGTTTCATAATGACAAATTGAGCAGTCAGTTATAATTCCTCAAGGATAGGCCTATTTTTCAAACATCCAACAAAGAAAATCATTGAAGACTCTTCTGTAATCACTATTAATACAGAATCCAAAATGACAGAGTTGGAGAATAGCTCATAGAAAAAGATTATTTTCAAAGAATGCAAGAGAATGTGTTCCCTATTCCCAACTGCATTTATTTGTTAATGGAATTAAGGAAGAGAAAAGCATATCTTAGTATTCATCTTTTTATTTTTCAAGGCATGGGAAATGGACCTGCTATTTCAACGATAACAGGGACATCTTCAGATGAGGAACTGCTTTTTTTTTTAACTTGCCTAGCCCTAGAGGCCTAAGAGGTTAAATGATTTTGCCCAGTAAACTGAAAGCTTAAGTACTTTGCCATCATGTGTGACTTTAATTCATGATTTTTCCACCTTCAAGGTCTACTACAATAAATTACCTCTTTGTTTTTCTTTCTTTTTTTTTTAAGTTACAAAATTAAAACAGGGAATGTGGTTAAATCTTGATGGTCCAGTTTCTAGAGATTAACCAATTGCTCAACAAATAATTCCCCATATCATTATCAAACATACTTCTTTCTCTCAAGATGCTTATGCTCTGGAATGGGAGTACAAGAATGAGAATAAATAGTTAAAGATATATATGTGTGTGTATATATATATATATATATAGAGAGAGAGAGAGAGAGAGAGAGAGCATAAATATTGTAGATATTGAGAGAAGAATGAAAAAGGGGATATGCTGAAGTATAATGGAGATGTTAAAGCTATGATATAGATAAAAAGCTTTCAGACTTCATCCTTCTGTCTCTATCTTGATTATTTCCTGATGCTTATGGAAATAATATGCAAACAACTATGTAAAAATAAGATATATATCTATATCTATATATTTACATACATATATATGTGTATATATGATACATTGAGATTACCAACAAAACTCGCCTGAAGGGAGATCAGGAAAATGGAATTTTTAGAACTGGAAGGAAGTCAGGGAAGTCAAAAGGTAGAGATAATTAGAGGGAGATAAAAGAGGGAGATAACAGAGGGAGATAATTTCAGGAATGGGGTTGTTGAATGAGGACTAGCCAGGAAACCTCATCACTGGATCACAGAGAATGTGGTGTGAAGTAAGGTGTAAGAAGCCTGGAAAAGTAAGGAAAGATGAGGATTTTAAAAGGGCAGACAGAGGTTTATATTGATTCCAGAGTCATTAGGGAGGCACTGTGGTTGTTTGAATGGGGGTGGGGGTAATAGGAAGATCAGCTTGACAACTGAGAATGTTTTGAAGTGGGAAGAAACTTGAGGCAGAGAGACCAGCTATAGAAAATGTCAGTAATCCAGGTTGAGACTACATTAGAGAATTTCTTCCTAGGATAGGATCAGAGGTTCACTGATGGTGCTAGAAGGCATAGGAAATAAATAAGCAAAACTATATCTAATCCAACCCATTCATAGGCTCAGAGAAATAACTTTCCTGTGGTATTAAAGACATTAGGGGAGTAGAGCAAGTATTTGAACTCTTGTCTTCTGACTGCAGACTCGTTGCTTTTTCCCAAATTTTAAAGAATTTGGCTATCATGAATATTGGTGGCATTGCTTTCTCAATTTGTTTGTCATAATTTTTTGTGTTAAGATAATTATACATTACATAATCACTTGTATACTGATAGATAATAGATTAAATAACATATATTATAGAATACACATTTAAATAACATATAATGAATAAAATGTTATAATACAATTTGATACAATTAGCATTACATAGCATACTGTAATATAACATGATGTGTAATACATATTTTATTATATATTATAAAATATGGTGTATATTATACATTATAGATATATAATGTATTGTATAATATACTGTATTATGTAACATTTTATAGTTTATAATATATCATATATTACAATAATTTGTATTTCCTACACTGGGGTTATCAATTATATTGGTGTCCATTGTATAGGCTTGGTGAAAAAAATAATTTTATATCATGAGAAATTCAGTAAAATGCTTCATTTTGCATCTTTTGAAAATTTGAAAACTATTAAATCATCATCATGAAGTCTGATTTTTTTTTCCACTTTTAAGCCCCTACATAATTTATGCGTGTTATATGTGTTTGGGTACCTAGGTGGCATGGTGGATAGAATTCCAGACCTCAAACAAGGAAGATCAAAGTTCATATTTGACCTCTGACACTTAGCTGTGTGACCCTGGGCAAGTCACTCTACTTTATTGCCTCATTTGTTAAATTAGCTGGAGAAGAAAATGGCAAACCACTTTAGTATCTTTGCCAAGAAAATCCCAAATGGGATCACAAAGAATAGGACATAACTGAAACAGCTAAATGACAATATATATTTGGCAACAGCCACTTGTAAGATTGACCTAAATGCTAATTCAGATTTTCTTGAGGCTTTTCCTAGTTTTGACATTCTGAAAACAGAGGCAGAAAACTCTTACATAGATGTAACTTTTTTAACAGGGTCAGGAGTATTGCTATTAATCAAATGGAGCATGGGAATTGGTATGAAAGATATTGCAATACTTTTAATATTTTAATACCTGTTGCACTTTTATTTCATAAACCCTGATTAAGCACTTCATATATGCAAGACATTAAGTTCTGACAGTTCAATGACTAAATAGTTCTTGCCATCAAGGAGCTTATATTCCCCTACAGGGAAATAGCAAGGACAAAGATAAGAAAATACCAAGTATATTCAAAGTTAATGCCAACTTTGGGAAGAATGTCAACAAATCTGGCAGCTTACACAAAGGACATGTAGAAGATGAAATGAGCTGGTTTTTGAAGTGAGTTCGATATTACTGGAGATGGAGGTGAGAAAAGAGAACACTGCCAAAATGGAAGCAACATGGGCAAAATTATAGAAATGGACAATGAAAGGTTACATATGGGAAAAACAAATATGCCTGTACTTTGGTTATGGAATAGGGTGTGTGAAGGGGAATAATATGGAATATATCTGGAAAAATTAGGTGAGGCCAAATTTAATTGAGTTTAAATTTTAAAGCATTTGTATTTTATCCTAGTGACAAGTGGGATCGATCAAAGCTCCTTGAGCATGGAGTGACCAAATCAAGCCTATGTTTTAAGAATATTAATTTGTCAGGAAGCTAAACTGAAAATTGGAGAGAAGACGACAAAAGGCAACAATCACATCAAGTCAGTAATAATTGCTATGTGTTTAATATCTGAAGATAATGTTGATATAGTGTCAAGTACAGAGTATTTATCAAAATATCACAGTTAAATGGTAGATATTTGGTAGAGTAAAAGGTTATATTTTCCAAACAGAACAACAAAAAGCATCTTTATCAGTTGATAAATTCCCAATGTGATTCTATTCTAAAAGAATATATATCAATTCTGCCCTTTTTATTAAATCAAATGGGTGGTATCTGAGAAATATTTGGAACTTATAGAGGGTCTTCCCCTCTCAAGCTAGAAGTCATTCTTTGCCTCATTTCTTACCTATCCTTAATCACTGAATAGTCACTTCCTCAGTCAAACTGGGACCTGGGAAAGACCTTAGCTTAAATAGATCAAGGTCTCCCAATACATCCAGAGCTATCTCTAGTCATCTTGATCTATGTCTTTCCACTGGATCCAGTTGACTCCAAAGGAGAAAGTGAGGCTGGTGACTTTGCACAGCCCCCCCCCAATTTCAATTCATTTATGATTCCTGGCATCACCTCCCTGATGTCATGGTACTTTGGGAGAACAAAAGACAAACAAAAACAACTTGGGGTTTACTACAGCTAGATGGTGCAGTAGGTAGAGGACTAGGTCTAGAACCATGAAAACTTTAGTTTAACTTCAACTTCCAATACTTCTTTGCTATGTGATCTTGAGCAAGTCAATTGACAATCTTTTTCCCCATCTTTTTTCCCCTATTCTTTTTTCCCCCTACTCTTCTATCTGGGGCACATGCCCATCAATTATTGCTAAGTTTCTTTTTGATTCAGTTTCTTCAACTTTAAAATGAAGACCTCTTCACAGGGTTATGATGTGAATGAAAAAGATAATATTTGTAAAGTTCTTAGCACAGTGCTTATACTGTACCTAATAAATGTGTGTTTTTTCTTTCTTTTTTCCTTTTTGTCATTACCCAGAAATATTCTTTTATTTTTAGGTTTTTGCAAGGCAGTGGGGTTGAGTGGCTTGCCCAAGGCCACACAGCTAGGTAATTATTAAGTGTCTGAGGCCAGAATTGAACTCAGGTACTTCTGACTCCAGGGCTGGTGCTCTATCCACTGCACAACCTAGCCGCCCCTACCCAGAAATATTCTTAAAAATATTTCAACCTACTACAAAGTAAAGAGAAAAATATTATTTTAATTTATTAAAGCCATAAAATTGAAATGAACATCAATTTTTGAAACCATTAAGATTTCATTGGGCTTTTTAGGAATCAGTCTGTTAAATTAAAAAGAATGGTAATATTTAGTTTGTAAATGTGCTTCCTGGAAAGAACTACCTTGAAAGGGTATATAATCTTTGGAAAATTGCCTTGACTTTAGACTTTCAAGAATTAAAAAACATGCTTGAGGATTAAAGTTGAATAATAAATGTAACATTACATAAAAGTGCGACGGGTATAAATCATTTATGACTTCCCTGCTCATCAGGAATTGGCCCTTTGATTCTTAATTGAAAGCTGGTGGGTTTAGATAGTCAAAAAAAGTAAATTGGCTATGCTGATAGCAGACAGCTTTGATTAGAGGATTAATTAATTTTAGGAGACAAAGACAGCTGAGTATATTAAAAATGCCTAAATTCAAAATGAGTCATGAGCCTTTATTTAATTACTAGCTTCATCTGGTCAATGAGGATTGTTCAACTTTAATTTTAATTTTGAACATTTATTACAGCGTGAATTGCTGTGGATTATACTCTCTGTGCAATAGAATATTGCAGGAATGGATTTAATCTAGAGAAGGGAAAAAACAACTGCCTGAAGCTCATAAGTCATTTTGAAGCATCCCTGACATCAGTTCAAATTTTTTTCCTGTTTTTTCCTATCTACTTTCCTTTCCCCCCTTCCCCTTCAATATAATAAATATGCCCATCAAGTAATGCTAAGTTCTGAGAGCAACTGCATTAAAAACCAGAAGGCATTGTGAAAAGGTGAACTGTTGTAAGGGTTTCTATGTTGTTTTTTCCTTCTGGACAATTCAAGCAAAGGTTGGATTCTCTCTCTCTCTCTCTCTCTCTCTCTCTCTCTCTCTCTCTCTCTCTGTGTGTGTTTGTGTGTGTGTGTGTGTGTGTGTGTGTGTGTTTGTGTGTGTGTGTTTGTGTGTGTGTGTGTGTGTTCCTTTTTTCATGGAATTATTCATTCAAGTCTCTGGATGTTTTTCTTAAAATTTCTGAGCATTTTAGTCAGCCACTTTCTGCCATCAATCAATCTCTATATATGATTTATTAAAATGTTTATGATGCCCTTAAGGAGCTCATATTACAGTGGAAGAAAGAGGGCAAACTATATGTGGGAACAAACTCAATATAGACAGACAGAATAGATGCCTGCCTATCTAAGATTACAATTCATCTATTCTGTCTATATCGAGTTTATTCCCACATATAGTTTGTCCTCTTTCTCCCACTGCCACTGGTACCTGGGGTTGGGCACAGGAAAGGTTTTTTGGAGGGGCTGGCCTTGATTTATTGTTCAGTCATATCTGACTCTTCAAGACTCCATTTGAGGTTTTCTTGGCAAAGATAATGGAGTGGTTGCTGTCTCCTTTTCCAGCTCTTTCTTTTTTCAGATGAGGAAATTGAGCTAACAGGTTTAAGTGACTTATCTAGACAGCTAGTGATTATCCAAGGTTGGGTTTGAATTCAGATTTTGCTGACTTCAGAGCTAGTGTTCTGTCTGTCCCCTTCACTATCTAGCTGCCCTACATCTCAAAGGAAGACAGGGATCCTAAGAGGTGGAGCTATGGAGGAATAGCACTAGAGGCATGGCGAATAGGCAGTACAAAGGTGCAGAGATGGGAGATGTGGGATCTAAGATGAAGAACATCAACTCTTCTGCTATGACTGGCACATAGAGAATATGGAGGGAGGGTGGAATGTAAAATGATTGGAAAGGGACCAAGTTGTGAAGTCCTTTTTATTAACAGACAGAAAAGTTTGTATTCGATCCTAGAGAACACTGCAATTGACTGAATATGGAGATCAGAACTGTGTTTTAAGAAAATCATTTTTCTTGTGAAAATAGGAAATTAGTTTGGTAGAGAAAAAGATCTAGAAATGGAGTCACGAGTCCTAGACTCTGTTTCTATCTTTGTCATTTATTGTAAGATCTCTGCTATTTTTCACATTTCCTAATACAGCATGCCTAATTGCACAATCCATACTCCACACAAAGGTGAATTTTTCCTTCTGCTATGCAAATTCTTATATGCAAGTAACTTAATCTCTTCCAACTTCAGTTTCTTTATCTATAAAAGAGAAATACCATGATAAAATCATAGCAACAGGTACAAACTACAATTGATTAATTTGGGGATTAAAAAAAACCCAAAGGAAAAGAAAATGACATCATGATCATTTCTGTCAAAAAAAAATAGGATGTTCCATGAAAAGACAATGAGTTTTTCATCACAATAAATGGCCAAATAGAAACTGAAAAATAACTAGTTGGGGATAATGCTCAGATTGTGGTTGTGCTAAATAATTTATAATGGTGATGACAGCTAGAAAAAAATAAAGCATTTTCAGTTTTGCAAAGTATTTTACAAATTTCTCATTTTATTTTCACAATAGTTCTAGGGATTATTATTATTCCAGTTTTACAAATGAAGAAACTGAGACAGAGACAAAGAAATTTTTCAAGGGTTAAAAAGCCAGTAAGTGTCTGGGGCTAGAGGTGAACTTGGGGTTACCTAGTTGCTTCTGATACCCCTTTCTGAGATTCTGTGATATTTGCATTCACTTTCCTGGACAATTGTAAGGAAAATATCATGTAAACTGTAATGTGCAATGCAAAGTGAGTCATTTATTTAGTTGGTAAGACCTAGAGAGGTCTCATCTCCAATATCCCAATATGTTGCATCAAGTTGCAACCTACCTCTCCAATAGTGCTACTGAAAAATTGTCCTCTTTTTCTCTTCCTGTGGTACTGTTATTTTTTTTTTATTTATTTAAGGCAATGATGTTAAGTGACTTACCCAAGGTCACCCAGATAAGTAATTGTCTGAGGCTGGATTTGAGCTCGAATTCTCCTGAACCAGTGCTCTATCCACTGTGCCACTTAGCTGCAACCTTTGGCACTGTTGTTTCTTACAAAGAATCTCAGCTCTTAACAGTACAGCGATCAGAAGTTGAAGGCCCTTCCAGAGGACTCTAGACAAAAAAAAGTCCATTCAAGTCTTTGGTTGTTTTTCTTAAAATTTCTGAGCATTTTAGTCAACCACTTTCTTCTATCAATCAGTCTCTCTATATATGATTTATTTCCTCCTCTTCTTCCTCCTCATTTGTTAAGTTCAGGTCTTTCAGTTTTGTAAAACTCTTCAAGACACCATTTCAAGTTTCTTTGGCAGAGATACTGGAATAGTTTGCCATTTCCTTCTGCTCATTTTATAGATAAGGAAACAGATGCAAATAGGGCTAAGTGACTTGGCCAGGGTCACTCAGCTACTGTTTAAGGTCATATTTGAACTCAAGTCTTTCTGACTCCAGGCTTGGCTTTCTGTCCAATGTACCATCTACCTGCCCTTCTTACTTTTATGTTTATAAATGCATAAAATAAAATATATAGGATTATCAACTAAGCTATATTAAATATTACCTTTCCTTTTATTTCATTTTTAATATATGGAATAGAACAAACATTTCCATAATATAGAACAATGGTATATAGTACATGACACTACAAATCTACTATGTGTAACTTGCTATTCCTTTCAAAAGAAAAATTATCATGTAAATATAATATTTTCCTTTTTCCTCTCTCCCATACCCTAGAAATGGTTACCTTTAGAAACAAATAGGCATGTATGTCTATATTTATATATATATATATGTGTGTGTGTGTGTGTGTGTGTGTGTGTGTGTGTGTGTGTGTGTGTAATATGTAAAATTATTCTATACATCCTTCTGTTTATTGATGCAGATGGCACTTTCTTCATATGTCCTTTATTGTTAATTAAGGTATATGTAATAGACAAAATAACTTACTTGTTCAAAGTTATTCTTAAAATGATATTGGTGATACTGTGTACAATGTTCTCTTGGTTCTGCTCATTTTGCTGTTATTGTTTCATACAAGTTTTTCAATGTTTTTCTTAAATCACTGAGTTCCTCATTTCCTGTACTACAATGGTATTTAGTAGTATTACAATATATAAAAACAGTTCTCAGACCTCAAGTTAAGAATCCCTGATAGATGGTTCACCTAAGTCCCTTCCAGTTCCTGTGATTCTTCTTGAACCCCATCCTTGATGTCTGTCTGGTTGGGTGTTCTGCTTACTAGTCCCTCATTAACAGAGCATGCAACCCTAGCTGGTCCTCAGAGTTGATCTCAGATCACAATCCACCTCCTTCAATCCAAATCCTAAAACACTAGATTAGAAAGAGAATTACCAATTATGGTCACCTGCTTTTCCGTGTCTAAGACCAAACTTGTGGAAGAAGCCTTGTTCTGGAAAGGGAATTTATAGCCTTTCAACAGGATAATAACAGGTATTCAGTAAGTAGTTAAGTAGCCATATTTTGAGGCAGGAGAATTGATACATCTGTTTACATGATCCTAGGATTAAAAGGGAAAAAACAATTAATGGTCCTGCCCATAGAAGCAGGGTGAGCTAATGCAATTCAGAGCACCTGCCCAAATATGAAAAGTGCAGCTTTTCAGGGACTCCCATAAATTTGTATGAGTGCCATTGCAATTAACCTTCAGGAAGACCCTTTGTAGCAAAAAGGCCTAGACCATGGTAGAATTTTATGGAGCTCATAACCAGTGGTGACCAGACAGATAACCTCTGGAATGGCTTAGCTTGTTTATTTATTACATGCTAACTTCAGAGTGATGTCCATAAAGCTGGGGATTTGAAAATGAAGTATGTGTTGCCAATTCTATGAAAGAAAAAAGACCAGATGGATGATTCATTTAAAATTCATGGCAAGAATGGAACTTATCTATAAGGCTAAAACTAAAGAGATTTCTGTGGGAAACATCCATCCTGTGCCAGCCCATTTATGTACAAACTGTTCCCTCCTCCTGTAGAAGTCCCCTATATAGTGCCTCTCCACCGATCCATATCCTAACCTCATACTCGATGTATTATCACATCATTTAATTCATATGAGTCAATAAACATTTATTAAGAGCAAGAGAATTAAGAAGGATTGGGAAAGACTTCCTATAAAAAAAACACATGATTTTAATTGATATTTAAAGGAAGTTTCTTCCATGAAGCTACCATGGAGCTCTGGCTCTAATGGATCTTCTCTTTCTTTTCAAATTCCACTGCCCAGTTGATTCTTTTTCATCTTGTGCTCATTATTTTCTCTTTGTTTCACATTCTGCACTTTGGAACAGGAGAGACATGAGTTTATATCCTATTTTTGATCTTAATTAAATGGGCAAGCCACTCAAACTCATTATTTCATTAAACATCAAAAACCGGGGAGGCTAGGTGGCACAGTGAATAGAGCACCAGCCCTGGAGTCAGGAGTACCTGGGTTCAAATCCGACCTCAGACACTTAACAATTACCTAGCCGTGAGGCCTTGGGCAAGCCACTTAACCCCACTTGCCTTGCAAAAAAAAATCAAAAACCAATAATATGAAAATTTCCCTCTTTAAAAATAAACAAAATATCACAAGGATAAGGCAAATTATTATAAATGTTTCCAAAGTAGATACAGATCAAGTTTTCTTTTCTTATTGATATCAAAAATTCATTCTCAATGTTATGATCAATTTGCTTAGTTGGGAGTAGCTTTCACTCCTTTTTAACCTTCTATTGTGGTCCAGTAGGAATATTGGATTTGGAGTGAGGGGACCCAGGCTATAGTTCAAGATGTGCTCCTTAGTACCTATACAAACTTGATCAAGTCACCATCTCTCTGGGTCTCAGATCTCAAGTTGGATTGGACTCGGTGGTCCCTAAAATCTCCTCCATCTCGGAATCTATGATTTTATGATCCTAACTGAACTTTGCATTTAAAGAAACTGAGACCAGAGAGGTGAAGTAACTTGTCTGAGGTCACACAGCGATTGAGTGGCAGAGTACACTCAGTATTTTCCATTTTGCTTCCACATACTCTGCTGCCTCCTTGTGATGTGGTAATATGGATGCTGACTGGTCCTTTCAAGTTGGAACAATCAACTGGCATAAGCCAGGGATGGATGGACCCTGTGTTTGTGATCTGTGGATCAGACTGGTTAAATTCATAGGAACCCATCAATTGAATGAATATTATAAATGTTTCACTGCAACAGAGCTCAATGACCCTCAACTAAGTTATAAAGGCATTGTCATCTGTGATGGGAGAAGAAGCATCCAGGCAGACAAAATGCCCAAGCCCCGAGGACAAAGTTAGCATTTCTCCTCCCCCAGTTCTGCACTGTGAATACTGAATGACCTATTAGCAAACACTTAAAGACAGGATGAAAAGTGTTCCCTTAGTTTGGAGGAACACAATACAGAGTTCTGTTAGAAAATAACAGTTTTTATCATGAGGAAAATTTAGAGTAATAAATATTAAGATATCTAACAAATAAGGAACTTTTTTAAAGCATAGAATATTTGCTCAGAGAAAGTTAATAAGATCATAGGGTTTTATATAGAGAGCAGTGGTAGGAACATTAGAACTCACAATTCATTCTTCAAGAAACTGAGTCACAGGTTAAATGACTTATAAGAATTCAGAGCCCTGAAGTTTATATCCATATAAATATGTGACAGAAAGTTGCCAAGAATGTGGGATAACAGTAAGCCTTTGAGAGGAGTAAGATTGGGGCTTAGAATAGCAAATAAAATTGGAATGTGGTTTTGAGAATGTGTTGAAAGTCACCTTTCAACTCCTAGAATCCATCCTTGGTACCTAATAGAGACTAGTGTTGCTAGGTTTCTATTAGTCTCTTAAATGATATCAAGTCCTAATAGATAATGATAACTTATATTTATATAAAGCTCTAAGGTTTACATGGTGATTTTTGTTTGATCTTCAGGAAAATGCTGTTATAGATGTTATTTATCAACTGTCACCCAGCTAGAAAGTATTCTGAGGCAGAAGTAGAACTCACATCTTCCTTATTCAAATCTAGGGCTTTAGCCAGCATATTCTACATCCTGATACTTTCATATATTTAGAGATTCAAGGGAATTTTTCAACAAATGAGGAAACTGAGGCCAGGAGAGTTTCAGTAATTTACCCAATGTCCAAAAGATAGTAAATGTCTGAGTTAGTATTTGAACCAAGATAATGTGATTCGACATACAATATTCTGCAAATATGGGTCCAGATAATATAATGATATAGCATTTTTAGGATTTGTAAGACCCTTTTATAAATATTATTTCATTTGGTCCTCACAACTATGCTTCAAGATGGGCGCTATTATCTTCATTTTAAAGATGAAGAAACTGGGGCAGATAGAGATAAAATGGCTTGCACAGGGTCACATAATAGGGACTCAATTCTCCCTAACTCCCTATCAGTGTTTCTCCTACCAAGTGCCCTGACTGCCTCAATTATTGATAAGAATGCAAACCAACACTATTTAATTTTCCGAAAAGAGGTAGTGAATTTTAAAGTCACTTAATAATCTTGTTAGGGAAACATGATCTTAGTTTAAATTCTTTGAACTTTTTTTTTCCTTCTCCCCCCCTTTTTCCTCCCTTTCCCCTAAAAGTACAAAGGCAACCAGTTGGTACAGTATAGAATGTAGACATGAAGCCACAAAGATCTGAGGCTAAATCTGGCCTCAGACACTTCCTAGATATGAGATCCTCAGCAAGTCATTTAATCTCTGTCTGCTTCAGTTTCCTTATCTGTATAATGGACATAATAACAGCAATTATCTCCTAGGGTTCTTATGATGATCAAATGAGAAAATATGCATAAAACATTTTGTATGCCTTAGCTATATGACAACTATACAACAATTGTACAATAAAATGTGTAGGTTGGAGCCTTGGGAAGCTGCTTTTAAAAGAAGGACATTGATGATTTATAGAAGTAGAAGGAAATAGAAATAAAAGTTGCCCATTGATTTTTAAAGAAATAATCTGCTACAAGTTGATGAGAACTCCACACGCTTCAGGTTCAGTTGAATATGTACCTCTCTAGACTCTGAAGACACTAAGTGCCTAATTAACATTTATCTTCTGCCTCTGACCAAAAAAATAAAAAAGAATGAAAAATCCATATGACCTAGCATAACCTCACTCAGTTTCCGGAGTTCGTTAAGCCTCATTGTGGTACCTTCAAGTCTCCCTGCCACTAAAGGGATTAGTAGGTCTAAGTGGCAGAAGCAGCTGCTTTTTCTCTTCATTTTCTTTGCTAATGGCAATCTTCCCCTTTCCCCACTCATAGAACAGTCCCACATCATGGCAGGGGATCAAGCTCGCTGCCAGGAAACCTTGGGTAATCAAGCAAAGTCATACAGTTAGCTACAGGAGGCCAGGGAGAAGAGGCATAAAGGTCACATTTTGGTGAATCTAAAATGACATTTTGGAACCTTTTTTTTTAGTAAATAAACAATTATTTGTTAAATTTTTTATTTCAGCTATCATGGTAAGTGCTGGAGATAAAAAAAATAAAGACAAAAACACTGTTTCTGCCCTCAAGGAGTTCACATTTTTAATGAGGAAGGCAACATGCAAATAACTATGATATAAAAGACATGTACAGTAATCTGAGAGGGAAGCCAAATCAACAAGCATGTATTCAATGATTAATATTTTGCAGGTATTGTTTATTTTTAAAAAATATTTTATTTTCCCCAATCATAAGTTAAAACAATCTTAAACATTTAAAAAATGTTTTGAGTTTCCATATCTATCCTTCCTTCCCTTTCCTCCCTTTTCCCTGAGATAGCAAGAAATCTGATATAGGTTTTACATGAACTTTCATATTAAACATTTTCTTATTAATCATTTTGTACAAGAAGACTTGAATAAAAAGAAAAAAGAATTTAAAAAAGAAAGTGAAATATAGTATACTTCAGTCTGCACTCAGATAATATTAGTTCTTTCTCGAAAGACAGATACCATGTTTCATCATAGGTCCTTTGGGATTGCTTTAGATCCTTATAGTACTGAGGAAAGCTAAATCCTTCACAGTTGATCATAGTACAAAATTGTTGTTATTACATACAATATTCTACAAGTTCTGTTCACTTCACTCTGTGTAAGTTCATGTAAGTCTTTCTAGGTTTTTCTGAAATCATCCTACTTGAATATCATCTCATTTTGACATCTCTAAAACCCCATATGAGTTAGGAAGGGGATCTTTATCCTACATCTGAATGGCAAGCTGACAATGTCCTAATATTAAAGCTGTAGCCAATCATATCAAACTGTTGAGTAGCTCAAAGATGGTAGATCTGAGAGGGAAGGCCATACTGACAATTAGTCCATCAAGAGATAGGATTGGAGGTATAAGGTTGTTGAATTCTGCCACCAGATAGCACATGCTGGTGCTTGCCTGGTGTTGATGGTGCACAGTGCTATCTTGCTGATATGAGAGAAGAGAAACCAATTCGTGACCATGTAGCAATCAACTCACTGTCAATATTCTTGTTTCCTATCAATCAGACCATGGGATGGAATAGTTCTGGTAAAGGCAAGTGAGTTGCACAGCAAACCCTTTACTATAATAAACATAATTGTGCAAGTCACTCCTCCAATCATTTGGTTGGTCAGTGTGCTCATCTTCGATACTGAAAGATGATTATCATTATTATTCTTTATTATTATCATTATTGTTTGCATGTTGTCTTCCCCATTACACTATGAGTACCATGAGCCTTTATTTATTTACCCTTTATTTATATACCCTTCCTCTTTCTAACTGTGGGGTTAAAGAGCTTGGGTTCTAATCTTGCATCAGTCTTTTATTCTATTTTGACATGAGGCTTAACTTAACCTCCCTGAATCTCAAATCTCTCATATGTAAATTGAGGCAGTTGGACAAAATGGTTTCTATTTCTCTTCATGATCTTCATGAGTAATCCTATGCTTTGCACACAAGACACACTTAATAAATGCTTGTCAACTGATTAACCTATGATTTCATTAATCTGAGGAACTCCAGGATGAAAAACCTCCTTCAGCTCATTCAGACTGACACCTTCTTTGCTATTTAGTCTTAGAAAGTTGCCTGAAGGACTGAACGATTAAGGGACTTGCCCAATATCATATAGACAAGACAGTAGAATTTAGAGGCAGTCCTGGAACCAAGTCTTCCTGGCTGGGGTCAACTCCCTATCAATATGCAGCACTTATATTCCCCATACATAAAAGAAAAAAAGATTTTATGCACATGCATACATACATACAAACATATATATGAATACACATACAGTTAACCCTTCCACATTGGAATTTTTCCCATCATAGTTTTGATATATCATGGGTTGGCATAAGAAATTAAATGGGAATTTGGGGGAGTTTTTCAGAAGCTGTGGATGACATAGAAAATGTTAGGAACTCAGAAATACTTAAAATATATGTATAGTATCATATAATATCACCCCAAATTTTACAACAAGGTACTGTAAACACCCCACAGAAGAAAAAGAAAAAAATAGACTTTTCTGGTAAAAAAGAAGTGCCCAAAATTTTTATGTGGGTTTTCCAGATCATTGGTTGCTCCCCTAACCTTGGTAATATGGAAGGAATAACTGTATATTTTTATGCACACACATAGAAAAAGAGATAGATAAATAAAGAGAGAGAGAGAGAGAGGATAGAACTTAAAACTGCAGGGACCTTTTTGAGACATCCTATATTATCTGTCATCTATAAAAAAAAAAAAAAAAACTTTTTTTCCCCCTAGGCAATGGGGTTAAGTGACTTGCCCAAAACCACACAAGTAGGAAATTATTTAGTGTTTGAGGCCAGATTTGAACTCAGTTACTCCTGACTGCAGGGCCAGTGCTTTATCCACTGCACCACCTAGCTGCCCCTATAAAAACACTTTTAAAATTTAAAAGTGCATTGACTTATGTATGTTTCTGCGAGTTTTGATCTCTCTGAAAAGATAGCTTAAATTTCTAATAATAATGACAAAATATATTCAACTATTATAAAGTTTCTCTTCTCAGAGACCTGACCAGTTAATCTCACTGGTATTGATGGGAAGATTTTTACCTATGACCTCCTATATTTTTAATGTAAGCTGACCATTTCTCCCTTGCAGCAAGAGTTTCATAAACACGTGAGACCAAGGCTCCTTGTGGTGACCATGCTGATCCACTACATTTAATTTGATGAGCATGAACGTTCTAAAAAGAGATCAAAAAATTATCTTGGGGCAAATCTAGTCCGCAACATCCTAGCATGTTGCACTATGTCCAGAACAAATCCCAAACTGAGCTCTAGCTTGGTGATGCATTGGAGTGCTCCTATTATTGTCAAACAGTAAAAAGAACAAAAAGACCACTGAATTATAGCCATAGTGTTGTGGACTCTAGGTTATTGCTAGATTTATCACTGTGGTTCTTAAATTAACCATTAACTTCCATAACTTCTCATCTTTCTTGTTTCTCTTCTTATTTGTCTTTGTCTCTGTTTTTATCTTTATCTCTTGCTAGGTTTCTGTCTCTGTCTTTCTGACTGACTGTTACTGTATCCTTCTCCCTCTTCCTTTCTCTTTGCCTCCTGTTTTTCTTTTCTTTTCTCCTCTTCCTCCCCTCTTGCTTCCTCTTTTCTTTCTCCACCTTCTTCTCTTTTTCTTTTGTCTTTCTCCTCCTCCTTTTCTTCTTCTTCTTCCTCTACTTCTTTCTCCTCCTTTCTCTGTTTTTGTCTCTGTCCATCTTCCTGTCTCTGTCTTTATGTCTGTGTCTCTATGTCTTTCTCTATCTCTCTCTCCTCTCTCTCTCTGCCTTTCTTTCTTCCTTTCTTTTTCTTTCTTTCTTTCTTTTCTTTCTTTCTTTTTCTTTCTTTTCTTTCTTTCTTTCTTTCTTTTCTTTCTTTCTCTTTCTTTCTTTCTCTTTCTTCCTTTCTTTCTTCCTTCCTTCCTTCCTTTCTTTCTTTCTCTCTCTCTTTCTTTCTTTCTTTCTTTCTTTCTTTCTTTCTTTCTTTCTTTCTTTCTTTCTTTCTTTCTTTCTTTCTCTTTCTCCCATCTTTCTGTGTCTGTGTGTGTGTGTCTCTCCCTGTGTTTTTCTCTCTCATCTCTCTCTCTGTCTCTCTATTTATGTTTCTGCTCTGCCTCTCTTCCTCCTTCCCACCCTCATCCGGTCTTTCATTTGTTTGTTTCTGCATGGCTAGATTAATTGTTACTACCTCTAAACAGTATCAGGTTTCTGATTCTGAGGCTTCATTAATCTTTTTCTCCTGTTTTTTTGCACCTGCTTCTCAAGTAGCTTGTGTTAAGACAGTACGTTGCATTTGCATCCATCAGGTGGCATCCTACTCAGAGTAAAGCAATACATACTGCACATACCAAAGTCTTTCATGCAGAGGTGGAGGGAGTTGGTAATGTAAGATTACTTATCAAGATCATGAAGAGATACAACTGCCTCAATTTATATATGAGAGATTTGAGATTCAGGGAGGTTAAGTTACTTGCCTCATGTCAAATTAGAATAAAAGACTGAGGCATAGAACCCAAGCTCTTTAACCCCACAGTTAGCTTTTCTCCCACTGTCCCATGGTGCTTCATGTAGTCCTAGATGTTCACTAAGTGCAACAGTGGATAGAGAACTGGCTCTGTAGTCTTGAGTCCAAATTTAGCCTCAGATTCTTATTAATTGTAACCCTGGGTAAGTTAATTTACCTCTGTCTGTCTCAGTTTCCTCAACTGTAAAATGAAGATAATAACGGTATCTATCTCATAAGGTTTTGTGTGGATAAAATAAGATAATATTTTCATAGTGCTTAACACTTGAATTGGTAAATGTTATATTGTTCCCTCCTCTACTTTATGTAGAATTTTTTTTTACTTTGGAGAAGTTTGATAAATTTTTATTTTAATAAATTAAATAATAAAGCTAAAATGTGATTGTTTGGTCTGCTTATGACACTGTAACAGGTATTCCCTATAAATGGGCTGAATGAAGAACAAAATGGGTATGCCCGTTTAAAAATGCAGTCAGTCATTCCAAAATGGAGTGGAATTTTTGAAAAGTAGTGAAGAATTCAAGGTCTAGCTAGATAACCACTTCTGCTACAGTGGAAACTAGATCTGTATGCAAATCCAGAATTTACTATTTGCTAGATGAGTGGTGTCTTTGGGCTTATCAGGTCACCTTGCTGGGTCTTATTTTCAACAACTATAAAATGAGTGGGATGGAGAAGATGACTGCAGAGGTGCCTCCCAGTTTTCAAGCTATACTCCCCTAGAAGATATTCATATTTCAGAAAGAAATAGCACCAGATGGGTTTACAAAGTTTTTTCCTACTCAAATGTTGTATGATTTTGGCTACTTTATACAATGCATGAGATCATACCATGTAAAAGTTCATGCCTCTCTGCCTCCTCCAATTCTGCAAAAATATTGCCTCTTCTCCTTATCTTCATCAATATGGACCTCTTGATCAAAGTAGGAATGAGTTCCTCAATTAGAGTGAAATCAGTTCTGGAGTCAGAAAACACTGTGTGACCCTGGGCAAGTCACTTAATTCACAAAATCTTAGTTTCTTAGTCTCTGAGATGAAGATAAAAATGTTTGCAATGCCAAGGGAGGTCCTTAAGTGGCAAACTATGTGGAGCACTGGGTCTGGAGTTCAAATCCAGCCACTGACATGTACAAGTTGTATGAGCCTGAGCAAGTCATTTAACTGTTGCCTGCCTCAGTTTCCTCAACAACAAAATATTAATAGTAATAATAAAATAATCATAATTATATTGCATGCCTACCAGAGTAATCGTGAGGATCAAATGAAATATTTTAAAGTATTTAATAGTATCTGGTAGACAGTATATTCTTAAATAAATAATTGTTTTCTAGTTGACTGCTTGTGTTTCTTCTTTCTTTTTTTCATTCTTCTCTCCTCCCTTCCTTCCTTTTTCCTCCCTCCCTCTACTCGTCCTGTTGTTCTTCCTAACTCTCTCATCCCTCTTTGCCTCTCTCCCTACTTCTCTTCCTTTCTCTCTCCCTCCTAGCTTCTTCCTCCCTTTCTTTCTCCTTTCCTTTCTTCCTTTTCCTCCATTCAATCTTCTGGTTGTCTTTCCTTCTTCCTTCCTTGCTCTCTCCATCCCTCTTTCCCTCTCTCCTTTCTCTTTCTTTTCCCCTCCCTCCTAGCTTCTTCCCTCCCTTTCTCCCTCCCTTTCTTCCTTCCTTCTTTCATCCATCCTATCTCACAAAGTAGTTGTGAACAGCATTGTCTATAAGGGATAATAAATGTGAATTATCATTTTTAAATAAATGTATTTGTCTTTACATGCATTTCTAATCTATGCCTACTACTGTCCCCCACCTTATAAAAGAGAGAAAAAAAATAAAACTCTTATCATAGACATACATAATATAGCAAAATACATTTCCACATTGGCCATCCCTGACTCAGTTTTCATAGTGAACATCTAGGGAAACAACTCCTACATGTAAGGGACCAATCATAACTACCAATTATCAACCAGTAGCCACACAGTTTGGTGAGCCAATGTAGCTGAAGCAGCAAGGTAACCTAAGGGGAGAGTTGGAAGATGCATCTGCATGGAGAACCACCATCCTGCAAAACAATCCTGTGGATGATCCTGTTTCCTCATCTGTAAAATGAGAATGATTCCTGAAAGAGTAGCATGATAGGGATATTGTAAGTTTCAAAAAAAGTATATAAGTTACTTTTCAAGACATAAAGTACTATTAGAATATCAGTTATTATTAATACTCTTAGACAAAGCTGCATCACATCATTTCTGTTTTATTCTCACTCTCTCACAATACTAAATTCCTTTTTCTGGGAAACAGCTAAGTCCTATGATTCATTTCAAACTTAAGGATACTGATAGCACAAATCAATATTCGATTAGAAGTATAAAAAAGCTTGCTCCTTTTTATTCAGGGTAGAAGATCTTACCCCTTCCACCCCAATGGTTGACATTACATAAGTTTTTTATCTTGTATAATGGAAGGTCACATTCTTGTCCTACAAAAATAAGTGAATTTATATTTAAGTCAAACCTAATTTGAATTGATTAAAGAAACTTGACAAAGAGTATGGATCAATTAAAGATCAGAGGGCAAAGCACTTCATATAAACTTCAAATTCACTGGTTACTTGGACAACACTGATTTTGTCTAATGTCAATTTGCCTTTACAGACAAAAGGAGTCTTTAATAAACTATTTTTCAGATCTACAATAGCCTTATGACACAAGCACAATGAAGTCTTCATATTCCCATATTAAAGATGAAGAAACTGAATCCCAGAAAGGTAGTAACTTGTCCAGTATCAAGCAACAAAAGTTTAAAAAATTGTTTACTATATGTTAGGCATTGCACCAGGTGATGGGGAATAAATAAAGCCAAAAAAAGAGAAAAGAAACAATTCTTATTTTCTGGGAGTCATAGGAAAGAACATATACTTTTACATAATCTGGATAAGAATACACAGAATAACTATATTCAGCATAAATGAAAAATTTCTAATTAGAAAATAATTATGGAAAGAGGAGTTAAAAAGACATAGAGATTTGTAGAAAAAGATACTTGTGTTTTGAACAAAGAGAGATTCTTTGACGCAGAAGTGAGGAGAGGGGGGCATTCCAGTCATGGAAAAACAGCAATAAAAAGGCAAAAATAATAAATAAATGTCACCATCTGGGTCCTCACTTGAAGCCTAGAACTTTAGTTAAACATGGTAATGGAGAACAAAAGAAACTCTCCTTTTCTTCTTTCATCCACCAGGTGTCCCTATTCTCAAACTTGATTACATACCTTTGAGCATATAAATGTATTAATGTACATAATATACACAAATATAAATGTCTACATATAAACAACTCTAACTTTCTGGTTTTTGGCATGAATTGCCATGCTCAATTATGTATAGCAATGAAATGAAAACAGTACCTGAATAAATAAAATATATTCAGGAAATCTCATCTTATTTTAGCTAATGGTGATATCAATTTCTGATATTGTGTCATTGATAGTATTAAAGACTGCTGAAGTAAGAACTCTATTTTCTGAACCTTCAGTAGTGGTGGCTGTAGCACCTACAAGAACTATTGCCAGTCTGAGTTTCCACAGGGGTGGTTTCTCAAGATGGAGGCTATGGCGAGATGGCAGCATTGCTATTTCAAGGATTTAGGGCTTATGTCCCCCATCAGAATTTTCCTGGTACATGTTGCTTCCTTTCCTCTCCCTCATGATGCCTTGCTGCTGTAACTGGATTGGCTTGCATGACCTATATATGGATTAGTAATTGGTGGAGATGGCTGGTCCCCTCTTCACAAAAGTTATTTCTCTGGATGGTGGTTATGAAGGATGAACTAGATGTAGTAATGATAGTCAGGAGTGTCCTGGTGTCTCACAGCTACTGCATCTATATGCTTGTTGATGGCATTTGATTAACAGTTGGTGCTGATGGCAATGAAGAAAGCAGAACCCTCTCCACAATGATGTGGATGGCAAGTCCCAGAGGACCTAAATTGCTCTTAGATTGCTAAGAATGCTCTTGGATTTAGGATCCTGGGTTATCTCTATCTGCATTTTAGGGGAAATGGTGGTCAAAGTGGTTTTGGTAGTTTGATTTGCCTTGCTCATGTCTCCTTCAAGATGACTTGATGCTTTAGCTAATTATAAGGAGCTTAAAGCCTGAATCCCTAGTATTATTATTATTCAGCTGTTTCATGTGTCTGATTTGCCAGAAATTTACGATTTTAATCTCTTGAGGGCAGGCACTAGATCTATAACCATATTGGGACATTTGGAGAGATTGTTTTATTTGATATAGCCCCAACTTTGTTAGAAGTTCATTCACCTTCAAGCATACTCTTCTTTAATATGCCTATTTGTTTGCATTCATCTGTGTTCCAGAACTATTTTTAGAATCCTTTTAAGGGCCAGTTATTTTAGTAGATAGACTTCTGAACTTAGAGTCAGATTCTTACTAACTATGAGACCTTGGAGCAGACTGCTTAACCTGCCTTCAGATGACCAACTGAAGGAACAACTAAGACCATGGAGTACATTCTATCCCAAGCTTCTTCTTTTATTTTTCCCATACCCACCCCAGCCCTGGGCAGTCTCAGAATCCATCAAGGATAGTCAAGCGGTAGGAAACCACAAGACCATTCTCATTTCTTGCCTTCCCTTTCATTTCCTTTCCCTTTCTAGAGTAATCTAGAACCCCTTCAAGTTCACAGGGCTTGAATGAGATGGCATTCAATAATTCTATTCTTCCTGGTGAATTGGAGAACAACTATGCCTAACTGTCAACTGAACACTGATTGGCAAGAGACCTCTAGTACTTATCATCTGAACTGCCCCTATGTCCAACATATCCCTGGCACCATTATCTGATATACTGCAATAGCCTCTAGGACTTGCCATCCACATCACTGCTGCAATGTTATGATTCCTTCAGCCCTACAACTATCCTAATGAATGTGACTTTCATATGTATTCCTATCACTTAGCTTAGTGCTTAATAACTACTTTTTCTTAATAACTACTTAGTTTCCCTACTATAAATTATTTATAATAATAACAACCCTCAGCATAAAAAAAAATTGAGATCAAAAGAAGATAATATATGTAAAGTACTTTGGAATACTTCAAGCATAATATATATACATTTGAATTATTATAAATATATTTATTTCTAACATACCTGTAAGCAGTGCTTTGCTTAGCAGAGTGCAAGGACATGATAAATAATTAATCAATATTTTGAAGAGTAGACTACACTAGACACTGTATTAAGCCCTTAACAGATATTATCTTGTTTGATTTTCATGAAATCCTGTTAGGTAGGAACCATTATTGTATCTATTTTAGAGTTGAGGAAACTGAGGCAGCCAGGGGTGAAATGACTTGCTCATAGTCACACAGTGTGCAATGTTGGGTTTGAATTCAGATCTTCTTGACTTTAGACTTAGGCCTTTATTCATTATACCATCCTATTGTGCATAATAATGGTCAGTATTTCTAGTATTCATATAGTATAAACTATGTAGCAGGATTATGCTAAGCATTTTACAAATGTCATTTCATTTGATCCTTGTAACAACCCTGGGAAGTGGGTGCCTTTATTATCATCTGCATTTTACCTTTGAAGAAACTGGGGCAGTCAGCATTTAGATGACTCAGAGTCATAAAGCTAGAAAGTTCCTGAAGGCAGATTTGAATTCAGTTCTTCCTGACTTCGGGTTCAGTAACCTATCCACTACATCACTATGCTGCTTAGAGACAAAGCTGGAAGAGGACTTTCAGAGATTATTTAGTCAGAAGTCATCATTTTATAGTTGAGGAAACTGAGTCTCAGAAGAAGTAAAGTGATTTGGTCATGGTCATAAGTGATAGATCTGGCTCTCAAGTCAAAGTCTACTGACTCCTTAATATGATCAATATTCATTCCATTTCATTAAACTAAAGAACATTAAGAGTTAGCAGGATGGGGACAGCTAGGTGGCACAGTGGATAGAGCACTGGCCCTGAAATCAGGGGGGTCCTGAGTTCAAATCTAGTCTCAGACACATAATAATTGCCTAGCTGTGTGACCTTGGGCAAGTCACTTAACCCCACTGCCTTGTAAAAATTTTTTAAAAAGAGTTATCAGGATGAGAAAAATCTGGAGGCTCTACCATAATGGGGATCTGCTCAAGGAATTGAGAATATTTTACCTGGCAAAGGGACAAGATAACTGTCATCATATATTTGAAAGACTCTCATTTGATAGAGAAATCAGATTTGTTTGGTCATAGATTGTAGAGCTAGGGACAATGTGTAGAAGTCACAGAAAGGCAAGTTTAAGCTTGATGTTGCAAGGGAAACAACAACTTCCTGACCATTTGAGTCATCTCAAAGTAAAATGAACAGCCTTGGGGATAGTGGATTTTCCCTTAATGGAGGTCTTCAAGAAGCACCTGGATGACCATTGATCAGAGAAGGGATATTTGTTCACCTATAGTTTGGACTTGTAGCTTCCGAGTTTCCTTCAGTCTCTAATTCTCTGAATAATCAGTCCCTGAAAATTTAAAGACCTTATATTAGAAGTTTTAGTTACAGAATCAGCCTTTTCAAATCTATTTCAACTGGTCAAAAGAATTCCTTTATAGGAGCAGAAATTCAAGTCATCAGAAATTTTAGAACTTGAACTGAAATGTCCACATTTTATTTTCTATAAGATTAAGCTGTAACTTCTCTGTTCTCATTCTTCATGACCCCATTTGGGAGTTCTCTTAGCAAAGGTACTAGAGTGGTTTGCCATTTTCTTTTTCAACTCATTTTACAGATGAGGAAATGAGGCAAACAGGGTTAAATGACTTGCACAAGGTCACACAGCTAGTGTCTGAAGCCAGATTTGAACTCAGAAAGATGAGTTTTCCTGACTCCAGATCCAGTTTGCACCACCTGGTTGCCATTTAAACTCTGCCACTTATTTTCTATATGATTTTTGGCCAGTCATTTCTAATTTCCAAGCTTTAATTTCAATATCTAAGTTTCAAAAACTGAGGGAGTCAGGCGAGATGCTGAGACATCCTTTAGTTAGCTAACCCTAAGATTCTGAACCCATGAAATCATTTTAAAAAATCATATTTGTAGCCAGTGAGAGGGTAACTACAAAATAACTGAAATAATAAACCTCTGGCTAGAAAAAGTCAGATCCCTGAAACTGATATTAACAAAGGAAACTAGCTTTGTGCCATAAGGAGATTTGAGCAGAAGGCGCATTTCTCCTTAATCAGCTAGTTTGTTTTCATTTCTTTAACTGAATGGAAGACATAAGGAAGGATATAAAATGTTTGTTATTTAAACACGTTATTCTGGAAGCTAATCCCTATTGCTGGTAAACCAATAATGTTATTGCATCCATAAAAATTAACTTCTGTGCTCTTGTCAACTCTTTGTAGCATTTCATGAATAAAGACCATAACGAAATTATGTAAGCTCTTTTGGAAGGATCTATTATTAATTTAGAGTTAGCATTTACTAATCTATTGCAAATAGATTTGGGTTCCAAAAATTCATTTGCAAATTGGTTGCTAAGAACTGGTAACATATTTTTTCCATATAAACAGTGTTTCAAATGATGGTGAAATTTCTGGACCAGCCTACAAAAGCCTATTTAACCTATTATGTATTTGAAATTATCAAGAATATTTATTTTGTGAATATGTTTAAAGTATCTACTTAGTAAGTTATTAAGAATCATAAACTATTGCAACAGGATAGGATCTTCAAGTGCATCTACTCTACTTCCCCCATGTTACAGATGAGGAAGCTGAGGCTCGGAGAAGTCAGGTGCTGTGTCCAGGTTCATCCAGTTACAAAGTCAGTGGTGGAATGTGAACCTTGATCTTCTAACTCCAAATTTAGGTCTCTTTCTATTGGGTAGTGCTGTTTCCCATTCTCTAATTTTATAGATGAGGATTCTGTAACCTAAGGGATAATTCACCCAAGTTGACACAGCTAGAAATTAAAAAGCAGAGACTTGATGAGCTTCATGTCTTCTCACTCTAAATCCAGTGTGTTTTCTATATAGTACAAAGAGTGGGTAACCAACAGATAACTATATTTTTAGTACTCATTTTAAAAGTTAATTCAAATTAGAGGTCTGAAAACTAGTGGGTACTCTTATCTAGAGTGTCTTCCAGTTCTTATTGGTTGGGATAGTGACTTGTAACCCTTGAAGATTCAGACCAAGAATGACAGCCATGTGGGAGGATCTGCAATTCCAGCCAGGGTCCTTTATAGCAACTTTCCCAAGAAAGAGTTAGCAGCTGCTCCCTTGGCCAGGATGATAGGAATCCTAGGTGCTGGAAACACTGCTCTGTAGAGAAGGAACGGTTCTGAGATTTCTAGTACCAATCTGATAGGGGAAAAGAAATCCCTCCCAGGAGAAGAGATATGCTGCACACTTATCTTACTTCATTTCTTTTCTGATTTTGTTCATTTTCAACAGAGAACAGGGTAAAGGCAAAAATTCTTGGTATATACACCCCCTTGGTATATACTAAGCTTTCAGCATTTAGAACTATTATTTATTTATTAAGCAGGTTTTTTGTTAATTTCCCTGTTATTCATTTAAAACTTTATTAAAGCCAGAAATCTCTTCTACTCATTTTCATGAATGCGGGAAATTTAGAAAGGATGGTGGACAACACAGAAGGGAGAACTAAATTATTTAGGATTATAAACCCAATTTGTATTTTTCCAGTAAAAATTATCTGGGAGTTTGGAGAAACATATTTAATAGACATGAGAGCTTATTAAGTTGTTTGAAAATTTGTCAGGAGAGAGATTGAACAATTCTGGTGGGGAAAAGACTCCTAGTAGATTAAAATAGGCATAGCCTCAGAATAATTGAATAAGTTGAAGTTGCTTTCTTTTCCCCTAGGAGGCAGTACACATCAAGTTTGAAAGAAAATCCCAAAGTTATAACCCAGAAATGGAGTGTATTGATTGCAAACTTACAAAGGTAGTGAGTTCCCCAGGCTTATTCAAACAGGGCCATAAGCTCAGGAGTGGCTGACATCTTGGTTTAATTTACTTGCCAGTCCCACCTTGTGCTCATACAACCACATGGAAAACATAAATTTGGTTTTTTTTAAAATTAGAAACAGAATCGGAATGTTTAGGGAAAATTCTACACATTTACTACAAGTTAATTTGGTATGGTATATTTAGAGTTAGAAGGGAACTTGAAGACTTCTAGGCCTATCCCCCTCATTTTACAAATGAGGATACTGATGTCTATGGAATTAAATGACTTACTCAGGTTCGCACTAGAAGTACATATCAAAGATAGGCTTTAAACCTAGGTCTTCAAGCTCCAGGGCCAGTGTATCACAAAACTCTAAGGACAGTGGAGATTATTTTAAAATAATTCATCTTCTCACAAACTACAAAACTCATTAAGTATAAGCAACTGACATTTTAAGTGTAAAATTTTGCCCCATTCTTGAAAAGGCAAGATAATTACAAAGCTTAACACTCTATGTTTTTAGTTTATTTATTTTATTATTAAATTCCACCCCCCCTCAGATACATGAAAAAGCAAATTTTGACACTTACTTCCAAAACCTTGAGTTCCACATTCTCTCCCTTCCTCTCACCCCACTGTCCTCTTTGAGAAAGTACATTACCCAGTGTAGGTTAAAAATGTGTAGACATGAAAAACATTATTACAACAGCCATATTATAAAAGCTACCCCCCCACACACAAAGAAAGAGAAACCTCAAGAAAAATAAAGTGAGGAAAAAAATGTAAGCTTCAGTCTATATTCAGAATCCATCATCCTCTGTCTTTGGGATGGATAGCATTCTATTCTCTCTCTCTCTCTCTTTCCTTTCACATTGTCTCTCCTCAAAAATGGGTTGTATCTGATTACCCTCTCCTAATAATTTTCCCTCTCTTCTGTCATCTAGACCTTCACTCCCCTTCCTCTGCTCCCTGTCTCCCATCTCTTTTCTTTCCTATTTTCCTTTAGGGTAAGATAGATTCCTATACCCAAATGAGTATTTATGTTATTCCCTTTCTGACCTACTTGTGATGAGAGGACCCTCACTCCCCCTCACCTTCCCCTTCTTCCACTCCATTGAAGAAATTTTTACTTGCTTCCTTTATGTGAAATAACCTACCCCATTCTACCTCTCCTTTCCTTTCTCCTAGTACATTCTTTTCTCCCTCATTAATTACATCTTTTTAATATAATATACCTTCAAATTCAAATCCTTCCTTTGCCTATCTATATATGCCCCTTCTGACTAATATTGAGAATAATAAATGAGAAGGTTCACATGTGTTATCAGTATCATTTTCCCCATGAAGAAACACAGTTTATCATCATTAAGTCCCTCATCACTTGCCCTTCCCTTCCACCTTCTCTATGCTTTACCTGAGTCTGTACTTGAAGATCAGACTTTCTGTTCAGCTCTGGTAGTTGGATCCAGAAAGTCTGAAAAGCCCCTATTTCATTGAATGTCCATCTTTTCCCCTGGAAGAGTATGTTCAGTTTTGTTGAGTAGTTAATTTTTGGTTGCAATTCAAACTCTTTTGCCTTCCAGAATATCATATTCCAAGCCTTACGAGTCCTTAATGTAGAAGCTGCTAAATCTTGTGTTATACTGACTATAAAAGCTTAGCAATTTAAAGGCCAGTGAGGGAAGAAGCAGAATAGGGATAGGAAAAACAGAAGTATAAGCAGAGCTAAAAGAGCTGAAACTTGGAGAAAACTGAGAAAAGGGATGCTATACTCTGTTGCTTGAAAGGAAGCCAGCTTAGCCAAATGGATAGAAAAAAAACATTGAAAATGAGAGCTGAGAGAATAACCTGGAACTTGCATTTCTTCCTTTTCCCCACTCCATTGACTTGAATGGAGAAAAATAGTATTTGCATTTTCTAAGTTGATTGGAAAAAAAATTTTTGTTGCTGGGAGCTGATACGAGGGAAAAAGTATCCTCAGCTGCTGGTGTGGGGGATAGCTTGTAGCATGGTTCTCAAAAGTGAAACTATGGGCAAATCACTTAATTATTTGAAGATAAAATATTTAGCATTAAGTTTAACAAAGTGTATAAGAAATAGGGATAGGTGCCAGATTTAGGACTTCATTGGTATGGAGGATTTTGGGGTGAGGAAATTCCACATAACAGAACATACAAGTATATATATATATATATTTTTGCAACTTATGGCCTATAGTTGCCAATCCACTCTTTGTCATGGTTATGTTGCTAACAAAGACACAAATAACTTTATTGGTATACTTCAAGTAGCAGGTGGAAGCCTCGTCTTTCTCATAATGATAGACTACAAACCTAGAAAACCAGTAATTGGACTTACATTCTATATCTAACAAGGCAACAATACATTTTGATCAAAAATCATTTTCATTGGATGACAATTACTTATGACAGCAATATCTTCATATGTGTTTTCATAATTATGTCTTGTTGGTTTAGGATCCAGAACATTGTAAAGATAATGAAGGCTTTTTATTTTTATTCAACTTTTGTTATCTTTTGAGTAGCAGATATGAACCTAGAAGTTTTCATTCCTTAAGTCCTAAGTAACCAAAATAATGATCCCATAATGATTTTCCACAAACTTAGACTACAGTAATCTTTTTAAAAAATTAATTTATGAAATAATACAAGCATTTTTATAATATAGTAGAATTAAAAAGATAATTGCTCATGAAACTGTACAACTTGATATTCCTTTTAAATGTATTAAGAAGTTTTCATGTGACTTTCTTTTTTTTTCCTTTTTTCTTAACTCTATCCCCCATAAAAGCATTCTACATTCTTCTATTCATTGTTTGTTTTTCTGGATACAGATAGTATCTTTCTTCATAGGTCCTTTGTAGTTAAGTTGGATATTATAACAATAAAAATGACTTATTCATTACAAGAAGTTTTAAACCAATATTGTTGTTACTGTATAAAATCTGCAGTCAATATAAAAATATTCTAAATCATTATTGATTAGAGATATTAAAGAAAAATAAACTTGAGATAACATTTTACACCTATAAAATTAGCTAAAATGATTGAAAAAATGACAAATGTTGGAGGGGATGTGGAAAAATTAAGACTAATTCACTGTTGGTAGAACTGTGAACTAATCCACCATTTTGGAGAGCAATTGAATTATGTTCAAATAGTTATTAAACTGCCTATACCATTTGACCCACTGCTTGGTCTATTTCCAAAGATGATTAGGGAAAAGGAAAAGAATCTATATGTTCTAAAATATTTATATCAGCTCTCTTTGTAATGGCAAAGAACTGAACATTACAGAATGCTTGTCAATTGAAAAGTGGCTGAACAAATTGAGATATATTATTGTGATAGAATACTACTATGCTATAAGAAATGTTGAGCCCATTGATTGTAGAAAATGCGGGTAAACTTGTACAGAATAATGAACAGCAAAATGAACAGAACATCAATATTCTTCATTTACCTTTAATTTCTATCATGGTAACAATACACCCAATGTCATTTTCATTAGATGACATTTTTATGCTAGCAATATCTTCATGATATATGTGTGTGTGTGTGTGTGTGTGTGTGCATAGAATACACTTGTATGCGCCCCCTCCAAACAACTCCTTTCCTATGAATTTGACTTTTCCTTATCTGAATTTCATACTTTCCAACTACATAATGAAAACTCATCATGAACTTTTAACTTGGCCATTGTCCTAATGATAACCTTTGTTTCTATCCTGCCCAGCTGTCCCCTCTCAGGATCCTCCCTATCATATATATTCAAAAGTATTTATGGTGATAAGCCACATTCCTGTAAATCAATGAACAATAAACAAAACACATATTGCAATAATTTCTAAGTATTTTCCTACAAATTCTTACTTTAATTATTTCACACAATACGTTGTTCATCTTAAGCATATATTAAACATATGCAATGTACCAAGTGCTGGGGATACAAAGAAAGGCAGAACAATTCCTGCCTTAAAGGAGTTTAAGGCAAGAACACTTAGTCTTACCTAATAATTATGTAATCTCCAATGATACAGGGAGAAATTCTAGGTAAAGATTTTACATCTCCATATGCCATCCTCCCTTAAGGATAGAACCTTAACTTTCATCAGGAGGAAAGGAAGAAATGAGTAAGTCGGGAAGAAAATGGGAATGAAATGGAAATATGTAAAAACTAATTTCATTGAACTGTGGGATGAGCAAAAACTAAACTCATTTAGTCCATAGATGAGATGAAACAACCAATGGAATCAAAGGAAATAGGATATATACATTATATATATATATATATATATATATATATGCATATATGCATATATACATATGTGTGTGAACAAAAGTTATTGGATTATTTTAGTAGATTGTGCTAAAAAAGCATTAAAGATCTCCTTGATTACAGGGCAATTCATGTTGATCTTTAAGATAGATAAAATGTGAAATCAATTTTATGGGTTCTTTTTGAGATAAAAAAATCATAGTAGTTGGGAATCTATAGTAAAGTTTAATTGATGCTTGATGATTATGTTGAATAATCAATCAAGTATTTATTTATAGGACAATATTTAGAAATTGTTGCAAAATATGCTTTGTTCATTGCTCATTGATTTACACAAAGATGACATCACCACAAATAGTTTTTAATACACATGATTGAGTGGATCTTGAGAGGGGAGGAGCGAGAAGATTAGAGGCAAAGGCTATCATTAGGATCCTGGTCTTTGGGCATTTGATTTCATTGGTTTAGCTGAGATATATTGGGATAATTCTTTTCCTCAAGGTAGGAAGTTCTAGCCTTAGAATGATGCATAGGACACTAAGAGGGTCAAAGACTTTCATGTTATAATGTAGCTAGCCTACATCAGAAACCAAACTTGATTACAGATTTCTTCTGTTTCCAAGTGTGGTCTTTTCATTTGTTTGTTGTCTTGCATTATTTCGTATGGAATTTCTTTTTCTTAATAGGGCCCCACCAAAGCAAGAGAATTCCATATGAATTATTTAATATGGAATAGTAGATAATCCTGAATTTAGAGCAAGAAGACCTGGGTTCAAATCTTGGTTGTTTCTTAGCTGTTCCTTGGCAAGTCTCCGCATTTCTCTCTTTTTTTCCCTTGGTGTGTGTGTGGGGGGGGGGGCAGCAATAGGGTTAATTGACTTGACCAAGGTCACACAACTCGTAAATATCAAGTGTCTGAGGTCAGAATTGGACTTAAGTTCTCCTAACTCCAGGGGCAGTGCTCTATCCTCTACCCCTCCTCATCTCTCTTGATCTCAGTTTCCCCTTCTGTAAAAGAGGAATAATAAAGTCTATGAAATGTCCCTGAGTTTCAGAGAGAAAGCATGAACATTTTGAAAGCAGTAGAACATAACTTAAGGAGGAATTATTATTAAAATCAAACAATAATCAATTCAAAAAAGACAGATGACATCTTTGAACAGTTTCAGTTAAACAAATATTTACCAGATGAAAGCTATCTTCCCTCCTCAGTATCCTAGTCTTACATTTTCAGAAACATCAATAGAGGATTATCCATCACTTTTCTTGGAAAACAATTTGATAACCAGACTTTCCATGACTCTGGAACTCCTTTCTGGTATCCAGGTGTTTCAATGATTTTTTTTCCCCTTACTAACATCTTTTCATTTCACCTAGTCATGGCCATTTACTTCACATTAAGCAATTTCTTTCCTCCTTTGGCACGTAGATCTTTCAGATATTTATAGATTGTTACCCTATTTACTTTTAGTCATGGCTTAATGAAGCTAAATGTACTATACAAAGACACATCACTTCCCATCCTTAATCATTTTGTTGTTCCTGAATATCTTTTGGATATGCAAGTCACTTTTTTCTACCCCCCCCCAACACAAGCACTATATACTGTCATAATTCTCCAGCTCAACTGTTTGTCTAACTGGGAACCAAACTTCATGAAGAAAGGGTAAAGAATAGTAAAGGGAGAATTCCAAGGGAAAATAGGAACCAATTCAAAGCTACTTCACTGTGAAGGCAGCAAATAGTGGGTTGCAGAAATAGAGCAGCCTTGGGTCCAAACTCTTCTGGACATTTGCCCATCTAACTTATTTTCTGCTGGTTTTCCTTCCCAGGAATCACAAATTTTTATAGCTGAAAGAGGGATCTCAGAAACCATCTTATTCAACTTATACCTGGAAGTCTACTCCAACACTCTCAACATGTAGTCTTCCAGTCTTAAAGACCTATACTGAGCAAAACTTTGCTATCTTTTAAGAAAGATCGTTCTATTTTTTTTTGAAAAGAGTTAAGTGTTAGGAAGATTTTTCTTCACATTGACTTAATATCTGCCTTTTTGCATTTTTCATTGCTCCTGTTTCTATTCCTTGGGGTGAAACAGAATAAATTTAAGCTCCATTCCATATGGTACCTATTCAAATACTTGAAGAAGTCATCATTCCTTCCTCTCTACCTTGAACCTCTGCAGTCTACTTTTCTTCTTTTGAAACATTCTAAGTTAGGTTTCAAGATGGTATAGTGGATAGGAAGTTGGACTTAGCATCAGAAAGACCAGAGTTTGATTAAGGACTCAAATCTTTAACTAACTGTGTAACCTTGGGCAATATACTTTATCTTTCAACCTCAGGTCCTCTATCTATTTCACAGAATTGTTATGAAAATCAAATGACATATATATAAAAAAACTTTTCAAAACATAAAATGCTAATTTTTGTTAGGTATTATTTAATCAATTTTGATGATATCATTTAATGATATGATCAAATTATTAATAATCTAATCAATTGTTGGCGATCCTGTCATTCGGAGACAATGTGGAGCAGTGAATAGAGTAAGAGAAAACTGGGTTCAAATCCTACCCTGTACACAAAGTAGTATTATTCTGTACAAACTTCTCCATGCTTTAAAAATCCGTACTATACAATGAGAGGGCAGGACTCTATGTGTTCTAAGATCCCTTCTAGCTCTAAAGTTATGAACTTATTATGTCTGCCTTCCTAGGATCATAGAACTAGAGTGGTAAAGGACCCAAAAGCTATTTGATTCAACCAGTTCACACACATAGTGTTAGAGATAAGATCTGAACTTAAATCCTTTAAATTTAAAGTGACTGCTTTTTAGACTGAACCATGTTCTTCCTAAAAGGTTGCTATTATTGCAAAGAAAAGATGCTAGAAATATTTTGGTTTATAACATTTTAGCCATTTATTGACCTACTTGTGCTATTACATCTAGAAATGGGACTTCTGAGTCAAGAGAAAGACATTTTAGTCACTTAGAATGATTGCAAATTTCTTTCAAGAATTATTGGATATTATCGATTCATTATTCTTCCCAACTTTCCAGTGCTCCTCCAACATTGACCATTCTAATAACTTGTCTTAGGAAGGCTTAAAATGTTAGTTTACATTTTATCCCTATGACAACACCTCAAACAAAAGAGTGATCTGTTCATACCTGTTTCATAATATAGACTTGGGAGATGTATGGAAGATGGATGAGAAAGCACAGAAACTAGAGGCAGGAAGGAGTCTCAATTAGGAGACTATGACAGTTGGGATGATGGCCTTAACTAGGTTGATAAACATGTAGGTTAAGTCAAAAGTGTGGTTGAAAGAGAAACTATTGAGGTAGAATCAACAAGATTGTGCAACTGTTTAGTCATGGGATATAAGAAAACAGTCTTTCTGAGATAATCAATACCTGAAGGTTGACTGAAGGAGAAGTGGTGTCCTAGACAGGAAGAGGGATGGTTTTGAGGTTAAAGATTATTTAGTTTGGGGGCGGCTAGGTGGCATAGTGGATAAAGCACAGGCCCTGGAGTCAGGAGTACTTGGGTTCAAATCCGGTCTCAGACACTTAATAATTGCCTAGCTGTGTGGCCTTGGGCAAGCCACTTAACCCTATTTGCCTTTCAAAAAAAACCCTAAAAAAACCAAGATTATTTAGTTTGCTTTGGACATGTTAAATTTGAAATATTTATAGGATCTAAGTGAAATACCTACAGGACTTTGCAGGAAGTTGGTGACTAGAGAAATGAGCGTTGGGATCTGATAGTTTGTGAGTTATTTTGATAAAAATAATAATTGAACTCAAGATCATCTGATCACTGAGAAAAAAATTAGAGAGAGAGAAGAAAAGAAGATCCACAGAATGCTGAAATATTCCAGCATGTACAAAGACAGTAGATGATCCACCAAAGGAGGATATGAAAGAATAGTGAGATGGAATAGAAGAGAACAAGGAAAGAAAAGTGTCACAATACTGTAGAGTTGGGGGAGGGAAGGGATAGTTACAATTAACAATGTCATATATTGTCAAGAGATCAAGGAAGATGAGACTTAAGGAAAGACTATTGCATTCAGTAGGTAAGAGATAATTTGATAAAGTTGGAATGGGTGGTTTTAGACAGGTGGTAGAGTTAGGCTTTTAAAATGGTTGAGAAGTGAAGGGCATATTAGAAAATGGAAGTAAAGAGTGCACTTGGTCTTAATGAGCTTAGTGAGAAAACTTCTTGGGGTGCTGAGTGTTTAAGCGACTTGCATATGTTCATAGAACTAATAGGATCTCCAGAGAAGGATTTGAACCCAGGTCTTCCTGAAACCAGTATGCCTTATTGCCCCACTGGTGATACCAATAGCTTTTTGACACAAAACTTTCTTCTCCTTTTCTTTCTCTTCATCCTTGGGTTTTCTCTTTTTCTTCAATATCCTTCTCCTTGAGAAATTATTGCTTTAATTCCCCTAGGAAATATATTACCATTGTTAACTGATAAAAGCCTCCAGTAAAATTAAATTCTTAGTGATCTAGCAGTAGACTTGAGTCCTGGAACTAGTCAAAGGAATCTGGGAATGCTAATAGTGCAATCTGGGAATGTTAATAGAGTTTTATGCTGAAAGTCAATACTAGTAAACAATTTTATATGTTCAGTGTGCCCATACATGTGCCCACATTAATAAAATATTGATTGGACTTTGGATTTCCAGCAGAAAATTATTGACTCTAAGGAATAAAATAATTAAGTTGGGGCCCTGCACAGTCAATGAATAGTCAGTCTTTAGCTGGGATTTATTATATCAAACTAGTAAAAGGGTTGACTTTTCTTTTTTGTTTGGCCTAAATAAGAGTATGGGGAGATGTTTAAATAATGTGAATTTTTATTTTGTTTTCTGCTACTGAATTTAATATATAATTATGCATCTTAGGTTCAAGAAACTATAATTTCCCTTGACAACAATTGTCTCCTCTATTTGGCTAGTGGATTTAATATATTTTATCATAGTTTACTTTTCTCTCTCTCCCCCTCTTCTCTCTCTCTCTCTCTCTCTCTCTCTCTCTCTCTCTCTCTCTCTCTCTCTCTCTCTGACTCTCTCTCTCTCTCTCTCTCTCTCTGTCTCTCTGACTCTCTCTTTCTCTCTCTGTCTTTCTGTCTCTGTCTGTCTCTGTCTGTGTCTGTCTGTCTGTCTCTCTCTCTCTCTGTTTCTTCCATGTCTCTGGTAATAAATTTGAAAATGAAATGGAGTTCTTTTTTTGAAAATAAACAAATTGAACCTTCTTTAATAATTGAGAGATGGATATAATTAAGATCTAAACTAATCTCAGAGAGTTTTCAATACATGTTCAAAAATTTCATATCCAAAAACATATCTAGTTCCCAGGACAGCTAGGTGACATAGTGGATAATATTCAACCTAAAGATAGGAAAACCTAAATTCTTCTATAAAATGGAGATAAAAATAATAATACCTATCTCATAGAGCTGTATCAAACGAATTAACTATATAAGATGTTTTCAAACCTTAAAGCATTATATAAATATGACTTATTATTACTGTTGTTGGTATTCCTATTATTATTATTTACTAGAACCTCCCTGTCATGTTAATCATTGATACCTTGAATGTGGAAGGACATATAAAATGGAAATCTGACCCCAGAACCATAGACTTTGGGACTGGAAAGAACCTTTAGACATCACTCTTTTAGATACTCTCTAGACATTCCCTCTTTATAAAATATTAGGTTCAAAGAGTTTAAGACATTTATCTATGGTAAACAGCAAATGTCTTTCTAGGGAGTCATAGGGTCCCTGGAACTGAATCAGATAAAGATAACTCCAAAGTGGTAGTGACTGAGCCATTCTCAGAATTAAAGTTACAAAGGGAGGGAATAGTTCTAGGACTTAATCACCTGAGTTATGTGGACTGTGAAAGTCCAGGAAAATGGATTGACTCCCTAGAGATACCAAGTACATTCCTAGAGTAGGTGGGAGTAGGGAGAAGAAGGAATTTCATGCCAGATTAGTACTAGACATAGGGAGAATTGTGAAAGTCCTGATGGAGTGACTTGATTGTCTAGTAACCCAGGGACATTCCCAAAGTGGGAAATGCCTCAACATAGGGTAGAGCCACAAATCTAGAAAACCATATAAACTCTTTGAAAATGAGGCTCACTGAAGAAAGGATAATTGTTTTTGACTATAGATTTCTGTAAAAAGTCTGGAATTTATTTTATTTTGATAGAGTTCTTGAAACCATATATATATATATATATATATATATATATATATATGTATATATATATATATATATATATATAATGATTTAGTAGTCTGAATACATGGGAAAGGAGAGCTTTTATCTTTTTTCTGTGAAGATCTAGACAGAAATCACATTCTAATATTCGAAAATCTTAAACAAAAATATGAGGGGTGGTGGTGATGGAAAGTTACATAGTGAAAAGCACCTGAAAATGAACCCAGTCCTTGATATCTCAGCAACATGATTCATACACTTTGATTGCATAATAAGAGATTACATTGTTATAGAGATTAAGTTTACAAACTATTTTCATTACTACAACTCCCTGAGGTAAGGAGGATGAATTATATTATCTACTTTTTTTTTTTAACAGATAAGGACATTAAGATCTGAGAAAGTGACTTGCCAGGGTCAAGTAGCAAAAAGTAAAGAGCCAGAATAAATTACACTTGTTATACATAAATTGTTGTTGTACTAGGGAGGAAAAGTTTAATGATAGATTCAAAGAATCCTAAGAAAACTTAAATGAATTAATTCAGATTAAAGTGATCAGACCCAGTAGCATAATTTTTATAATGATATAACATTAACAGCAATATCTTTGACAGATTTATGAATACTGATGAAAGAAATGACTTCAGAGAACTGAGGAAGCATGATTCCCACTTATTTACACAGAGCTGATGGTCTAGACATGAAACATAAGGTTTTCAGTCATAATCAATATGCTGATTTGTTTAGCTTGACTAAACTTGTTTGTTAAAGGGAGAGAGGGAACTATCTATAGGAGATGATAGGGAAGAATTTGGTGGGAGCAATAGTGATGAAAAAAAAGAAAATCCATCAATGAAACATCAAAAAATATAATTTTGGTTCTATTGTGTTGAATTGTATTGTATTTTAAATTCCATATAATTAAAAAAAAGTGTACAACAAAGGTTTAATTTCATATCCAACTCTGTTCTGAGCTTTATATTACCGAAATGTTTATGTTTGTTCATGTTTTCATAATAAGAATATTTTTATACTTAAGAGCAAAATCAGTACAATACATTGATTTTTTTCCCCACTGTTGCAGAAAGATTAGAGAGCAGAAGAGAAACTGGATGACAGAATTTAGCAGGACTGAGGATTTCAGATCAGGAATATTGGAAGCTCAATAGAGCAAATGATTGGTGTTCTCAAATCTGGATATCTGTCATGGAGAGAGGAAAAGCTCCTGAAGAGTGTCATTACTGGATCAAACTGGGGAGTCAGAATAAGAAGAGTAAGGTTCAAATCCCACCTTTTACGGTGATCAGCTGTTTGAAACTGAGCAGCATCCTCAAACATGTCTTCTAAGCAGTAAATTGCAGATCCATTGCTGACCTGTTTGGGAAGAGGGAATTTCCTGTCTAAAATCTCCCTGTAGGAATAAAATCATCTGACTAATCAAAAACATAATATAAAAACAACAACAACAGAGTAATCACTTCTGGATCCCTGAGGCCCAAATAAGATAATATCTAGACAGCAGTTTACAAAATTTAAGATATTATAAAAATGTCTGTTTAGATATTTAGCTGGTATCTATTAACTCTTTATATTCATGTTCCCTCAATTCTATTGAAAATCCTCAAAGGCAGGCAATCTGTATAAACTGCTGTTTATACTCCCTCCACACTTAACACCAAATAAATACTTAAGAAATAGAGTCTGCTTATTGATTACTTAATAATGATGTTTGTCCTTCATTCTCAAAGAAGTGGTGATTGGTTTTGTCCCAATAAGCACATGAATTGGATTTGAGTGAGGGGGATGCTATGCTATGTCACCAGCCTCACTTTCATTTCCAGAGCCATCTGAGTCCAGTGGCCAGATGTAAATCAGGACAACTGAGCTGGCCCTGGATGTAAGGCAATCAGAGCTAAGTGACTTGCCCAAGGGTCACACAGCTGGTGTCAAGTGTCTGAGGTTAGATTCGAACTCCTCTCCTCCTGACTGCAAGGCCAGTGCTCTCTGCACTGCATCATCTAACTGCACTTAGTAAACTGATAGATTCCCAGTTGGGTTTCTTATTGCCTTAGAACCTAGATGAAGTCATTTGGAAGAAGTGATTTTTTTTAAGAACCTCCCAAATCAAAACCAAGCATTTTAGTCATTAGAGGATATGCAGTGCAATTTCTGAAATATATATTAGGTAAGGATTAAGAGAATCTTTTGGTTTGGGTTTAAATCATTCTATCCAAGGTAAAATGTTTCCTGACAATACAAGTACAGCAGTTCAAGTGTAACTGTTGGGAGCCATGGCAATGAGTCAGACACTATAAATATGACTCGGTAAGGGAAATGCTTTCTTAGCAAACAAGAGAAATTGCATGTGGGTATGTACAGGTGAGCCAAAAACAGGGATGGAAATCATAGCCTGCCATCTGCCTCTCCCAAGCTTTCTCTCCAGAACCAGCAGCTAAAATGAAAGTGTAACACTTGTGTGTGGGGGGTTCTATTTTGGAGCATTTGTAGCAACAAAACACAACATAGAATTCAGCTTTAAGGAAGCCAACTGGAAAGGTTGAAGTTAAAATTTCAGATGACTACTCTATTAAAAAGAAAAGTCTATATCCAGGTTTTTACCCTGATTAAAAAGGTGGAGAAAGTTAAAAGGCGGGTTTATTAATGCATCAAAGCAGCACAAGATGGTGGACCAGCTGGTAAAGCCCATCCTAGATTCAAATGGAGCACTGCTATTTTAGACAGAATAAAGAGCCTTCCATTTAAGAGCAAAAGATATTTTGATTGGATCACAATAATCACAAGGAACTAGGATTAGTGCTGTAGAGCTCCTCCCTCAAGTATTTTGATTGGTTCACATTTCAAATAAGGAGATGGGCTAAGCAAGTATATCTGGCAGCTGCTGCCACATACTTTATGAGAACATGAGATCAGGGCTAAAGAGATACTTTTAGAGTGTATTCAGACTGCCCTCTCCTGCTGGTCTATCCTTCCCAAAGTTAAGCAAAATTACAACATAATCACTACAGAATGCCTACATTAGTGACTTATTTTACACACTACCATCTCTTCTGTGTGTGTTACAAGAGAAAAGTGTGCTCTCCTTCAACATCAACGGATACTTTTTTTGGCCATTGTTGTTGGGTTTTTTTAATCACTTCTATAATAATAAATAAGCTTACGCATCACCTAAAAAGATGGTTTTCAATTTATTCCTAGTAAATGTCATCTTATTAAATGGTTTAATGTTTTAACCTATTGGAATAGTCTCATTCACAGCTATCGTCTTTTTTTTCCCTACTCTCCACTATCCACGCTGCTTCAAGTCCTTACCACTTCTTTTTTTTTTAGGTTTTTGCAAGGCAAATGGGGTTAAGTGGCTTGCCCAAGGCCACACAGCTAGGTAATTATTAAGTGTCTGAGACCGGATTTGAACCCAGGTACTCCTGACTCCAAGGCCGGTGCTTTATCCACTACGCCACCTAGCCACCCCTCCTTACCACTTCTTGCCTGCACTATTACAATAGATTTTTGTTTCTTTGTTTGTTTGTTGTTTTTTCAGGGCAATGGGGTTAAGTGACTTGCTCAAAGTCACACAGCTAGGTAATTATTAAGGATGGATTTGAACTCAGGTCCTCCTGACTCCAGGGTCAGTGCTCTATCCACTGTGCCACCTAGCAAACCCACAATAGTATTTTTTTTTTTTAGGTTTTTGCAGGGCAAATGGGGTTAAGTGGCTTGGCCAAGGCCACACAGCTAGGTAATTATTAAGTGTCTGAGACCGGATTTGAACCCAGGTACTCCTGACTCCAGGGCCAGTGCTTTATCCACTGTGCCACCTAGCCAACCCCTCACAATAGTATCTTAATGAATCTCCTTTACTGTAGTTTATCTCCTTCTCAAATTCATCCTTCACATATCTGCTAAAGTGATTCTGAAAGCTGAAGTCTGATAATATAATGTAACTGTTCCACAAACTTCTTTGGCTGCCTGTTATGTCTGGGTTCAAATTCAAACTTCTCTATTTGACAGTAAAAGCCATTCATAAACTAAGTCCAATCTATTTTCCCAGAATTGTTCTATTTTACTTCATTTCACTCTCTCTCTCTCTCTCTGTGGGCCAACCAAACTGGTTTTGTTATTCCTCACACATAATTTTCTATAGTAGTTCCCCATGCCTGGACTGCACAGTCCTCCCTCACCTTCATGTCTTTGAATCACTAATTCTTTTCAAAGTTTGCCTCACATTCTACCATTGACAAGAGACTTCTAGTACCACCTATAAAATAATGTATTCTCTATCTAATTATATGTATAAATGAGGCCTAAAATAATCTTTGAGGATAGGTACTGTCTCCTTTTTTTGCCAAATGTGTCAGTGCCTAGCACAGAATCCAATACATAGTAGGTGCATCACTTGCTATGTTTATTTATTTGTAATCTTTTAGGATCTTGATGCTGTCATCCAACTTTATTATCTACAAATTTGACTTATGCCATTTGAGTCTTCATCCTTTCATGGATAAATGTTGAATTCTCTAGGACCAAGGACAGGTCCCTAGACTATATGCCATTAAAGATCTCACTCTGTATTAATATCAAGCCATTAATCATTGCTCTTTGTGTCTGGACATATAAACAATTGCAAATCCACTTAAACTGTATTCAACTGTATTCAATATACCTCCATTTTTATCAATACAAATTCTGCAAGGAATTTTTTTCAAATGTTTTACTGAAATCTATGTTCAGTACCTTCTGACCTACCTGTTACTAGGCTATATAATATACTATATTTCCTAATCCTGAAGAGTAATTTCACAAAATCACAGTTGGAAGGAATTTCAGAGTTCACTTAATTCCTGTGTGTGACTTAGAATCCTTTTTGCAACATGAACAACAAAATGGACTAGTAAGGGGAAAACCCTTCAGAGGACTGAATTTAGAGTCAGAATCCCTGAATTCATACCCAGGCTCTAGCACTTACTGTCTTGTGTTCCTTTTAACCTCTCTAGGTCTCAGTTTTCTCAATTGTAAAATTGAGGGGGTTGGACTACATGATCTCTGAACCTCCTTCGAGCCCTAAGTCTATGAAACTATTAAAAAAAATCCTGACTTAATAACTTATACAGAATATAGTTAAGGACAAATAAAAGAAAGGGTCTAGAAATAAAGAGAATAAGTGATAACCTTGGAATCTGGAGAAAGAAGTACTTTCTTAATTGTTGTTGAGCAGCTGATGAAAAAGAACGCCAAGGATATCGATCCTAGAACAGTTGAATTATTTTGACTATTGCCTTAACTTAGTCAATTGAATATGGTGATTGACTGGGTAATGAGTCTCCCATGAAGTAGAAGATGGACTAAGCAAGCTTTTCAAGGATTTTCAACTCTGAATGTGTGATGCCTGGCTTTTATTTTTCTTTCTACCCCATTTGTGCATCCCATTGGAGAAACTTCAGCCATTAGACTCCACACTCCTAAATGGTTACTGCCTCCCCAGACTACTATTTCATTTGGTACCATAACCATTCACTTCACAACATAAATCTCTAGATATTTCTTCCTTCTACCCCCCCAACTGCTATTCTTTGCATAATACTCATCCCACCTAGGTGAAATCACTGAATATTTGAATATAGGCATTTAAAATATATAATATATTCATACTATTAAATTTGGTGGTCTTTACTGAGAGGATTATCATGAAATTGCACATATCACATTGTAGAATTATGATTTTGATTTCTCTCAACTTTACTAACCTATAAGTTATTTGAGGAAGGGACTGTATCTTTTTTTTCCTTAGCAGTGCTTTGAAAAGAAATTATTAGATATATGATGTAGGTCTCTGAAAAGGGAATAGAAGAAGTATACAGGGAGTAATTGTGTGTAGTAAAAAAATGATATTGCTAACATTTGTTTTTAAAAGCAGTGAACTGAAATTGAGAGGTATTCAAAAAATATTTGCCAAATGAATGAACTTTCTATATGCAAGACGCTCCCCTTGTGAAGAAGAGAGTGAGTTTGGAAGACAACTGACCAAAGAGAAACATATCTACCTCTTAGGAAATATTTGAAATATCTGCAGTTGACTTTTTTACTTTTATGACACACTTGTGTCAGAAACACACATGTGATGACAAGAAAAAGGCCTTGATATATTCTGGTTGTATGCTCATCTCTCTAGTTCATTACTCCTCACTCTAAAAGTCTGGGATTATCAGTATACGACACTATGCTGTAACTACCTTTGGACACACAACAGATCATAAGTTCAAGGAAGAAAAAGTTTTATAGGACAAAGGAAACAAGTAGCATTCATAGCAGAGTATGAGGAAAATGTTGATACATCATTGAGCAACAGTTTGTTTTTTCAGAGACTTGTATAGTTTTAGCCAATTGCAGTTGTTGAAGTAACTAAGGTGGGAGGTTTGTTACCGTTCTTCAGAGGACAGCTGCTGCCCCGGTTCCCAGCAGGTAGCATCAATACTCCCAAATCAAATCTCCCAATCAAAACTCCCAAAGTTCTCCCCTATATTAATTCCCACCTACAAATCTCCATGGTTCTTTGCAGGCACTATCATTAACCCTTTTATAACTGGAGGGGGGCACCAGAGGAGCCTCTGTGGAGAGCCTATCTTCATGTGAAAAGGAGAAATGTTGAAGTAGCTCATGTCCTCTCTTTCTGATAGCTCAAAAGCAGTAAAGCATAGGTATGGTGGTTCCATTCTGAAGACTTTTACCATGAATTAAGATGATCTTTGACCTATAACTTCACATGTGAGATTATTCAGGAATTATGTTCTCTCCCTCTGTATTATTCCTTATTAGGTTGAGACAGAATGAATTCCCTAACTCCCAGGTGGTATCCCTTATCTATGTCAACACTTCAATATAGAAACTTCATGGAACATCATCTTCATAGAACATCTAATTTCTGCTTCAGTTATCTGCCTAGACCTCTAAGTCACTCTATATCAGGTGGGAAGGTTTATTCAAGTTACCTAAGCCTCCTTACATACAGGGTAGGGCATGGAAATGGAAGTACTCCTGTGGCATTAGTATACATTCGGGAAGAAGCAAAAGTTACTATCCTTATTAATTTTATATGATTTTCCTTTTTTCTTTCCAATATAGTCTAAAATGTAAAAATAGGAAAGAAGAGGGAAAAATTAATAGTTCCTGACCTGTGGCAGTCTCCTTTAATATATCTTATTATCTACAGATTGAAGCATAGTTTTTTTTTACTTTATTTTTCTTGAGGCTTCTTTTGGCGGGAGGGGTGTCATCCGTGTTTTCTTTCACAACATTGTTATGGGAATATTTTGCAAGTAATAGCCTAAATAAAATTGCATGCTTTCTCAATGAAGGTCAGGGAGAGAATGTGGAATTTAAAGTTTTCAAAATTAATATTAAAATAGTTTTTTTCATGTTACTGGGAACGAAATACCAAATAAATAAAAAGATATTAGAAATATATTTAAATGTATGCATGTATGTATCTATCTACTATTATCACCCCTAACTAACCAGAGTTACCCCATCAATCAGTGGCAAAGTAAATTGAAATTTACTCTAACAGTTCCCTCCTATAGGACAATGAGAAAGTTCCATTCAACAACTACGAAACTGATATTCTTATAAACCCTGATCTGACCTTGCCATTAGATGATAGGTAAGTATCTGAATGACTAGAGTCTGGACTTGCATGAGGAAGACTTAAGTTCAAATCAGGTCTCTGACACTTACTTGTTCAACCTTGGGATATTTCATTTAACCTTTCTGTGCCTCGTTTTCCTCAATAAAGATATCATTAGCACCTGCTTCCCAGGGTTGTTGTGAGGATAGAATGAGATAATAATTTGTAGGACCCCTGCAAAATTTAAAGTGCTGTACAAACTTTAGTTATTCTTTTATTCAACTCTCTCTTTTTTTTAGCTTTTGTAAGACAATAGAGTTAAGTATTATTATTAAGTATATGAGGTCAGATTTCAACTCAGGTCCTTCTGACTGCAGGGTCAGTGCTCCATCCACTGCACCACTTAGCTACCCCTTATTTATCTCTCTCAGAAAGCTCCAGCTATTCCCTTTTGTCTCTGAGCTAGGGTCCTCAACTTTTATGTGTGTGCCATGGAACCATCAAGTGAAGTCTGAACTTCTTCTCTGAATTATGTTTTACTTAAAATGTATAAGATTAAACAAAAACAAGTTTCTGATTCCCTAGTGAGTAACTCCATTCCAAGACAAAATAAATTTTTTTTCTGGCACTTAAATCCTGTTATAATCTAACTCTGGGTTACCTTTTCTTATTTATGGTATTTTGTTGCTATTCATATTATCTTTCTTCAAACTAACCTACTTCATCTCCAATCTCCAGATCTTTGCCCAGGATGTTTCTCACACTTGGGAGTCCATTGACTCTTCACTTCATCTTTGGCCAAAATATCTAGCTTCCTTAAAGGCTCAACTTAAATGCTATTTCCTCTATGCTGTGATCCTTGTTCTCAGTCCCAAGTTGCCAATGCACTTTGATCTTAGAAATGACTTTATGTTTATTTCATTGAAATGTTTTACTTATTTATGCATTAGCCTTACCAAAGAGAATGTAAGCTCCTCAAAAATATAAATTGTTGGGGTTTTCATAATTTTTTTTCTGATGCATGGAACATAGTAGGCTATATGTTTATTTTCTTTAAAGTTGCTGAAAGAAAGCATTGATTAATAAAGGAATTGTGGTGGGGATTCTGTGAAAGGATCTGTGTGGATTCCCATCTATGTATAAGAGAATAAAAGTGATGAAAGATAGGAAAGAGTGCCACAGTGATCTTTTTATTTTTTTTTTAGTTCTTGCAAGGCAGTGGGGTTAAGTGGCTTACCCAAGGCCACACAGCTAGGTTATTATTAAGTGTCTGAGGCTAGATTTGAACTCAGGTACTCCTGACTCCAGGGCCAGTGCTCTATCCACTGTGCCACCTAGCTGCCCCCAAAGTGATCTTTATTGTATTTGGGAGAAAACATCTAAGAATTTCCTTCCCAATTTTGGAACTTGAATGTCTCTAGCCCAAAGAAACATGATTTAGAAGTTGTCATAGCCATTGACCAAGACACTAATGCAGAGGTGTAACTAGAAATTTGGGAGGTGAGGGCAAGAATTATGAAAGCTACCCTCAAAATCAACTTTTAAAATGTCCGTTCAATTCAGTGGTAGGGAAAAGGGGTGAGATTATGGGAAGAGAGTTCAGGACCACTGGGGAAGTTTCCATAGAGGAAGGTGAGCTGAGAAGCATGGGACTGCGGGAAAACTCACTTCTTATTTGACCTCTTGGTAAAAAGAGGGAGGACATGACCAGATAGCAATTACTCTTGGATAATTTCCTATTTTAATTATTCTTGCTAGCTCAGTTGATTTGTTTCTAGGCTGCAGTGAGTGCCAGGGCTATAAGTGCCTTTTAAATTTCCAGCATCTAGGACAAAGCCCCAGTTTTCCTGCCACTATGATGGCTCTGTTACAATGTCCCATTGCCCACCCTTCCATTTATCTTCAATACTGATACCTCAAGCAACTGCCCAAAGGCATAATTGCTTATATGTTCTGGTTAAACCATTTTAGTAAAATATGGTACTTTACCCCCACCCCAGTTTGAGCTTTATCTTTTTTTAGGCTGGTAATTTCATATGCTAAATAGGAGAATGGAGTAGGGAGATACATAAGGACCAGGGAGAGAACAGCATCTAGATGGGAGTTGAGGAATAAACGTTAGCATCTTCTGCTCTTTTCTCTCCTTCTCTTTATTATCTAGGGTAAGTAGCTGCTTTTACTTAAAGTTCCATTCTTAATTCAAGGATAGGAGTAAATTGCATTTCAATTAAAGGGGAGAGGCGATAAATGAAAAATGGGAAAAAATAGTTACCCAGAAATGAAATCATTTGCTATTCCTCTTATCCAAATAATTTTATCTCTATTTGTGAAATTTTTCTGGCAACTACATTGCTTTCTCAGAGAAAAGGAGGAAAAGAGCATGTGTGTTAGGGAAAGAGAATTATCTGGGAAAGTCCAAGTCAAAAATACATAATAGCACTTTATTAAGAGTCTGCTGTGAACAAAGCACCATGCTAGGCTTTGGAGATACATAAAATGAAAAATAATCTTTTTTACCTCAAAAAAGGTTATATTTTTCCTGGAGGGCGGAAGCATGCAAACAGAAATACAGAAACTAGGAACTAGATTTATATAGGAACTTCTGGATGATTAAAATCTCTCTTTTTCCAATTCAAGTCAGAACCTGATTTGTAGCTTATAATCTTAGAGAAATCCCCAGATCTCTGACATAACTAAAATTCCACATTCAATATGTTTCAGAGACAGAACTTAAATTGAGGTCTTCTTGGTTTCAAGGTAATTTTATTTGAGGAGAGAAAGAATCTTAATAACTAGGAGGATCTAGAAAGTCTTCTAGTAGAAGGTGACTCATGAGACTCATGTCTCTGTGTCTCATTTTTTGGTAATTCCATATTTCAATTTTTTTCATTATTATGTTTTGGTGATCTGGGATCTTTTATATTGCTATTGTAATTGTTTTAGGGTGCCATAAATGATGCCCATATAAAGACAGCAAATTTAAACTATAAATGTATGTGTTCTGACTGCTCCACCTACCAGTCAGTTTCTATCTCTGTCCCTCTCCCTCTCTTCAGGTCTTCCTATTCCCTGAGACATAAAAATATTGAAATTAGACAAATTAATAATCCTACAATGGTCTTTAAGTATTCAAATGAAAGGAAGAGTAAATCAATGTGGCAAACTTCATTATTGTTTTATTGTAAGAAATTGAAATGGCTGCCCCAGACTTCAGTAACCATTCACCCTGATCATTCAGTAGTCATCAATAATCAAGGCAAGATTCTTCACCAGCAAAAAGATTATGACCTGTTAAAGGTTCAAATAATGATTAGTACTTTTTTTAAGAAATAAAGTATTTTTTTTAGGTTTTTGCAAGGCAAATGGGGTTAAGTGGCTTGCCCAAGGCCACACAGCTAAGCATCTGAGACCGGATTTGAACCCAGGTACTCCTGACTCCAAGGCCAGTGCATTATCCACTACACCACCTAGCCACCCAAAATAAAGTACTTTTAATGAAAGTATATATGAATTTTATTAGGCATATTACTATTGCCTACTTCATAGACTATAGCATGATGTGGACATAATTGTTATATGTACTGAGAAACAAAAAAAAATGTGTGATTCTCTTTATCATGATATTTACTTTCTTACAGTGATTTGGAACCAATACCATAATTTCTCTGAGATATGTCTGTATACAATTAGGAGTAAATTATTTGATCTTTCTGAGATTCAGTCTTTTCATCTTTGAAATTAGGATGTGATTGAGAAAGATAAACTGGTCACTTGGTAAGAGCAAGGGCTAACTTATGGACTGCCCATGCTACATTCAAATAATATCCACATTATGTCAAGAGAAAGCAAGTGCCTCATTTTGTTGGGTGGACCCCCTGGTGGAGAATTTATGGCATCTCAATCATCATCTTTTACATGAAGCCTTTATTGATTTCTCCTCCCCCCCAAAAAACACAATACCTTGGTCCTTCTCTTCTAAACCATATATATATATATATATATATATATATATATATATATATATATATATGTATGTATATGTATATATACATATATATGTATGTATATGTATATGTACATATACATATATATTTATATTTATTCACTTTATATTTATGCTGCATATATTTTTATACATACTTGTTTCCCTTATTAGAATGTAAGTTTGTTGCAAGTAGGAATTGTTTCTTTCTTTGTATCTCTATTACTTAATACAGCACCTGAAACATAATATATGCTTAATAAAAGTGTGTTTATTGATAAGCAAGAACTGCATGGATTCAGCAAGCATGGATGAATTCTGATCTGCATCATTGGAGAGAATATTCATAGTGAAGAGGTAAACTAACCGGAGAATCTGAGTATAATATTTGTACCATTTGTCTTTGAGCATTATTATTGTTAGGAAAGGTCTTTGTCATCTATATTATCTTATGTAAGTTTGAGCTATTATATTATAAAATATGTAGTCATTGATCTATTAAAACTTCAAGCATATGACATTAACCTTATTAGCACCATGACCTATTCAACCAAGGCTAACAACCCATTAGCAAATTCGATTGACATATTCATACCATTTTAGATCCAGAAGGAATCTGATATTGATATTTTCATCTATCCCCATCATTTTACATACTTCTCACATTTTAAAAGCTCAATCATGGCCTTTCCATTTATGACAGCTTGACTCTTCTATTTTTTCCCAGTGGTCAATTTGTTCAATGACCCATTTCTAAGTCATATCTAAAGGCAAAAATATTACTGTTTATAGTAGCTGATGGCCAGATTAATTTCATTTCCTGTTCCTTGGCTCATGCAAATCCTTTCTGGAAAGTGGGAGGAGTTATTTTTATAATCTCCCCATGAGCCCAGAGAAAATAGTCTCTATATCATGTACTCTAATTTAATTATAAGATCTCTGGCACCACTGTGAACTTGTTCTTCCTCTTCTCTATGGGCACCATGTGTCTAGCACTAAGGAGAATAAATTATGAATAAGTAACTAATTGGTTCAGTTGCTAGAATTTGTGATCTGTTTTTCATGAACAGTAAAATTAATTCTATTAAATTTGAGAGAAAATTAAATTCAGATTCTACCATTAATTTGAACTTTTTTCTCCTTCCTGGCTACATGCATTTTTAATTGCTGAGTTATAGAAATGTATAAAGAGCTTACTATTTTTACATTTTGAAAGGTCTATCACTTTTTTCCCCCTCAAGGCTCCACCTGTCTTTGTAATTGAACTATATGTGTCTCAAATAATCCAAATTCTTTGAAATTTATGAGGACATGTTTCTCCCCAGTAACTCATGGCTCATTTCTCTCATACTGCCAGGAATTGTGCAGATGAAAGAGAATCAGACATGCTGAAATTATTTTCATAAAAACATCTCTGTTCCAATGGCATCCCTGTTTGGACATCCATCGGTTCTTAATCCAAAGTGCACAGAATACCAGTGGGTTCCACATGTAAAGGACTTTTAAAAGAAAGCAAACAGAATTTCAGGCCTTTAGATCAGAGATCTAAGCAGATCAGCAGCCTCCCCCCAAGAAGTCATCTGGTCAAACCCCCTCATTTTACAGATTAAAAAACTATGATCCAGTTAGATTAAATGACTTCTCCAAGATTATCCTGGAAGTCGTTTAGCTTCAGAGTTGTCATTTAAATTTGGATCCTTTGATTCCAGAGTATTGTTATTTTCATTATAGTTCAACATGTTATGGTCTATGGTGACATTTTCCCACTAAATTATAGGAGAAAGATTGAATATTAATTTCTAAATCTATATCCAAATGAACTGAAGTAGTCATTGGGAGAGAGACCTTCTAATCAGCATGTCAGAGAAGTAATTTTTATATTTCCTTAGGATTACTTAAAATAAATCAATCATTACATATCTGAGATGATTGATTAATATGTATGATTCAATTATAATGTAGTTAAAAGCAAAGTATTTAAAGAAATGATCACTTTTAAGACAATTCAACCTAATAAGTGCCTCCAATTGCTAATAAATGGCATAGAGGATAGACTGATCTTCCTGATTTCTAATTTGGCCTTAGCTACTTACTAGTTGTGTGACCCCTGGGCAGGTCACTTAACCTTGTTTGCGTCAGTTTCTTCATCTGCAAAAAAAAAAAACCCCAAATGAAATGGCAAAGAGTTGTATACTATTGAAAAATGACACAACAATAAAAAAAACAAAATGTGCCAGATGCTGGGATTTTAAAGACAAAAATGAAATGGCTCCATATTTAAGGAGTTTAAATTCTATTGGAAGAACAATCAGGGTGTGTAAGTAAATGCAAAATATCTAGAAGATAGTTGGAAGTAAGAAGACTGAACCTTCTAGCACTAATGCATCCCTATTTAGTGATTTGCTGAATATTTGGAATGTTTACAAAACTTTTGTTGAAGAAGGTGGAATTGTATGCATTAATGCTATGAGTCAACTATAATATATCATTGTAGGTCAGGTCTTGCCCTAAGCAAATTTATTAAGTGGGTGAAACATCTTCAGTGAGTCAATATGCCCATCCATCCATCTTCTACCTATCAAAATTCACCTTTTTTCTGTTAGTCTCCAGGGAGTAAGGATCTGATCCAACTAATTCAGTAGGACATATTTGTGATAACACTTTTCCAGGCAGTGTGGCAAAGTGAACTGATAGCTAACTGCAGAGTCAAGAAGCCTTGGATTTAAATACCATCTCTGACACCTTCTAACTGATCCCAAGCTCTAGTATTGTCCTTTGTGCTGGAGGAGCACCATGTGACATCAGGGAGTTGTAGCCATGACAAGACATGCAAGTGAATTGGATTTAAGTGAGAGAGGGATGACAAAGACCAGTCTCACTTTCTCCTACTGAAACATCTGGATCCAGTGACCATATATAGATCAGTACTACTGGATGCAATGGGAGACCTTGACCTTTTTAAGCTAAGTTCTTTATCGGGTCTAAATTGGACTGCATCAATGATCATTTCCTTCTTTCTTTCTTTCTTTTTTTTAGGTTTTTGCAAGGCAAATGGGGTTAAGTGGCTTGCCCAATGCCACACAGCTAGGTAATTATTAAGTATCAGACCAGACAACGATCATTTCTTGATGAAGAATAAGTAAGAAAGAAATGAAGCAAAGAATGATCCCTTCCACTTAGAAAAAAAATCAGTCTGGGGAGGGAAGATCCCCAGGGTTTCTGGTCAAAACAAATTACTATTTATATTAGTCTGAGACAATCAGGGCCCAACAATGAGCAAGTGGAGTTGGCCTGGATCCCATTGTTGGACATTCAATGAGAGCAAGAATGGTTTGGGATTGGTAAACCCCAAGATATCTTGCCAGCTTTCAGAGAAGGAAGGGAAAGGGGTAAAAAATGAGAGAGAGGAGAGAGAGAGAGAGAGAGAGAGAGAGAGAGAGAGAGAGAGAGAGAGAGAGAGAGAGAGAGAATGAGAATCAGGGAGAGCTGACTGGGCTGAAGGGAGTTCAGGTTAGGTTTTTTTATAGCCTTGCCCACTCTCTGGGAACAGAAATGTCAGGAAACTGTGGCAAAGGGGACCCCTCCCCCTCTACGTGACTAAAACCAGGTTAAAAGACTGAAGTTGGGGAGTGGGAATGAAGAGACATTACGAATTTACATTTAACAATGGAACAGTAGGAGTCAATCTACGTCACAGGAGCATATAATATTTTTACAAAATTTAGAAGTATAAAGGATTACAAAATCTGTTTCCAACTCCAAATATCCTATGTTCAAGATGCCCTGTATAATATTCTTATAACTTCTTGTATCACCCTAACTGGCTGGCTAACTGCAACTCTGGATATCCTGAGCATATTACTTAACCTATCAGTACCTCTGACCTATTCTCTTAAAGTCTAAAGTTGTAAAGAATGTGACAACTTGTCACTAAGAAAGAACCATATGGAAAGATCCCTGTATCTAGAATGTCTAGAAGTTCCCCATTTATACTGAAATCAAAGGACTGTGCGAAATCAAGCCAATAACAACAATAATAACTGACACTTGTATAAACATTTTTTTGGTATTTAAAATACTTTACACACATATTTTCTAATTCCAGCTAGATCAATAGATTGATAAGCATTGTGCTGAGCACTGAGAATACAAAAATTCTATATCCCCGTGCAGATACAAGGGCATATATAATTCTTTCTATTGATGTCTATATTTATCCATCGACAGTGGATAGAGCACAGGCCTGGAGTCTGGAGAACTCATTTTCCTGCGTACAAATCTGGCCTCATACTCTTATTAGCTCTGTGATTCTGCAAGTCACTTAAGCCTGTTTGCCTCAGCTTCCTCATATATAAAATGAACAGAAGAAGGAAATGGCAAACCACTTCAATATATCAAATGGGGTCATGAAGAGTTGGGTATGACTGAAAATGCCCAAACAACAATAGTCTATCCATCTATTTATATATTATATTCCATCTCTACCTAGCTTTCTAACCATCTCTGTCTCTCTCCCTCTCTCTCTCTCTCTCTCTCTCTCTCTCGATATATATATATAATGTATATATATATATATTTCTATCATCTATCTTTTTGTCTATCTATCTATCTATCTATCTATCTATCATCTATTTATGATCTATCTATCTTTCTATCTACTGCCTTTTCTGACAGAATGCAAACTCTCTGGGGTCAGTCTTTTACATGTCTCTATATCTCCAGTGCCTAGCATAGAGATTTTTCTCTTAGACATGTTATTCTAGGGAATGAACTATGGACCAGTATATTTACATTGTTGCACTTTCTTTTCTTCAAAAATAACACTTTATTACCAGTTCTAGGATGTCATTTTATTACTGTGACAGACGTTTCAGTTCATGGACCTGGTTAAAGGTCAGTGTTTGTAAATGTGCTTATTCACTTTCATATCTTCTGTTCAAAAATATTTGTGCACCACTAGATGACTCTTACCTTCTTTACATATCATAAACTTCTAGGGGAATCATTCCAGGAAGCAGATTGATGCTTAAAAGCAAAAACAATGACTCAAGCAACTGAAAACTATTTATTACCATAAACACTACACTGATGAGTTGGCCCATTCAAAAAATACCATTTTAGAAAATATCATTCCTTTTAAATGTGTAGCAATTGAGTGTTCAGTACAAGTGAATAACAAAAAGAAAAGAGAAAACAGATTAGGCTATTTAATTCAAATGAGCAAACACTGAGCAACTCAAACTGTGCCAGGCACTGGGAATACAAAAATTCTCTAAGTACTTGACCAGATCATAATTTGTAGCTTAAAGAGAAAAAATATATAAAAAACAACACAAGAGAAATAAATATGACAAAAACATCAATTTCACAATAATAATTTTATATGTGAATGGATTGAACAATATAATAAAATTAAATGAGTGACGGAATGGATTTGAAGAACGAAAGTAAACCAACTTTTTCGTTAAAATGTGATAATGCCAGTTTCAATGACCTTCATTCCTAAGGTGATATTGGATGTTATTATAATCTTTAAGAAATAATGGAATCTTGAGAAACTGACAATTTGTCTTGTACTCGACCTTAAAACATCAGCAGCACATTACAAAAAATGATTTGTACAAAATAGAAAAATTGCCTGCCCTCCAGCAGCTTATATTCTACCGCATTTCTGTTCATGAATCAGTAAGACCACTTCAAAGTGATTCTTCTTATAACTCTTAAGTGCCAATTAGAGTTTTTAGGAAACAAGGACTCTGTCTTGTTTGTGTTTGCATTTACCATTTACTCAATAAATATTCATCAGAATCCTACTATATATTAGGCCTCATGCTTTATGCTAAGGTATAATATATGGAAAAATATTCTCTCCATGCACGAATAAAACTTACAGTCTAGTGAGGGAGATAAGACCTACAGACAAAAAGCTAAGACTCAACTTAAAATGTGACAATGTGATAAAACCCAAGCAAAGGTTTTGTACCTACAGTACCTAGCATGTAGTAGACATTCAGATTTAATTATATATTTTTTTACCTGTATTATACACTTACTATATTTGTAAATAATACTGCATCAGATAGTAGTGGAAATATTCATACTCATTAGTCACTCATATGGCTTATCATTTTCAGCTGAGGGAATGACCTTTCTGTTTCATTTCTGGATTCTTGGTCAAACCTCTTTCCCTTGAAGTCATTTAACCATGATTGTCTTGTATCCAGGGTCATATCCAGTCATTTTGACCCATTTCTGGCCACTGGATCCAGAAGACTGGAGGAGAAAGTGAGAGTGGTGACCTAGCACAGCATCCCCTCACTCAAATCCAATTCACTTGCTTATCATGGCATCACCTCACAGTGTCATAGTCTTCTTTGGGAATGAAGGACAAACACCATCATCATCAGTAACTCCTAAAGCTCTACTCAGATAAAAGAGGCATACATAAACCATGAAGAAGAAGTAGGTATTGCTTTGTTTGTATATGATTCTTGGGAAGCTTTTGTGCATTCATGTGACTCCTATAGGGAATCACATACACTGAGAGAAAGAAGCAGATCTGGGGTTCCTGGATTGGTGTAGCATGAAATTGTAGGTTTCCAGTAACTATCCCATTAATGGGATTGAACAGGACCTGAGTCACATAGGATTTGCTATAAGAGGTGCTTGATACCTTCCAGAAAGGACCAAACAGTTCCTGGTGGAAAGCAGGTCTTCATTTTTGGATGAGGCTAACAAAACTTGGATTGAATGCATTGTTAGCCTAAATTCTTTCAGAGGGTCTGAGGACTTCTTTTTGAAGATCAAAATGAGCCAGTTATCAACAATCTCAGATTTTAGGGGGCAGGTAGTTTCCTTGCTGCTCCAGAGATCTGATTGCATTTCCATGGCTGTCCCTCATGGCTATTCTTCCTACCAAGATTTTTCGTATGTTTTCCTAGGCTTCCTCATGTCTCAGCTAAAACCCTTCTTTCAGGAAGAAGCCTTTCCCTGACTCTCTCATTACTACTACTAGCACTAAGATATCTGTTCATAGGTGTTTGCATGTTCTCTACTGGGTTACAATGTGAGCTTCTGGAGTGGAGAGATGGTTTTTGCCTCTCTTTCAATCCTCAGTGTTTAAGTCTGAGGCAAATTAGGTCCTTAAGACTTCTTGGTGAGATCAAGAGCCATGGATAGGTATAGAAGCTTCTCTAAAACTGGAGCTATCTTTTAATGTATCCCTAGAAGATACCCTGACAGCAGTGTCACACATATAATGGTAGTATTTGCAAGCAAAAATTACCTAAAATTCCTACATTTTATAGTACTTTTCTCAGAGATTAGTATAAATTTGGGAGACTCAATTACTATAGTCTCATTTTTGCCTAAGAATTTTTCTGGTGCTTCATTTTAGAGCCATATTAGTAGTGGATTTTTAGCAAATTGAATTTTCATAAAAGTGGAATGTAAATAATGTTTCAGGAAACCATCAGTATATTGAAGTCCCATTTTGGAAAAGAAAAAAAGGTTTCTGCCTTAAAGTAGAGTACAGGTTTAAGTAGTTTCTATTCAAAACTGTTGGATTTCTTAGATACCTTCCTAGAAGGTAGAGAGCTCTGGGAAGAAATCAGAACAAACACTAGCAATTTAGTATTTAAGACTACACAAAGGGGGCAGCTCAGGTGGCACAGCTTGGGGTAACTAGGTGGCACAGTGGATAAAGCACCAGCCCTGGAATCAGGGGGACCTGAGTTCAAATCCATTCTCAGACACTTAATAATTTCCTACAATGTGACCTTGGGCAAGTCAGTTAACCCCTTTGCCTTACATAAATAAAAATTTAAAATAAAGAATACACAAGTACTTTGGATGGTATTAATTCATTGTTCTAATATCTCAACTTCAGTCTTGGCCAACCTGAAATTCTCTTGGCTCCTGGTGAAATTTGCATGCTCTGCCTATAGTTAACATTTCCATGATCTATTTGCATAAATGCTTTATATATCTCATTTGTTCTTTACAAAAACACAGGGAGGCAAGTGTTGTTATTATTATTATTATGCCCATTTTATAGATAAGGAAATCAAGGTTAAGGGCCATCCAACTAGTAAATGTCTGAGGCAGAATTTCAACTTAAATCTTCCTAACTCTAAGACCAAAGCTCTATTCGCTGCATTATTGAGATTTTTATTAAGAGAGAAGATCTCTTCATTTCCTTGCTTAAAAGATAGAGGGAGATCAAGGGAGGTAAAAGCAAGCAAACAAACCTTACCCAGATAGAATTAAAATTTTTTATATCACCTCCAAAAGTAATCTGCTATCACTCTATAACTTCACAAAGACATGCTCCACTTTCATAAGGACTCATCTAGATTTGGAGAGAGGAAGAACAGTAACTAAGGAATTGGAAATCTAGAGAAATTACTGTAAACTACAACATGAGTAAATGTCAAGAAAAGGGGCCTTCAGGATGTCTATGTGTATGCCCACAAATGCAGATTGGGGCAGCCCCTAGTCTAAGGAGAGGAAAGGATTCCAGGATATTGGCATAAGTTCAGTGCTACCAAGGCTACTATGGTGTGAGTAGATGCCATTCTGTTATAAGGAGACAGAAACCCTTGAACATAGACATGAGGGCTCTGGGGTAGCAAAATAGAGGTGGGCTCAAAAGTTACAATTTATATTTGGCACTCAAAATTCAGCACCCGGGATAAAAACACTGTTCTAGTCTGGTATTTGTTTGAAGGTTTGGTTTATGGAGAGAACATTATATTTTCCCCAGACAACATGAATCAATGAGTATAGAACTTTGAATTCTAGATAGTTCTAGCTATATGATTCTGGACAAGTCTCAACTATTCTCAGCCTCAGTTTCCTCATCTAAAATTGAAATAGTAATGGCACCTCACAGGTCTGTCATGGGAACTCCCTGAGATAACAGATGTAAAATACTTCCCACACTTTAAAACAGTTTATAAAAACCTACTCTTATTATTACCATTATTATCAAGTGATATCAAGGCATGCATACTATGACCACCCCCCATTCATTCTTTGGCTCTTAAAATGATTAAGAATAATTCTCCTAGAAAGTATTATTTCCTCATTATGTGCCTTATTTAGTTGTTTATTCTTTTAGTTTTGGGTTTCTGACAATAGAAATGGATCTTTAATGCAATGTAAAAGCCATTTAGCATGAGATTTATCTGTGAAGGATACAGATTTCAGAATAATACTTATTATCCACACTGAAGATTTCTGTGTTTTCCTCCTTGACAGATAAATAAGGCAAGCTGTGCCTCCTGCTTCCAACTGAGCACAGTGAGAGTGATTAGCAAAGTAAAGAAAAGCCTTGTTTCTTTGCCTTCATTAATAGTTAATGAAGTTAACTCAGAGGGGAGATGTGTGTTGGGGAAATTATCTTACCTAAAAGCACTGCAACATTATAAGAGAGGATCATAGGCAACAAATAGATCTGATCTTCAGGGAACTGAAACCAGTGGGCTCATAGATTTTTCTTTCCCCCTCCCCTAAAGCACTTAAGATGGTCATGACTTTCACAAGTGGTCCATTGTGGTCAGCAAATCAATGGTAATGCTTCATGAAAGAGAGAAAGTCTTCTACTCCAAAGGTTTATATATGTGAGAGAGAGCCTGGCTGTTTGTCCTTTGTGGAACAACAGGAGGATGAGCCTCACCTTGCCAAGGGAGTTTTTGTTCTAGACATACTGCTGCTATTGTTCCTGGTGAAACTGAATTCTTTGGTATTTAGAATGGTGGTATATTGTCATAACAAATAGAAAAGGAGAAGAAGATGAAGGAGAAGGAGAAGGAAAAGGAGGATGAAGAAAAGTGATAGGGGAGGGGGAGAAGGAAAGAAAGAAAGAAAAAGAATTAGAATTGCTATAATACTTTAAGGTTGCAAAAACTTTTATATCATCTTATTTGATTCTCACAAAAATCCTGTAAGATAAGGATTATTATCCTTATTTTACAGATAGCAAAACTGTTTCAAAGTCCTTTCTCACCTACCATCCCCTACTTTTCTAGTCTTCTTACACCCTTCTACATAGTCTTTGTTCCAGAAACACTGGTCTGCTGTGTGTTGGATGAACATCTCTCATCTCTGGCAATTGACACACCTCCCCCATGTCTGGAATGTTTTCCCTCCTTTGCTCAGACTAATGACCTTTCTGCCTTTATTTAAGTCAATTAAAATTCCACCTTCTACAAAAAGTCTTCCCTAATCATCCTCTTAATTCCAGTGCTTTCTCTCTTTTAGTTATTTCCTATTTATCATATATGTATATATATATATATATATATATATATATATATATATATATATGCTTGTATCTTGTCACTTCTATTAGATTATAAATTCCTTGATAATAGGGGCAGTCTTTTGCTGCTTTTTGTATCCTAAGCACTTAGCAGAGTGCCTTGCTCATTTATTGTTTAGTCATTTCAGTCATGCCTTAGTCAATCTTTGTGACCTTATTTGGTATTTTCCTGGTGAAGATTGATTTGCCATTTTCTTCAGCTCATTTTACAGCTGAAGGAACTGAGGGAAACAGGGTAAAGTGAATTTCCAAGGTTCATACCATCAGGGTCTGGGATAAAATTTGAAATAAAGTCTTCCTGATTCTGTATCAGGCACCCTATCCATTGTACTCCAGAGCTGTTCTGCCTGGGATAGTAAATTTTCAATAAATATTTATTGAACTGAATTGAAATTCCAAATTTCTGAGAGCAAGATTCTCATGATGATGGAAATTACTGGGCAAAGAAAAAAAAAGTACCTCATTATCTTCCATCTCAGAGACTAATCTTTCTAAAACCTGGGATGGTGTTTTCTTAAAAACAGATTTAGAGCTGAAAGAGTTCTTCAGGGGTGGCTAGGTGGCACAGTGTATAGAGCACCCGCCCTGGAGTCAGGAGTATCTTTCAAATCCAACCTCAGACACTTAACAATTACTTAGTTGTGTGGCCTTGGGCAAGCCACTTAACCCCATTGCCTTGCAAAAAACCTAAAAAAAAAGAAAAGAGTCCTTCAAAATCCTATAATCTCATTTTACTGATGAGAAAACTGAGATTGTTAGAATGACTTGCCTCAAGTTACAGGACTAGTAAACAAAAGGACAGTCTGGAATTCAAGCTCAAGTCTTCTTATTCTAAACCTATTCCTCCTTAAAAAGGTAGGAAGTAGAATTTATAATTGTCCTCAAGACATAGCCCATAGAAACCCATATCATTAAGGGTGGCTATTGATTTAAATGGAGGAATGTTGAGGGATGCTCTAAAGCAACAGTGTCTAAATCCTGGGGCAACAGAGTAGATGCAGCATAGAAAGTCCCAGTTTAAATGTGGCACCTCAAAATTCAACAAAAAGTCCTGGTCTAATTTTTCCACTTGTACAAAGATTAGACTTATAGAGAGAACATCACATATTTTTTTTTCTTTTTTGGGCCATATGACCCCATGGGACCTGATTAAAAAGAAATTGGTAAACATTGATATATTAAATAAAAATATAGTTGAACATCATGGTTAGTATGTAGTTGATTCTGGTTTTTGCTGGGGGGGTTTTCCTGAATCACTATTTGGCCTGCATTTATCCTTAAATATGGAATAGTGACCTCCATCTCCATTTGAATTTGGCACCACTAACTACAGGAAAGAGAATTCCAACTAACGAGACATGAGATCTCCACCCCACAGTGATCTAATAGTCCTAGGGAGTTGCCTGAATTATAGAAAGGTGAAGGAACTTGACAAAGGTTATAGGTTTGTAAGTATCAAAAACAGGATTTGAACTTAGATTTTCCTGACTGTAAACTACTCTATTGACTATCGTTCTTGACTGAATGGAGCAATTTATAATAACAATAATAATACTAATAACAACAGTAATAACAACACCATTTATAATAATATATAACACTGATAAACATCAAGTTTACAAAGCACTTCTATATATAATTTTATTTGAGCCCCAGGGCAATCCTGGGAGGTAAATACCTTATAGTCTCCATTTTCCCTTTAGGAAACAGATCTTGAGAAGCTAAGTGACCTAGAGAGTTAGTATGTGTAAAAGGGAAGAATGTAATATTACTATTTTCTTGACTCCATCAAGGACTTTCATCATACTGACTGGAAACAGAGAAAAGTGAAGGACCTAAGACATTGTCTTTCAACATAGAATATCTGTTAATCATTAAATCATTAAAGTAAACAATCAATGGAATTATTAACCTTTTCCCTTATTGGTTCAAACTTCCTGCTATGTTCTCCACTTGGATTTGATCAAACAGACAATTTAGAGTTTAAAAAAAAGGGTGTGTGTGGGGGGGTAAATCTGTATTCATCTAAATTAAATTTAAAATAGAAGGGCTTTGGGAACATAATTCCCTAAATAATTTCAATTGTACTTTTATTTACCCATGGAGACAAGAGCCCAAACCTGAAGATGCTTTGAGATATTTTGAAGTCAAAATCAACACATGCATTTAATTTTTAACATTTACCCAGGAGATTCTTTCTAGTCACTGAAGAATAAAAATATGTACATATTCCCATTTATATGCACTGCCAGACTATGACAACCTTCACTGTCATTGCTTTGCTTTGAAAGCTGTCTGGAAATTTTCCTATTTGAGAATGTGTTTACTGTAGCTTCTGTCACATAATTCATCCCAAACATAAAAGAGAATTCATTCTATTTGATAGGCAGTTGATATAAATGAGTCTGTAACAAGGTCCAGAAAACAGTGTCTCTTTGTCATTCAATACTTGTTGGTTAAAAAAATCTGGCCTTGCCTATTGAGAGCAGCAGATAGAAATTTACTCAACTTCTATCTTCAGACTTGGCTCTTTTTCTGGAGGTGAGATTGTCTTTTAATAATATGCTTCCCTGACCCTATCCAGAGCTGTCCCAGAGAAGCAGAGATGAGACATGAGGACATGTTTTGGCTTTCCTTTGTTGATGTTCCACTATATATTCAATAACCAAGGCTCTTTGGAAGACTAATGAGTTTATTCAGACCCTTCCTAATGTTGACAAGATGTGCTAGATGGAACTCTCAGGGTGTATTTCAATTAGCCTTGATTCTCTAGCCTAAAAGGTCATAAGAGCTAATTGACACAGAGTGTTTCTGTCTTCCTATAAAAGGCAGAGACAAGATTATACAGTTTGACTGGGGAAATGGGAATATGAATGGCAGTAGTATTTCCCATTGTCATTTAGAATTCCAGACACATTTGGGGTATGAATAGTTTAGTTCAAGTTGGAAAGTTACTTAGGATGAAATGAACTGTATAAAGGAAATTCTCTACTATTAAGACACATATCTAGGGGACATGAATGTCACTGGGGGGGATCATGTAGGAGGGACTGAAAATAAATGGGGAGATTTACATTTCCCTCAAGTCACCACACAATATGAAAAGATTGCAAAGAGGACCTCCAACAAGTTGGATGGTACATAAGACAAGAAAGGTCTCACAGGAGGGCATCCAAGTTGCTACTTACCTCATGAGAGTACCCATATATTCAAAATCAGAATATTGCAGTCTATATAAGATTGTCAAGGTTCGACTGTGTTTGGGAAGGGTTTTAATTTCCATTAATTTCCAACATCTTTAGGCACCTTCATTTTTTTATGTAAAGAAATGAAAATAGACTTTAAAAAAATGTTATTCTATTCAGTGATTAGTTACCTCAGATAAAAATGAGTTTCAAATAGACTATCTTAACCAGTTTAGGACAATTGATTATTTATCATTTATTATTAGTGGTTCCATTTGAATTCAAACCTTGGTGCCAACATATACTAGATATGTGACCCTAGCCAAGTCTCTTTACCCAATTTTCTTATTTTCTTCATCTATAAAATCAGCTAGAGAAGGAAATGACAAATCACTTCAGTGTCTTTGCCAAAAAGACGTCCAAATGGGGTCATAAAGAGCTAGACATGACTGAAACAGTTAAATAATAGCAACAGCAACAATAAAAGGGTTTCAATACTTTTGAAGGAAAATGAATTAGCCCAACCCATGTAGCAGAAAGTGGTATCTATCTCAGATGTTACAATGATTCTTAGTTTCCAGGCAACTGATTGGATTTGTCAAAGTTACAAATACCTTAACATTATTTTTTAAATGAGGAAAATGAGGGCAAATAATTAGTTTCACTTCATTTTCACATGCCTAAATATGGATGAAAGCATCCTTTTAATACCACTCCTGAGTATTATTGAACAAGATGGATATAATATCCACATGGGTGGACATAGATATCAACAGCTCTAGAAGGGTCAACATGAATGCTATGAATGGATATGATTTTGAATCATCCATGGCATTATAACAATTGCTTCTTAATTTTCAATGAAATTTTGATTGGAAGAACACCACTGCCATTATCTTCAGGATGAATCCTTTGGAAAATACAAACAGTAGATGTTTATATGGATGTATTAGCACAAGTCATTTCAACTTAGTCATTGAGCTGAAATCTTGGCTTATTTTCTGTGTGACTTTGGGTAAGCCACTTAACCTTTATAGGTTCAATTTTCTTCTAGTTCTAATTCTTTGATCTTATAGAATGATGTTCAGCAATTCATAACATTGCTTGAAAATCAAAGTTATATTTGAATGATAATTTATCTCTTCCTTCTGCAATGATTCCCAGAAACAAAACAATAGAAGTACCTATGCTTTCCATTTCTAGGTCTATTGCACTAGATGATTCACTAGGGTTCTATCTTTATTCCTTTGAAGAAATTACATAATGTAGGATCAAGGAAGCATAAGAAAAACCTGGAGAGTTTTCATATGATCTCTGAAAGGTCAAGTTCCATTTTAATGCTCAATAAATTTAGCTGCTTGTATACAGTGCCTTTTTTCATCCAATAATCATTATCTACTGTTTGATACTCTGAGCAAATGTATGAAAGGAAAACAATATTAGGATATAACAAAGATCATACTTCTAGAAGATGAAGAAACTGTGGCTTCTCTCAATTAGCTGAGGTCAAGTGACTTGCCTAAGGTCATACACTAAACATCAGAAGTATTTGAACCCAGGTTTGAATCCAGTGTCAGTGATTCTTCTCCAATATTACACTTCCTCCTCTTTTGTATCTGTTGTTACCATTCTATTTCAGGGACTCATTACTTTTCGTTTGGAATATTATAATAGCTTCTCATCTTGTCTTTTTCTTTCAGTCTCACCTATATCAAATTCATTCTTTATGTCATTACTATATGCTCTTCCTAAAACACAGTCCCTAAATATTTCATGACTCTACAGTGACTACTAAATAAAATCCAAACTTCAAAATCTGGCATTCAAGATTCAATAATGTTACAAAATCAGATGCTGGCATCATTTACGAAGACATAACTTTCCAATGGAGCTTAGATTTATGAAAAGACCATTCTGGTCATTTAAGCCCTTCATTTTATAGGTAAAGAAACTGATACCCAGAGAGATTCAATGATTTGCCCAAATCCAGTAGTAGTAGAAGGAGATAGGAACTCAGATCCACTGACTATCCAAATCCATTTCTCTTCCCATTGTGCCACAAATGACTTAAGTAATATGATATTTTTTTTTAAATAAGGCAACTGGGGAGTGTAGCGACAGGAGTATGGAGTCTGGGTCAGGAAAGACTCATCTTCCTGAGTTCAAATCTGACCTTAGACACTTCCTAGCTATGTGCCCTTGTGCAAGTCACTAAATCTCTTTGGGGTAAGTTTCTTTATCCATATGGTGCAGGTCTTTGTTCTGGATAATTTCTTATTATCTTCTAGATTTTCTAGAGCTAACATTTTCTGATTTGTAAAGATCTTTTGCTAGATACTGTTATGTTTTTATATGATTGGATGACCTTTCCGCTTCCATCATCTTTATATTCATGAAAGGTTTTTGGCTCTGATTCCTATTCACATAAGGGTGATAACAGATGGGGTGGAAGTGTGGCAGATTAGGAAGCAGCTAACAAATGGGGAGCAGCCATTGTAAAGCTTCTGTGTCTTCAGACCACAGAACTGAAAAGGACGTTTTACAACCTAAAATAATCATCACCTTCCAATTCACCCTGTTGAGTGACTTGTTAGATAGCATAGGGCTCCTCCCAATCTAAAATGGATTTTGATGCTATTAGGATTATTGAATTATTCCTAAACTGTAAAGAGTAGAAGCTTAATACAAGTATCATTGTAAATATAAATGGTTAAATTAATACAACTCTATAAAGGGAAGTATTTTCACAAATACCTTTTTAAGATTCATTTAAAACTTTTTTCCCTTTTTCATACTATTAATCATTGATGAGCCAGCAATGAGAGTGAATTAAGATATGTGCATAATACAAATAGTAGAGAAGAGATAGATAGATAGATAGGATATATATTTGTAAACTTCTAGAATTAATAGAGAGCAGTCAGAGTCTAGATTATCTGGGCTCAATTTCCTGTTTTGACAGTTAGTCATTTGACGATAGGCAAGACACTTCTGTGACTCGATTTCCTCATCTGTAAAATGAGAGGGCTGGGCACTATAAAGAGTTGGATTATCATGATTTCAGAACATTGTAACTATACAATGTTACAATGTTCTGAAATCATGATAATCCAACTCTTTATAGGTGGATTTATTTATTAATGTGCTGCTATATATTAAGAAATTATTAATGTAAATATATACATGCAAAAAAGCATCAACAAAACTTTTAAAAACATATGAAAAGAGTTTTTCAGTCATTGGTTTGGAAATGACAAAAGTGTTAAATCAAGGAAATATGATCATAGGTTATAAATATATGGAAGATTGTGTGTGTGCTCATTAATTTATTCCCCATGCATTGATCACCTACTGTATACAGCAAACATTATTTTAGGAAAGTCACCAAGTTTAGATAAAAATTTGTCCCTTCCCTTATAGAATTTACAGTCTTATAAGGTGATTAGACTCCCAACATAGGGCAGTTATGTGGTGCAGCTAGAGTGCCAGGCCTAGAATCAGAAAGAGTCATTTTTCTGAGTTTAAATCTGAGGTGAGAAATGATTCAGCAACAACCCTCAATACAGATAGCAATGATATAAAAAATTTCCTGATTTATTTATTAAAGAAGAGAAATGCAAACCATTAATGATCTAGAGAGGAGGTTAATTTTGCTAGAGGGAAAATATTTGGATAGAATTTTTTTTTAGGTTTTTGCAAGGCAATGGGGTTAAGTAGCTTGCCCAAGGCCACACAGCTAAGTAATTATTAAGTGTCTGTGGTCAGATTTGAACTCAGGTACTCCAGTCTCCAGGGCCAGTGTTCTATCCACTTTGCCACCTAGCTGTCCCTGGATTGAATTTTAAGGGATGGGGAAGAAATGAAATAAAGAAGGGGGCATTCCAGGCAAAGGGGTATGCCTTATGTCATAATACATACCTACATACAATATGTTTCATATAGAATGACTAACCAATCAACTGATTATTAACTTACTCTATCTTCCAGACTAAATTTAATAACCAAGGTCTACAATATTTTCAAAACATTGATTCCTGTCTCTCATCCTGGGCAAATAACTCAAACTTTCAGTATTCTAGGAAATTCTGTAAGATTTTTAAATTTCAGAGAAGGTGCTGACTTCATTGGCAGAAAGATTTTCTTCATTTGGAAGTTCCTCATATCAATGAAATAATAGTCCCCTAATATATTTGATTCAAGGGGAAACTGAAGATTTGTCAGCAGTGAGAAATTGCTTATTTGAGATGCCTTCTTTGAGTCTGAAATTATTTCTAATGACATGACCTCAGGGGTGATCTACTCTTGTCAAGATATGGACAGAAATCTTCTCTAGAACACTTCTGACAAATGATCAACCAGCCTTTGCTTGAAAACCCACAATGAGGAGAGAACCACTGCTACCCAAGGCAGCTCAATCCATTTGGAGATTTTTCTACTGTATAGAAAACTTCTCCAAAGTCATTGACACTAGGTGGTATAATTGATAGAACACCATCCCTAGACTTAGGAAGATTTGAGTTCAAATCTGTCTCAGACATTTAATACTTACTAGCTGTGTGACCTTGGACAAGGCACTTAACCCTGATTGCCTTATATGCAGGACCATCTTCAGTTGTCCTGATTCATATCTGGACACTGGACCCAAACGGCTCCAGAGTTAGAAACTGAGGCTGGTGACTTAGCACAGCACCCCCCTCACTCAAATCCCATTCATGTGTTTGTCATGGCCATCTCCCTGATGTCATGGTCTTTTTTCTAGAATGAAGGGCAAAACATCAAAGCCATAGAAGTTTATTACTTCTATGATAAAAGACAAATTATTCAGCTTAGTATTTATTTCCAAGCACCCTTCTCAGTTTTATTGTTTTATTTTTAAACATTACTCTCCTTTTCATAATCCACATTCTTACTGAATCCACTCCCATTGCTCATCCCTGTATACAATAGTCCTCTCTTGCCTCTCAAGTCTTCATACAGACTGTTCCCATAAACTGTCTTCTTACAGTGTTCTTTTTACTCAGCTCTACCTCTTCCTGTAATACATAACTCAAGTTCCAATATCACTAAGAGGACATTTCTGATTCATTCTTCCACTACTACCCAGCCCCCAACATTTCAGTGTATTTATTTTTAGGTATACAGCCTACATGTATATTTATGTGAGTATGCTGTGTCATCAGAGTAGACTATAAACTTCTTGAAGGCAGCAGTTGTTTCACTTTTTAATATTTATATCACCAATACTAGCACAGAACCCTGCATATCAATGATTCTTTATAAATTATTATTGATTGATTTATGTTTTTAAAAAGCTGACCAGGGCAGGCTAGGTGGTACAGTGGATAGAGCGCCAGCCCTGGAGTCAGGAGTACCTGAATTCAAATCTGGCCTCAGACACTTAATAATTAGCTAGCTGTGTGGCCTTGGGCAAGTCACTTAATCCCATTTGCCTTGCAAAAAAACCCCCTAAAAATAAAAAAAATAAAACTGACCAAAGAAGAACAATAATTACTTTAGACATGATGTGGCAAGTTGAAGAGGTGACAGCCCAAGCCTACATCTACCTCATTGCAAAACAATTAGAAAACTCAGGAGGGGGCGGGGGGGAAATTCAGTCAAATTGGCTTAAGACCAATAATATATTATTTTGTGGGGTTTTTTCACTTTCCTATTAAGAGTTTTTATTTTCTGAGTCCCTACTATTTTACTAAGTTCTGGCAAAAAATATTATTGGGCTGATAGAGATTATAAACTGTAGTATAGAATTGGGAACACATCATTAAATAAGTTTTATGGGGGAAAAAAAAACCTATTGACTCTGCTTGATAACGCATGCCAGGAAGAGAGAAGTATGACAGAATGAGACCTAAGTATGGGGTTCAGAGTCAGTTATATGATTTTAGTCCTGTTATTTAACCTCTTTTGGTCTCTGATTTCTAACACTTAAAAGAAAGGAGCTGGATTAACTAACTCCAAATCCTCTGATTCTCTGAACAAGGCAACATAATAAAATATTATCTTCCAAAAAGTCCAATGTGGGACTTCATTAATAGAAGTTTATCACACAAAATAAGAGAGGCGGTGGCCCACTATACTCTGTCCTAATCAGAGTTCAAGTAGTAATTTTAAGGATTTATGAAGAAAAAACCATTTGTCACAAAGCTTATGTAAATCACCCATCAGGTTTGCATGAAGTAGCAGATATGCTCTGTTCTAGAAGGGAAACAATGTAGTTTGTCAATTTGTTCATCCCCAAGATCAGACCTTCTGTCTAAATCCTTTACATTATCCTGACAGTACCCAGGATTTTGAGGAATATTATGCCTTGAAGGAGCTAAACCTATCAATTCTGCTCTTCCTGGAACCATCTCTTTAGATTCACCTTAATCAGGTTCCACTTCTTGATTTTAGAACTGTGGCCAAATCAATGCCTTTCATCTGGAAAGGGGAGGTCATTTTACAGCTCTATTGCTACCCTCAGCATCTTTGTGTCTTCCTAAACCATAATCCCCTTCCCTAGCTTCTCCTTATGTATTTTTTCCCCTATTACAATGAGGACTGATACCATTGAACTTTTGTATCTACATTGCTAAGAAATGGCAAATCTTCATTCATTCTTTTCATCATTCATTCATACATATGCTTATTCAACTAGCCTAAACCACATGAGAGTTTCAATTCTTTTGACTGCCTAGACTGACCAAATCAAAAGAAGAAAAATAAAACTATGTCTTTAAAAAATACTCAAAATTGGAAAATGTCATTTCCAAACAAGTTGATCAAAACATTAAATTCTGTTTGTTGATGTTGTTCAGTCATTTTAGTCATGTCCAACTCTTCATGACCCCATTTGGGGTTGTCTCAGCAAAGATAAGGGAGTGGTTTGGCATTTCCTTCTCCAGCTCCTTTTACAGATGAAGAAACTGAAACAAATAGGGTAATAGTGACTTGCTCAGGGTCATGCAGCTAGAATCTGAAGTCAGGTTTGAATATAAGAAAATGAGTCTTCTTGACTTCACTGTATCACCTAGACCTATAAATTCAGTTTATGTGCCCATGTAAAAATTGGATGTTGCTGAAATTTTAATTAAGCTAGTCCATTGTAGTTTTGATATCTGGCAAGTAAAGAAAAACAAAAAATAAAAATATGTCCCTATATCCATAGAAATAATGGATATGAATACAGAGAAGCATGGAATATCCCTATAAATTGACACAAAGTAAAATAAGCAGAATCTGAAAAACAATTTAAGGGTTATATCAATATAAATGGAAAGAACAACATCAGAAAAAGAGAAACAAAACCTTGTATGACTATAATGCCCAAACATAGCCCCCCAAAAGAAACATAATATACTTTTCTTGGAATTATAGAAAATTATGGGTTAATGTAAGTCTTTTTCAAAGTGTTGCCTAATTTTGTGGAGTAGTTTCCCTCTCTTTTATTATTTGTCATAAAGATGGTAGGTGAGCAATGCAGGTGATGTCAAAATAAAAGATAATATATATACATATAAAACACTAAAAAACAGATATATTGCTATCATTTGAAGGCAGAATAACAGTTTACTTAGTGTCAATAAATACCGTGAGTAAAAATTTCTTAAAGGCTTGTGAGATGAATAAATAACATTTCTGGCCTCTCATTGCTTAATAAATCAGTGTAGATATGGAGCTCTTGCAAAGTAGCTAAGTTTAGCTCTTTCAGCTACCTCCTGTTTTGTGATAGCATATATATGATGGTGGTCTTTTCTATTATAAGTTATTCTAATAATATATTATTGTTCTTAAGAGCCAATTTGACTGAATTCCCCCCACCCTACCTCAGTTTTCTAATTGTTTTGCAGTGAGGTAGATATAGGCTTGGGCTGTCACCTCTTCAACTTGCCACATTATTTCTAGAGTAATTATTGTTCTTCTTTGGTCAGTTTTTTTTAAGTTTTTTTTTTTGTTTGCAAGGCAAATGGGATTAAGTGGCTTGCCCAAGGCCACACAGCTAGGCAATTATTAAGTGTCTGAGGCCAGATTGGAACTCAGATACTCCTGACTCCAGGGCTGGTGCTCTATCCACTGCACCACATAGCCACCCCTTGGCAATGATGTTTTGACCTACTCTAATTCTATTATGAATAAGATATAACAATGGTAGCAAATGGCAAAGTATTTGGGAATTGAATGAATTTAGATATTGTAAATTTATGTGAGAGGTCATAGATTACATTTTGTAAATGTCACTTTATCTTTAGGAAGATTTACAGGGGAAACAATTATGATATTAGACAACATCTTCAAGTGTAGATATGTTTTTCTTTTATTCATTCATATGTGCAGAGAGATACTCCTGTGTATTTTTGACAATAAGATCTGTGATTTCATGTAACTAGGGAGTTTACAAAAAACTTGTCCATATATATTCATGTATATGTATATATATATATATATATATATATATGTATATTTTTGGATATATCATATATTTGAAAAGAATAGATGAAATAATTTATTTCTGGAGTTACCATCTAATAATTTAGAAAAGTATTAATAATGAATTTATTTTTGGAATATTTCATTCCCTCAACATAGTTAGTCCAAGTCACTTAGACCAAAATCCATGTCCCAGAGAAGTGGAACCTTTTATTCCTGAAACTCTCACTACAGGGGCTTTATTGTCTTGAATGAAGGCTAGTCCCTCAATTCTCTATCATCTTTGGTCTAGGTACAGGCCTACTTCATTGCTTAACCATCTCCTCACTAGGATCTATATCATAGGATGGTGAAGTGGATAGAATACTGACTCTGGAGTCATGAGGAGCTGATTTCTAATCTGGCCTTAGACACTTGATGCTTTTTGTTGACCCTGTCAAGTTATTTAACCCTGATTGCCTCATCCAAATATATATATATATATATATATATATGTATATGTATGTATATACCATGGACAAATGAATGTTGGGAGGGCTACTATTTTGCTACCTAATTCTGGAATTAAATACAAATCAATTCTGTCATTGCTCCCAGAAAGGGTAGGTCACCATGTTTGCAATTTTCTAAATCAAAAGGTTCTTTAGTTGTCCCAAATGAGATACATTTCTCCCTATCTTAGACTATAAAGGCCTTAAGGGGAACCTTAGCATATAGTTAAACAACAAGTATTTCTTTTTTCTTGGGTGGAGTGGAGGTTTGCAAGGCAATGGGATTAAGTGACTTGTCCAAGGTCATCCAGTTAAGAATTATATGTCTGAGGTCAAATTTTAACTCAGGGGCTCCTGATTCCAGGGCTGTGCTCTTTCCACTATTCCACCTAGGTGCCCCAACAAGCATTTATTAAGCACCTACTATTTGACAGGTACTATGCCAAACAGTAGGAATACAAAGAAAGGTAAAAATACCTTCTATCCTCCAGGAGTTCACAATCTAATGGGATGTAATGCATCTATGTACATGTATGTTTATATGTATTTATCATAGAAATAAATACATATACACATATATTTAAATAAATATTATATATATACACATATATAGGTGATTAATAACTGCTTTTTTTCTTTTGTTTATTCATATATGTAGAGCACAATGCTCCTTCTGTACATTTTTATAATGGGATCTGTGATTTCATGAGACTTGGGGGTTCAAGGAAACTCCTATCAAAATAGGCCTACAGCTATTTTGAAATAAGAGTCTGAGGGCATTGAATGGAGCACAGGGACCTACACTGGGTCCCACAGCTGCTATGTTATCAAGGGGTTATTTGGAAGACTGATTCCATCCATTCAACAAGATTATCTTTCAACTATATATTTTCTATGGGAATAGGAAAAAAAACCAACCCCTTTTCATCTGAAAATTCTATATGCAGGGGAAATCTTGTACTTGGTATTAGGGTCCCTCAAGGACAATGACAGACAGAATTACTGTCCCTGATATTTATAATCAAAGAACTAGGTATCAAAGCAATCTTGGTGGGCTGTATCTGCAAAAGAATCTTATATGTTCTTAGTACAGCTATCAGAAATACCTTGTTTGAGAAGAAGAAAGGTTTTACCTTTGAATTTAGCTATACAGAGTCAGTTTTGTTTCCTTTTTTTCAGAATCAAACACAGCAGAATTTCCTATTTTCTATAGATCTTCACCAATTGTAATTCTGTTGTGGAAATTATCTGTAATCACCTGCTTGCTGCCTTCTCATATTTTTGTCAGATGTTCTTATCTGATTATAGTTTACTCAGATAAATCTTGTATGGAGGTGAGAATTGTCAACATATGAGTTGATGATTGCTTATGTTCTTACAATAACCTAATGTTGAACATAATAACTTCCATGACTTTCTTCCAGTTCTTTTCTTTTTTTTAACTTGAGTATAGTTTTTATTGATGTTTTTATTCTGAATTTAACAAATACTAGATAAAGAGAACATTTTCATAAGCAAAGGAGATCAGAAAAATACTTTGTATAAAACCACAAATCTGTTGTGTATAGTTCACTATTTTTAACAAGTATACCATAAATTTAATGTGTCGCTTTCAAAGCAGTCCTGCTTGTCTGTTTCCTCCTGAACTTCCCTCTGTGCTTCATTTTGGGAGGAGGGGACAACATTATTCCTTGGCTCCCCAGGGAGCCAAGCTTTGCTTTATAACTTTAACTTTATAACTCATTATGCTTCCACCACACAATAGAACTCCAGAGAAAATCTCTAAAACAAAATTTATGTATTTCTTTTGTTGAACATTTCTCTTAAAAGGATCAAACAGTTTATTCTTTTTTTAAAAAAAATGTTCAATGCACAAAGTAGATATCAGGCATACACCAACTAGACCACAAAAGAAATGCTTAAAACACAAAAGACTCTCAAGCAAGCATTAACAAAATTCTTAAAACACAGAATAGTAGCTCATCATTTCCATTATTCTCTCCCTGGAGGTAAAGACACTTTGGGGAACCGTCAAAGAGATTGTCATTCATCTGTACTTCTGACCAGCATTATTTTTGTGACTCACAAGTCTGGATCTTGTGACAAGCTTTCTTTGTTCTTTAGGCTACATCATTTTCCTGGCAATTTCTCTTAAAAGTAGAGTTTTCTCCAAGAAGGGGAAGCATCTATTGTTGGGGACCTGGTAGTCAGGAATTCCCAATTTATTGAACTCATGGCACAGCTGTCAAAGTGGACAATTTGCATCCTCCACATCATAGTTTAGTGACAGAGAGAGAGAGAGAGAGAGAGAGAGAGAGAGAGAGAGAGAAGAGAGAATGAACAAGCATTTCTTATAAGTTCTTCAAGTTAAACATGTGAACAGTTCCTCCTCCTAGCTCCTTTCCTTGTGTCCAGAGGTTTTTAGCTGCTTATTTTTTTTTTAGTATCAAGCTGGATAAAGGAGCTAATTTTTATTTAATTTTAGATTTCTTGATTATTATTTAATCTGGGAGCACTAGTTCCCTCTATGACCTTTTATTTATCCATCTTGCTTTTTAAAATGTGTAAATCATTTCACAATTCCATTAAGTATTTTTCATGCCTGTTTACTCACATCCTAGTTAACATTAAGTTTTGTTATTCTTTTTTGTTTAAGGCAATAGGGTTAAGTGACTTGTCCAAGGTCACACAGCTAGGTATTTATTAAGTGTCTGAGGCCAGTTTTGAACTCAGGTTCTCCTGACTCCAGGGCTGGTTCTCTATCCACTGTGCCACTTAGCTGCCCCAAGTTTTGTTATCTTTTTAAACCAATTTTATGCATTTGATGGTTCTAATGTCATTCTTAAAGATGTTTTAACTTATATTCCTTTGATTAGTTGTGATTTTGCATTTACAGTTAGATGGCCCACTAGATAAAGCACTAGGCCTGGAATCAGGAAGACTTGGATTCAAATCCATCCTCAGATGTTTATTAGTTGTGTGACCTTGGACAAGCCACTTAAACAAAAGTTTATTCCGCAGATAATTGATTTAATAGATTACTATCTTAAAGCTTAATATATTAGATTAAAATTTTCTACTAAAATACAAATTAGATAATATATAGCATTTTAAACATTACAAAGTTTTTCACAGTTGTACAATATTTAATATGAGGGGAAAAAGATCTGAATGAAAATCAGCTTAAAACACTAATAATTGTGTTGTCAATTATTTACTATTAGAGATTTCAGACTTTTGTAGTTTGTTGAGTTACTAAGTCATAAACTTATACTAAAGATATAAATTTCATAGAATCAGACTCAACACTGGAAGAAATTAGAGGCTATCTAGATCAATCTTCTCATTTTATAAATGAGGAAACTGAGACCCAGAGAAGTTAATTAACTTGTCCCAAAATCACATAACTAGTAAATGTCTGACACAGAATTCGAACCCAGGCCTTCCTAAATCCTGGTTAGTGCTTTATCTATGGTGCTGATTAATTTTCTTCAATTAATAGATGAAGAGTGCTTGTTTTTTTTTAAATCATTGAATGACAGTTTCATAGGTAGTAAATTGGAAAACTGGGACAAAAGTCCAGTACTCTGACTCTTTTACTGCTTCTGGGGCTGGAATTACAATTAAATTGCCATCTGCTGTCTTTATGAAAATGAGCAAAGATGAACTGGATTTTTAATTATCTTATGATAATGTTCCAAATTCAAAAATATAACTTTAAACTATCTTGAGCTTTGGTCATTCCTTACTATAATACTTTTACTAAGTATCAGAATTCTTAAAAATATATGGAGGAGACCTGAACAAGTAAGGAGATAGTATTGGTTATACCAAAAGACTTAATTTTTTGACTTCTCAAAATGTCCTTCTGTCAAGGTAATTTCATGTGGATTCTTTAGGGAACTAACATCCACCGTCCTTGGTTACCAGATAGTTTAGATTTGATCTGTATCCATGCCTAAATTCCCTTCCTTTTCATATTTCCTGAAAGCATCATGCAACTATGAAACACTAGTAAACCTTCAAGCTCTAAACAAATATGAGTTGGTATATGATTGTTGAAAATCTCAGAACTTGACAACACAAATAAAGAGCAGCTAGCACAGAGCATGGATTCAAATTCAACCTCAGGCATTTACTATCTGTGTGACTGAGCAAGTCTCTTATGTCTCATTTTCCTCATGTATATAATAGGGCTAATTTGGTGGGGACCAATGAGATAATAATTATTAAGCCACTTAATATAGTGTCCAAAATATAGTAGACCTGAATAAATGTTACTTATTGTGATCAATTATAATTATAGAGGAAGCACAAGGAAGTGGAAAGAGCATTAGATTTAAAGTCAGAGGAGCTGAATTTGAATCATAGCTCTACAAAAGAGTTTGAGTTTTAATTAATCGATAGTTGGGAGTCATTGAAGAGTTTTGAGTAGAGGAGTGATGTAACCAGGTTTGATGAAAAGGAAGATTATTCCAGCTGTGCCATGTTATATTTCTTGAGGCTGCATTTCTGGGAAGCTATTAAACTGTTTAAATGTCTTTCCCTCTCTCTGTTTACCTCTGTGTGAGTCTGCTTTGCTCTCAAGTTTTGAGTTATCAATACAATCTATACATGAACCCGTGGCAATGAAAATCACTTTACTGCTGATGAACTGGTGGTTTATCACAGCTTTATTCTTGTATTTCTCAACTTTTCCCTTAATTTTCACTAGAGAATGGGAGTCATGCTGGTGAAACTGTTCAAGTATATGCCTTCTCTGGGAAGTCTGGATCTTGTAGAAAGATAGGAGCAATTCTATCTTATGGGGCTTTGGTGAAGAATGTTGAAATAACAAGGGCATTTGCTCACAGTGCTTATCAGCTACAACAGAAAGCTAAGGTCAGCTGTGTGAACTGCTACCATCAGAATGGAACTGTAATTATCACAGAGATGAATGAGACTTTGCCTCATGATGCCAACATCCATGGGGGAGGCACATCTCTACAGCACAACTGCTCCTGGGCCACCCACCCCAGGGTCCCATCACTGTAGCAACCATCTCTTGAGACTAGCCTTCCTATTCAAGCTGCTTTGGGGCAAGGACCTCCTCCCTTTACCTGACAACTGCACCCTGCACCCATAATTGACCTATATACTTACTATTGCCACCCCCATCAACTGTTTTTGTTCCAAATGAAGATATTCCTAGCTATGACTCTGATGATGTTTCCCCTCATCCATATCACTCCCACCTCTGTTTATTCCAGATCAATCCTTTATCTTAGATTTAGGAAGAGAAATATTGCCAGAACTCTCACTGTGTCCATAGGTGTTGAATCTCATTGAAGTTACCGGGAGGAAACTGTGACTATTCCAGGAGGGCTTCCCATTCAGAAGGAATGAAAACAGAAACTTATGAATGTCTCACAACTAACACTTTCATTCAGCACACCTCCTCAATTCTCACCTTCCTCCCCAGCCCATAATGTTCTCATCTTACACTTTCACTAATTGCTGTGAAAAGAAATAAACATCCCTGTGTATTTCAATTCTGGTAAAGCTAAGCATAGGAGCAGCAAACACCTGTGTTTGGTTTCTCCTGGGAGAAACCTGTACTATGGTAGAGTTGGAAACAGCTATGTCTCCAGGAAAAAAAACATAGCAAGAGCTTACCTCTCGGTAGTTAAAGGGGACTTACTTCTCTAGCTGGAAACATCTACCTTGAAAACATCTATGATTCACTGGATACACCAAGGCAAGAATGAAATGTAGAGAAGGCTGCAAATGGCAGTGGAATCCTTTTCATCCTCTCCCCAGCTTCTGGCAAAGTAAGAGAGTCTTTCATGTTAGGAAAAAAAACACAAGTTTTAATAGCATGAGTTGGTGAATTGATGAGATTTTTTTCTCTGTAGGTGTGTGTGTTTGTGTATGTATGTATGTGTGCATGTGTGAGTGGTATATAAAGGGAATCTCTTGCAGTATTTCTGGGCAGAACCATCTCCAAATATGGAAAAGCAGAAATAGTAAACAGCTATTCCTTAAATTTCTAGTTGCAACATTAAACAACTCAATGTGAGGAGTTCTGAGGGTAAAATAATAAAATTAAGGATAGTTAACAAGGTTCAAGAAAGCTATTTTCCTTGACTCTCCAAATATTCTTTCACCATCGTTCAATTATTCAGTTGAGCAATGGAACCATTTTTTTTTGCCTTCCATCTTTTGTCTATAGGAAAGAATAATTGATTGTAGTAGTGATGACTAGAAGAAATGAAGAGGAGGATATTGTTTTACATCCATAGCTGAAATTGTCATCCACATACCCAGTAGAAGATCAGCCAGTCTCTCTGATTATTACAAAACGTCAATTTACTATTACAATGCCTGAGTCAGAGGCGATAGCTTACCATTCCCAAAGAACAAAATAGATTTTACTTCTTTTCATAAAAGAAAGGGGTTTATGTAACTAACTGAGATACATATAAAGTGTTTTCCAAATCTTAAATCACTGTTGACATATTAGTTATCATTGTTATTTGATAATGTTAATGATAGGATATTAATGATGCCAATAATGTTCATGTGCATAGAAAAAGACAACCTCAACTGAAGAGTATCCATCATATTATGACAGAAGTATATTATCCAAATTTGAAGTGACACATATAAAAATAATTTTAGATGTCATTGAAATATTCAGAACAGTCCTTATTTTAGCTGGTGCCTGTTACTAAATGATGGAAAGAAATGACCAAAAAAAGTTCCTTCTAATATTTCCACAGTCATACAAATGACTGAATTGAATTAACTTTATAAGAGATCTAATTTTGAGGAAGACAGTGTCTGTCACAAAGTAAGCACTTAATAAAATTCTCATTCTTTCTTTGTATCTAATCTATCAGCTACCTATCTGCTTATCCATATTTGTCCATTATCTACCTAATTATCTCTCATGTCTATCTCGAATATATCTGTCTGTCTTTCATCTATCTGTGTATCATCTATCATATAGTCATTCATTTGACTGAGGTCAGTTAATTCCTTTCTGAATTCACCAACTCTTATCAAAGGAGATGATGTACACATGCATGTTTGCATGTATACATACATATAAAACACATATAAAAAAGATACAAAGTAACTTGGAAAGGCACTAACAGCTTAGGGGAAAATAGGAATAACCTGTAGGCAGTGGCATTTGAGACAAGTCTTGAGGCAAATTCCAAGAAATATATGTGAGGAGGGAGGACAGGCTGGGAGTAGGTACCAATAGAAGACTCACTGCCTTTTAGGAACCCAGTCATGACCTCAGACCCTACCCTGATTCTCGTGCCTTTTTCCACTCTGTACTTTTGGTTCACCTTTACCTGTCCTCCTAGGTAACCACCATAGGATTAGGGTCTAGTCCAAAAGGGAAAGATGGAGACAGAAAAAGTGATAACTGGGATCCAGAGAATCCTATCCCATAGCTGCAATGTACATGTTGAAGTCCCCAAATATTATAAGCTTCCAGTGTAGTTTTCTCTGTAATTTAACTTTTTACCATTCTACCTGTCCTTCAGCCATCATAAAGGCAGCTGAGTAGTACGGTGGATAGAAGTAGTGTCAAACCTAGTCTCAGATATTAGGTGTGTGACCCTGAGCAAGTGCCTTTACTTCTGATTGCCTCAGTTTCCTCAACTATAAAATGGGGATAATAACATTACTTACCTTGTAGGGTTGTTGTAAGAATGAAATGAGACAGTTGTAAGATGCTTAGCACATATAAATGCCTATTCAATTGCCTCATTTCTGGAATCTTGGATCCCTCTATGGGAAGAAAATCTGATAAATATTCCTTCTGCTTATTTTTCTTAAACTCAAGCTATCTCAGATTTCCAAATTTTCAAATCATGTTGCCCAACATGGATCCAACTTCTTGGTTCCTTATATATGTTGCCTTCTCACATTAAAATATAAGCTTCCTGAGGGTAGGGGATGTTTTTCTTGTTTGTCTTTATATCCCTAGAATTTAGACAGAAAGTGTTTAATATCTTCATTATTATTTTGTCCTGGTCTGGCATGCAGCACAGGCAATATGGAGGTTTTAACTGAACTTAGCAAGTCACTTCTCCAGAATATTACTAGCATAAAAACAATCAAAATTTTCCCATCTAAGCAGGACATGTATCTATTTTTCAATGGAGTGTCAAAGGAAAAAATGATCTATTAATTCTCATCATTCAGGATAAATTTGAAACCTTATAGGGAAAAAATAGGGTTTTCTTGATTTTCTATTCCAGAATATTTTCTGTAACTTGTTTCTGTGATCTTAAATTGTTTAAGGAAAGGAGACTTCAAATTATGAATTTAATAAATGATGTTGAACTGAAAAATCTAATGGCAGTAGTGAGATTCTGGGCTGAGGAGACAAGAGGAAGAATTACATCCTCTTCTGTTTCTGACTTTAGTGTGTCTGGAGATTTATTAATTAGAAAGGGGAAAAAGCGAACCTAATATAAACTACTGTACCAACCACACTTTAAAAAGCCCTTTACTCTGAGGATTACAGGGGCCTAGGGAAGCTGTAGTGTAGAAAATAACAGTGGGGTTCCCCTACACTTGACTTTTTTCTTTTTTAGGAAATAAGATGATTTTTCAGTTGCCATCATCAAAAAATCCCACAGCTGGTATAATTTTTTTGTTATTTATTATCTTGTTCTCTTCTGTAAATGGAAGGGCCAAAATAACATCGATTTATTCTATTTCTCATCTCTGTCATTGCTTGCATTGCTCTCATTCATGTCCTGACATATGTCCTCCACGAAGATTTCCATCTAACATGATTTTTCTGCTTGCCATGAAAATGATCCAATGGCTTTTAATTCTCATACAATTCTTTAATTAAATCTTTTACTCCTGTATTTCTTTGTTGTTTCTCCCTAATTATATGTTGAATTCCCCAAACTGGATACTGGTCTGATACATGAGCTTTCTGCTTAGCTTCTCTGAATTGAGGCTCTCATGTATTTCCAAGCCATAATATCTATCATATATCAATTTTCTTTTATGTGTTGCTTTCCCTCACCAATAAGAATATATCTTCTGTCTTTATTGTTTATTTTTATTTCTCCAGAGTGTAATGAAAAATAAGTATTTAATATTTGCATTATCTCTGAGTCCAATCAGCCATACATGGATGATAGCCATGATGAAGGTTCTAAGAAGGTTGAAGACAGAATGAAGCCTGCTATTTTTCACTTTCTTTCATTCTTTTTCTTTTATCTGAATCTTCCTGAACAAATGACCAATATAGAAATGCTTTACATGATTGCATATGTATAATCTATATTTGATTGCATGCCATTTCAGGGAAGGTTAAAGGGAGGAAGTTAGAGAAGAATAGAATTTGGATCTTAAAACTTAAAAAATGTTAAAAATTATTTTAACATATAATTAGACATAAATAAAATATATAAAAAATAAAGAATCTTATTAACATAAGATTCTAATAATAAAGTTATATGTTTCTCTCTCTCTCTCTCTCTCTCACACATACACACACACACACACACACACACACACACACACACACAGAGCATTCTCTTACCATTTCTCTAATATTAACAAAATCATGGCAGGGATTTAAGCACCCACTTGGACCGTCCAAAACCCCAAAATGAATTTTCATTATGGTTTTAGTAGACTCATCCAGAGTCTACTAAAAGACCTCCAGGGAAGGGGATGTCATTTCCTCTAGAGGCAGCCCATTCCACTTTGGGATATCACTAAATGTTAGGAATTGTTCCCAACATAAAGAACAAATTATTAACATCCAGATTCTGACAGGAAAATTATCAGGAAGGATCAATTTAGAGTTAGAAGAAATTTCAGAGGTTGAGTGAAACCCATTCTCCTTTATATAGTAGGAAATCAAACCCAGAGAAATGAAATGATGATTGGATAAAGACCACAAAGGTAGTAAATAGGGTTTCTAATTAATAATGGCTATTTAACTGCTTATATGAACATTTATATATAAAACTTAGAAAACTGCAGGTTCTCATTTGAAGTTCAAAACAACCAACATCTCCATTTTATATATGAGGAAACTGAGTCTACCCATTCAAAATCCAGAATTTTATGAATCTCGAAGAAGTAAGTGGTTTGCCTAAGGTCATAAAACTGGTCAGTGTTGCAGTTGTAGTTATTTGCCTTTCATTCTTGAAGAAGACCATGACAAATGGAAAGTGATGTCATGAAATGCATGTGAATTTGACTTGAGTGAGGTGGTGATATGCCAACTCACCAGCCTTACTTTGTTCTCCATCTAGGTTCAGTGGCAAGGTATAGAGTAGGATGATTGGAGATGGTCCTGGATAGAGTGAAAAACTTGACCTTTTTCAGCTAAATTCTTTTCCACATTTGTCTGAAGCAACTCCTATTCAGTGTTTAGAACTGGGTAAGAAATGAGGTAAAAAAAGATCTCTTTTCTCAGAGTATGAAGTGTAGACAAAGTTCTCTGACTCCAAATGCTGCTGAATAATGTTAGCTAATTGCAACTAATATTTATATGGTGCCTACTATGTATTATTATTATCTCATTTGATCTTCGCAACATCTTGAGAGGAAGGTGTTATGATTATTATACTTATTTTACAGATGAGGATGTAAACAAAGGTAGATTAAATTATGATGTCTTAAAGGCTATTTATAGGTCAAAGATATATGGAGCATCTCGATTACTCAATGCTGATGGAGTCATATTGGTAGTGATAGGGGCATGATCCTAGAAAGGTGTGCTGAACACTTTCATAATGGTCTCAACAGACCATCATCAATCAATGCAGAAGCCACTGACTATTTACCTCAAGTAGAAGTTACTCTGTCCCTAGATGAAGCTCAACTGAAGAAGGGGATTTGGGTACCATTAGACAACTTTCATGTAGCAAAATAATAGTGTTGATTCTATTCCAGTTGAGATTTACAAGGTGTGTGTGTGTGGGGGGGGGGTGTCCATTTGTCCTCATCAGAGAGGGTACTGTGCTCTATAAGCAAAGTTAATTTGAATTAGCTCATAGGAAATGTAAGATGCACAAGTTTAGAGAATCCACCCTAGGTGTTCACACTGATCTATAGTAGAGCATACTGAGCTCAAATTGGTCAGACACACTGTGACTTGTCTAAAATACTGATGTCATTTGGGCTTTTTCGTTAATGAAGGACATGAACCAACCAAATCACCAACAACCAACTTGCCCAGGGTCACGCGACTTAAATGTATCTGAGGTCATATTTGAACTCGGGTCTTCTTGACTCCTGACCTGGTACTCTAATCCATTTTGTTTTTCATCTGTCAAATAAAAACTAGAAAGTTGTAATGTGGAGGTTTTGAGCTATACTCTTTTTTTTAGGTTTTTGCAAGGCAAATGGGGTTAAGTGGCTTGCCCAAGGCCACACAGCTAGGTAATTATTAAGTGTATGAAACCGGATTTGAACCTAGGTACTCCTGACTCCAAGGCTGGTGCTCTATCCACTATGCCACCTAGCCATCCCTTGAGCTATACTCTTGCAGGATAATACATGTCATCAGAGAATTATGTTGACAGCAGTAAAAACAAGCAACTTCTGAAGTTACTTTGAATAGACCTGTGCATGCTTTACTAATAACCTTGTTTTGGATTAATAGGATAACAATAACAGCAAATATAATATGACTGAATAAATAAATATAAAACCTAAATCATTCTAGTTATCTTTGGGTTATTTCAAAAAATGCCTTTCCCTTATAACATTCTATGTTATGACATATGACCAGAAAGTGACATTTTCTGATAACTTATATTCCTTTAGAAAGAATGAAAGTGGGGGCAGATAGGTGACACAGTGGAGGGGTGGATAGGTGGGGCAGTGGATAGAGCACCTGCCCTGGAGTCAGGAGTACCTGAGTTCAAGTCCAGCCTCAGCAACTTAATAATTACCTAGGTTGTGGCCTTGGGCAAGCCACTTAACCCCATTGCCTTGAAAAACAAAAGAATGAAAGTGAAAGTTGATGCCCTTATTTAATTTAGTTCAATCCAAAAATCATTAATTACCTACATCATGATTAGGATTATGCCAGGTGTTTTGAACATAAAGAAAAATGAAACTGCTTCTGCCCCCAAAGAGTTTCCATGTAATGGTGGAGGTAAGGGAAGAGCAAAAGACTGTAAGTACTTAATTTTTCTCATCTAGGTTGAATTTGTTTCTCCTAAAAGGGGAATGAGGAACTAACCTCAAGATTTGGTTCATATTGGAGCACCTGCCCGGAGTTAGGAGGACCTGAGTTTGGATATGACATTTAATATTTACCTAGCTGTGTGACCTTGGGCAATTCATTTAACCCCATTGCCTTGCATAAACCCCCCAAAAAAGTTGTTTTCAATCAAAGGACTCTAGTCTTAGAAGCCTACAAATGAGTTCTTTGATATCAATTTTCCTGGTTCTTTGTGTCAAAAAAAAGTCTAACCATTGAATTGGCTCCCATCAAATTTGATTTAATTCCTACTGTCATTTGAATCAACGCATCTTTCTGATTGAGTATTACCATTGAGACAAATAAGGAGACCCGGGGAGCTGAATTCACTTTAGTTGATGTATCATTAATGAATCTCTTTTATTTTAAAGACAACATTTTTATTGGATGTTATATGAGCTGCATGATCCACAAGTGATCCATAATGGATTCATTACATTCCAGTCCCAAGGCTGACCCAGTTTCCTGGTATTAGTTAGGCCCATCCTAGATGAAAGAAACAGCAAACACCTAGGATATTAAATATAAAATACATATATTTTCAAGGGGAGGGAACTATCAAGTGGTGCGGTGGATCAGCATAGACTTCTGATAGGAAGTGGTGGTTTGGAGGAAGCATGAGGCAATGGGAAGCATGAGGGAATATATTCTACAAAGGAGAATTCAACAAATCATTTAAAGTTCTGTCTTCTCTAAGTTTCATCTACAGTAAAGATAAGTCACACAATAGCCTGTGTCATATACACAATGACTTGGGACCAACCTTAATCTAAGACTATAAAATCTAATGTGGGTGTATTATCATTTTGCCTTTGGATATGTGTTTCCAAGAGAGTTTGGTTTCAGTTTCTCTTAAAGGCATATTTTAAAGTCTTTCCCCTGCTGTTGTTGAATGCATAGGAGTTACAGTATTAGTGGGGCTAGATAATGAAATCTGAGTTTGATTGACCTAGTTTTCTCAGGCACATATGGCTGACTAGTCAGCATTTTTTTCCCAGTACATCACTTCAGCATTACATTTATTGCAAAAGATATCTGCTCATGCTGTTGGCACTAATCTGGCAATGGGACAACAAAGTACTGAAGAAAAGGAGAAGTAAGATATTAGGTAGGATCTTTGGAGAAGAAAGTTTCAATTCCAGGAATAGTTGAGAAAAACTATACTCAGAAGAAGAAAGAAACCCTAAATAGGATGACAATAATTGTAGATATTTCAACTGGCTCAATGATAAAATACTATTGTGACTTGAAAATCTTTTAAAAACAGGTAACATTATACTTCAAATTGCATCTTTTGTGGCCAAATTAGGATATGTCTTTTGCCTCAGATTATAAATTACAAACAGTTGAGTTATCAATATGAAAGATGAGAGGGATTGTCCACATTGGGAGTTGTGAAATCACAGGTCTGAAGTCAGAAGAAAAAATGCAGCCACAATCATAAATAAATGTAACTGTATAAAAAGATTTAAGAGTAAAGTAAAAATTTGATAGTTACATTTATAACTTTTGTAGCTTCCTTTTTTTTCTTCTGAATTCAGATCTGTGGTTTCAACCTTCCAGGGTGCACTATCCCTCTCCTTCCTCAGATTGATAACTCACCTGTCTGTAATTTATAGTCCTGAGACTTTCTTGGGACTATAAGAACTAAATTGGTTCATCCATGATCACTATAGGTTTTTCTAAGTCTATCAGTTCCAGAGTAGTGATTAATCTTCACTCCCAGATGTGGTTTCTTTCCTGGAGTTTCATAAGCAAATGTGAATATGCATTATTTATACACACATTTATTTATATTCAGAGTGCTGTTATTATTGTCTTTCCTCTTTCTTTTCTCTTTCCCTCTCCTAACCCCATCTCCCTTTTTCTCCCCACCCTCCTCTCTCTCTCTCTCTCCTTATCTGCTTCCCCTCCTCCTCCCTTCCCCCTTTTCTCTCTTCTCCTCTCCTCTCCCTTCCTCTCTCTCTCTCTCTCTCTCTCTCTCTCTCTCTCTCTCTCTCTCTCTCTCTCTCTCTTCCATTTCCCTTCTCTCTCCTCTTCCCTCATCTTCCCCTCTCTCCCTTCCTCTTCCAGTCCACCTCCCCAAGGTTTTCTGATTAGATTCTGCCAATTGATGGACAAGTGGGGCAAAGAATACATAGAAACAATGCAGACCTAATCAAGGCCTGGATATGAATTCTACAAAGTGGGCTAGAAAAAGAAGCTATTTTAGGTGAACCAGAAATAAAGATGTCTTTTTTTTCTTATCCTGAACTCTATTGACTTAAAGAGGTCCATGGACCCCAGATTAAGAATCTCAGATAGAAAGGCTATCTATGTAAGTAAAGCTCTCTACCTATTTATCTATCCTTCCAAGTTAATAGTCCCTTGAAAATCTATTCATGAACTATTGAGGCATGGGTGTGAGTATCTCATGAAGCACAGTTTAAGAACTTCCTCTAAATAGATATAGATATATTTCTGTACAAATAAATTTATATATCTTTATTTATCTATTCAATTAAAGAACCTTTAGAAATCTTTTCATAAATTGTTTGGAATGGGAGTGGGGATATCCTGTACATTATAGATTAGAACCTCCTTTAAATAGATGTAGATAGATAAATCTATATAAGTAAATAGAATTAAAGATAAATCTAAACATGTAAAAATTTGTCAAAGTTAAGGAGCTCTTGGAAATCTATTCATGAACTGCTTTGGGTTGGAGTTATATCTTATGGAGCACAAGATAAGTACTCCTGCTCCAGATATACTTTAACATGTCAATAATTTTTCCGAAATATGGCACTTTTAGGAATAAGCACTGGGAATACATAGAGAATGAACTTGTAGTTTCATTACAATAGGGAATCTCAGGATGGTGGAACCTTTCCTATTAATTCAAGTTAACACCTTTCCTACAACTTATAATATTAGTGAGCTGACTAAATTAGTGAGAGATTTAAGTGAATTAAACGGGGTCATCTGGCTAATAGGTGAAGAGAAGCTTGAACCAGGTTTTGCTGGTCTCAAGACCAGCTCTCATTTCTCTCTATCCATTATAACTTGCTGCTTCTATAATTTAACCTGATACTGATTTCTCTATTACTTCTAGGATCAAAGGCAAACTTCTTTGTTCTTTACAAACTGCCCCTGATCCAATTTTCCACTTTGTACCCTACTGCCTCTGCCTCAATGTCCCTCACACATAGTACTCAATCTCCCTTCATTTTCCAGAGGGCACTCAGTGTGTCCAAAACACACTTCTCCATGTCTTCCTCTTATTAATTCCTAACTTCCTTCAGTCACTACTTTCAGTCAATGTATTGCTGAGAAGAGCAAGCCCAATGTAATTGATTATCACACAGTGTTGCTGTTAACATGAACAATATTCTTCTGGTTCTACTCACTTCACTTAATATAGCTCATGCTAGTCTTTCCAGAGTTTTCTAAAAATCTGATCACTCATGCTTTCTTATAGAACAATAGTACTCCATCACATTTGTATATCACAATTTGTTCAGTCATTCTTCAATGTCTAATGCTTTGCCACTACAAAAAAAGAGCCGTTATAAATATTTTTGTACCTATGAGGTTTTTACCTTTTCTTATGATTTCTTTGATCCAGCAATATCAAAGGGTATGCACAGTTTTATTGCCCCCTGGGCATAGTTCCAAACTACTCTCCAGAATGGTTGGAGAGCAACCAGTTTGCAACAACCAGTTTGCACAGTGCATTAATGTCCCAGTTTTTCCACATGCCACAATATTGATCATTTTCCTTTTTTTGTCATATTGGCCAATTCAATGGATGTGAAGTGTTTACCCCAGAGTTGTTTTCATTTGCATTTCTATAATCAATAATTATTTAGAGAATTTTTTCATATGACTATAGATAGGTTTAATTTCTTCATCTGAGAACTGCCTTTCCATTTCTTTTGACCATTTATCAATTGGGGAATGACTTGTATTCTCATGAATTTGACTCAATTCTCTGTATATTTCAGAAATGAAATGAGTCTTTTATCAGAAACACTAGCTGTAAAAATTGTTTCCCAGCTTACTACATTCCTTTTAATCTTGGTTGCATTGGTTTTATTTGTGCAAACATCTCTAAATTTAATGTAATCAAAATTATGCATTTTGTATTTTATAATGTTCCCTGTCTCTTGTTTGGTCATAAACTCCTCTTTTTTCCATAGATCTGACAGATATACTATCCCTTGTACTCCTAACTGGATTATGTATAAATCCTGTACCCATTTTGACCTTATCTTAGTATAGGATGTGAAATGTTGGTTCTGTAATACTCTTTTCCAGTTTTCCCAACAGTTCTTATCCAAAAAAAGCTGGAATCTTTGAGTTTTTCAAACAGTAGATTACTATAATCATTTACTACTTCTTTAGTACTTAATCTATTCCACTGATCTACCACTGTATTTCTTAGTCAGTACCAAAGAACTTTGCAGCACTATAATATAATTCTAGACCTGGTATGGCTAGGCCACTACCTTCCTTTGCATTTTCCATTAATTCCCTGGATATTCTTGACCTTTTGCCACTATTTATGAATTTTGTTACTATTTTTTTCTAACTCAATAAAATAATTTTGGTGGTTTGGCACTGAACAAGTAATTTAATTTAGGTAGTACTGACATTTTTATTATATTAGCTTTGCCTACTTATGAGTAATTGACATTTGTCCAATTATTTAGATCTGATTTTGTGTGAAAAGTATTTTGTTTTCATATAGTTTCTAAGTTTGTCTTGGCAGGTAGACTCCCAAATGTGGTTTTCCCTTTATGCATTAGGCTTCACCATATGGCCAAAGGGCTCCATGATATTTTAAAAAAAGGTTAAGAATTCTTAGTATAAAGATACATGTTGTTTCCCCTTTCTTAAGTTTCTATAAAACAGGGATTGTTTCAGTATATAATGTGGTTTAGACAAGGTATTCTACAATAGAATTATTAATTCCATTATTTTGTGAATGTCTTTTTTCTGTGCAACCTCAGATCCATTTAACTTTAAAAAATTTTCTTGCCATATGAGTAAAGAAAAAATCCATTAATTAGACTATTAGTAAGCATCTATTATGTATAACATTGCAGAAAAGTGGCTATTGCCCTAGAGCCAGGAGTACCTGAGTTCAAATCTAGCTGCAGACATTTTATACTTAATAGCTGTGTGACCTTGGACAAATCACTTATACCTGACTGCCTTGAATCCAGGGTCATCTCCAGTCATCCTGATTCATATCTGGCCACTGGACCCAAATAGCTTCAGAGGAGAAAGTGAGGCTGGTGACTTTGTACAGCATCCCCTCACTGAAATTCCATTCACAAACATGTCATGGTCTTCTTCAAAAACTAAGGACAAACAACAACTATTATGTGTAAAGCACTGGACTTCATGCTGGGATACCATAAAAAGGGAGCAGTCTTTGATCTCAAGGAACTTAAATTCTGATGGGGGGGGGGATACAGCACCTGAAGAAATTTTCAGCTGCAAGTCAAATGAAAAGCTCTCACAGTTCTTAGTTTACAGCAGCAAAGCATTGTAATGCCTCTTCCTTAATGTCCTCTCCACTGTGTCTGGTGCTATCACTAGTTGCCCTGGCTTTTGTCTTGCCATTGTACTCTCCTGACTCTGGAAGAAAGAGTGTATCTGATGACTGTGTATGTAAAGAGTGTATCTTATGTATCTGTCTCACTTAAAGCCAATTCAATTGCAAGTCCAGACATCCCCCCTCCAGATGCCATTGGTCCTCTTCTTTTTTGTTTTCGTTTTTGTTCTTTTTTTGCAAGGCAAATGGAGTTAAGTGGCTTGCCCAAGGCCACATTGCTAGGTAATTATTAAGTGTCTGAGACCAGATTTGAACCCAGGTACTCCTGACTCCAGGGCCTGTGCTTTATCCACTGCACCACCTAGCCACCCCAATTGGTCCTCTTCAAGAATGAAGAGCAAACAATAACAACACTGATAAATTATAATTATCTGATGTTGAACCATTTGACAATACCCAGGATTTTGTTTCTTCTTTTGGGTCTTTGGGTCTTCAGTAACTGTGACTGTAGTACATGCAGGAGCAGTTGCCAGGCTGCACATCTCCATGGGGGTTGCTTCCCAGGTTGATGTCTCAGGACAGTGAGATGGAAGCATTACTATTCCCAGGATACTTGGGCTCAAAGTCCTAGACTGTCTCCATTAGGGTCTGTTGAGAGATGGTAGTCAAGGTGCTGGCAGTGGTTCGACTTGCCTAGTACATGCTACCTCCTATCTCTCCCTCTGGATGCTTTGCTGCTTTAGTGAGGCTGTCTTGCCTACCCTATGGGTAGCATTTGATGGGGATTACAAGTCTCTTATCCACAAGAGAATGGGAAATGGGTTTGAGGGCTCAGGTAGAAGCAGGACTAAATAAATCACTTTGAGGTTGCTATCCTTCAAAATCTCCAAATAGCTGCAGAACTATTATCTACCTTCCCCATCCTGTTTGATTATTTTAAACTTAGGGTAAGAATTCTCATTTTTCCTATTTTATTTCTTTTTCTTTTTTTTTAGATTTGGTCTATGAGAATCAAAAGATCATTCTGGCTTCTGAATCTGTCATCCAATGTTTTGGAAATCCCTTTTTGGCTTTGAATAAACTAACTATATATTTCATAAGCATGTTATCTATTCTTTTATCCCATTCATTAATAAAAGCATTGAATAGCTCAAGACCACAGTGAATTGCACAAATTGTGATCTAATACCACACAAACAGTAATTAGCAGCTGGAACTTATACTGAGCCATATTTAAACTTCAGACAACCAGAAACATTTATTAAAATGCTGAATTTTGTTTAATTTTTTTGCTGTTCAATAATTCAATTCAAAACCAATGATGAGGACAAAACATTGAGTAAATTGCCAAATTAGAACTGAAGGTGAAAAGTTAAAAAATAAAACAAAAGGGTTTTTGTTGTCTTGGTTCTGTAATTAACTATTTGCCTTGTAAACAAATTATCTAAATCTCAGTCTTCCCTTTTATATTATCAGATGATTAGATTAAATAACCACAAACATTCTATTATTCTCAATATTCATTAAGTCCATCCACGGTTATCACTTCTACTTTCTACCTTTCCTAATTCTATATTCTTTTGTGTCACACATCATGAAACTAAAATTGCTAAGAATTTAGAAAAATTTCCCCTTCCATCAACCTCCCTTCTGATATTACTCTATTTAAAAACAACTATGGAGGAAAAATGCGCACTTTCATTTAGTTTCAATGCCTGATTTCTTTTAAATACGTACTGATTTCATTTAGCTCTTCTGTAAAGTCTAATCATTATAGATGATTTAACATTTATATTCTGTACTTTTTAATTAGAAGTTTTTGAAGGACTAAGATATAAGCATACCTTGATGGGGTGGGGGTGAAGGGGAAATCACTTATTTTAATGTTTTAAAATATTCAAATGACTAAAGAGAAACTGCTGGGCAGAGTGGCTAGAGAATCATTCTGGGAGCCAGAAAGACCTGAATTCAAGTCAGGCTATTGACATATGTGGCTGTTTGGCTCTGGACAGTTAACTTAATTTCTCAGTGACTCTAGGTAACTCTAGACAAGGTGCTGGCTTGCACTGGAAAAAGAATTTCCTTTTTTTAAGAGTCCCCTTTTGGGGCAGCTGGGTGGTGCAGTGGATAGAGTACCGACTTTGGAGTCAGGAGGACCTGAGTTCCAGTATGACCTCAGACATTTAATGATTACCTAGTTGTGTGACCTTGGGCAAGTCACTTAACCCCACTGCCTTGCAAAAATCAAAGAGAGACAGACAGACAGACAGACAGAGACAGAGACAAACAGAAACAGACAGAGACAGAAAGACAGAGAGAGAAAGAGAGAGACAGAGAGAGAATGAGAGAGACAGAGAGACAGAGACAGAGACAAACAGAAACAGACAGAGACAGAAAGACAGAGAGAGAAAGAGAGAGAGAGAGAGAGAATGGGGAGAGAGAAGTAAACAATGATAAAGTATATTAAATCCTTTGTCCTCTCTGGTCATAAGTGACCAAAGAGTCATAGAGGTTCTATAACTACTGTTAACTCTAAAATACCAAAGAGTTCACACAAGATATCACAAACACAGATAACTCTGAAATTACAAAATAAAACCAAAGAGCTAATAGTGGCTATAAGCAACAAGCTTTCTTTATTCATTTGGAGGAGGGAAATTAGATATCTGTCAGGAGATCCTCTTTAGTATGGGCAAATCTCAATACACCTACCAAGGAACATGGGTCCTGCAGGTGCCTGTCTGATCTCAGGGACCATCTGGCATTGGTATGTAATAATTCTGGGACTTTATTCTGACTAAACTCATCCAGAGGGTGAATGCAAAGGATTGTGGTTGCTTGCTGAGCCTTAACTCTGAAAAACAGAATGTCTCCTAATAGAAAATAAAAAATAGAGGGGTGGTCTTGGTATGGGATCCTGACAATTTTATCATTGAAATTACAGGTCTAGCCTCTAACTCTATTCCCTATGTTTGAAAAGCAGAAAAACAACAGATAATATAATAGTTCCCTGAAGCTATATAAGCTATGTAGTTGATGTTAGTGCAATTTACAGTGGGTCTTTAAAGTTATTCTGAGGTTCACCTAAAACATCAGAAAAAAGGATAGAAGATAAGATTTCTGTCCTAGTCACTAATTTTCATCATCGTTCAGGGTTATCTCTAGTCAGAAGCTGAGATTTCAGTGCTAGGGTTTCCTTTTTTCCAATAAGCACCCACAAGCCAGAACTACTAACTCTTTGGTAATCCAATTAACTGAATTGGATAATTGCCTTCTTCTACATTTGCCATGGCAGCCACCTAGTCAACAAACTCATCAAGCCTGATGATCCTCCAATTTCTTGTATTGAAGGACTTGAAAAATCAGGTTGCTGTGCCCATGGTATGATCCTCATTCCCTTGGACCAATTCAGTCTCAAATTTGATTTCATTGCCTTTTAAGGATTCTTGCCTTCTACCTGCCTAACTGTTGTAAAACTGAACTATTAATTAGGTATTTACTATATGTGTGTGTGTGTGTGTGTGTGTGTGTGTGTGTGTGTGTGTGTGGTAAGCACTCAGTAAATATTTTTCAGTGCATTAATTAATAATTCCCTTCAAAGATATAAACTTAATTATAATTCATATTCATTTGAAAATAAAAAGGGGAATTTTCTTTTAATGATTGATTATCTTTATGACCTTCCTTCCATTTGTTTTTTTAAGACTTTTGAGTTGCCCCTAGAAAAGTGCCAATAAATTTGTTTTATAAAAATGTCATTCTCAGGAGACTTTAATTCAATATTTCATATCTTTCACAAGATTAAAGACATTTGTTTAGGTGTGGCTAATGAGATAAATTAAATGAATTCATATTATGAGGCAACTAGATGGTACAACAGAGAGAGCACTGGCCTTAAAGTCAGATACACTTGAGTTCAAATTCAGCCTGAGATACTAACTGTGAGATCTTGGGCACACCATCAAACTTCTTTCAATACCACTTGCCAAATCTATAAAATGAGAAGGCTAGACTAGAATGTCCTCTAAGACCTATTATATCGACAAATCTATAATTCTGTACTCAAATCTTTCTCCCTTTCCTGTCTATAGTTAAGCCTCTGTACCTCTTCATCAGTCTTACTTATTCTACCTCTGCTTTCTAACAATGAAATTTTCTTTTCTGATAATCATTTAAATAATAAAAACTTTTAAATGTTCATCTTTCGATCTACCTTAGTTCCCCCTTAAACCTGTTCATTATCCTCACTGTGATTCCCAGTCTCCATTCTTTTCTCTTTTCCCTATTCATCATCCCCTGTCTTAGTTTCATTTTCCTTTCACATTTTTGATACTATAGTTGACCAGTTTAACTCTTTAGTCCTCCCTTGTCTTAGTCATTTATGTTCTGTCTATCCACTCAGGACATTTTCATGGTGCTCCTTCCTTAATATTATTCCTATGCTGCTAAATACTGATAGAAGAGTTTGATTGTAGATTTCGTACAAATTTATGTTTTTTTTAATCACAGCTACAGCATCATTGTTGTAAAAACATCAGTTCGTTATTTCCTGAATGAGTTTATCATACTCCCGGAAGTGGTTCTTCTAAATCTTTTCCTTTCTCCACAAACCACTATTATTTAATTTAGCATATAAGTTTACCCCACTCTATAATTCAAAAAAACCCCAATACATTCTAAATCATATTTTCCTCTTTTTCTCAGTCTTTGAGAAGAAGATAGCCTGACTTGGCAAAATCATTTTCTCTTTAGACAGTTGATTCCATCTCCTCCCAGATCTTGTCCCAGAGGTCATTCCTTTTCTCCGTCTCATCTTTTATATTTCACTTTCTATTGTCAAGTTACATTGTCAAGTTTTAGAAAATCTTCTTTAGGTCCTGCCACCTCCTCAAACTATCAATCATTCAATATCCCTCTTTCATTTCAAGTTCAAACTCTTAGAAATAGTGATCTACTCTCAGTTATCTCTACTTCCTTACTAACCACAATCATTCCTCATAATCTCATATAATCAGACCTCACTGATAACACTCTATAGACATTACTTTCTCAAGGCCTCCTGAAGATCTTCTCACTATGTCCAATTGCTGTTTCTCAGTTATTATCCTACTTGACTTCTCTGTGACTTCTGATAGTTTGATGATCCGTTCCTCCTGGGTATTCTCTTCCTTGGCTTCCAAGGCACTGTTTTCTCTTCACTCTCCTCTGACCTGTCTGACTGTTCTTTTTCAGTCTCCTGCTCCTTCCCCTAAGGGTGGATGCCTCTCCAGGCTTTAACTTGGTCTCTTTTCACTCTACAATCTCTCCCCTTGGTGATCTCATCAATTCCTATGGGTCCTATTATCTTTCCTCCAAAGATGACTCCCTCATCTCTTAACTCCAGTCCCATATCACCAACAATCCTGTCAACATTTCAAATGTCATGTATATATATGTATATATATACATGACATTATATATATATATGACATTATATCTACATATATATATAACTGAACTCAACATCTTTTATTCACCTCTAATTTTTTCATTACTAACCTTTGAATGACTTCTGTCATCCTAATCCTTCTCTATCATTCCACCCTCAACATTCCCAGATGCAATCAGCATAGTTCTTTATGAAGTCTCTTGTACCACCCTCTCCATATTTATAGAGTCAAACCCCAGCTCTCACCCTCATCACCTCTCTCCTGACATATTGTTAGAGCCTCCTAATTAATCTGTCTGCTTCCAGGCTTCCAGCCCCTCCTTAATTTATTCTTTTTAAAAGAACCTGCACAAATCTAGTCCTATCACTCCCCTCCCTACCCAGCCTTCAAAACTGTCTAGTGGTTCTCGATTTCTTTTAGTGCAGAAAGCTCATATTGACATGGAAGGACCCCTTTGAATTTCTTTCAGCTGATGTTTCCAGGCTTCTCTGCTGATACTCTCATATATATATATATATATATATGCTCAATAATCATCTCGAACTGGACTCCTATTTCTCAAGTTAGTCATTCCATCTCCCGCATTTGCAGAATCCTTCCGTCTTGCTTGAAATGTTCATACTACTCTCTACCTCTTAGAATTCTTATCTTCCTCCAAAGCTCAGTTCAGGTTTCATTGCTTCTATTGAAACACTTAGTGAATATTTCAATTGCAGATGATTTCTCAAATTTCCTTGTGTTTACTTATCTGTGATCTATTGTATGTTCTCAGTGAAACGTTTTTCTTTTTTGTCTTGAAATCTCAAACACCCATTTTTGTACTTTGAACATGTTATATTTTTGCTCAATTTTTAAGTTGGTTCTGATCAGTATTTGGATCAGAAGTTGTATATAACCTCAAATTAAGAAGTCTTGTTGGGAGGTCACTAGGTGATGCAGTGGATAGAGCACTGGTCCTGGAATCAGGAGGACCTGGATTCAAATCTGGTCTCAGACACTTAATAATTACTTTGCTGTGTGACCTTGGACAAGTCACTTAGCCCCATTGCCTTTCAAAACTTCCCTCCAAAAAAAGTCTCATTGGGAAACTACTATGAAGAATCAAACAAAAATTATTCTAGGAAAAATACTAGTGCTTACAAATTTTACTTTCATCTCTAAGATGTCTTTAATGTCCTCCAGAAATGTCTTTTCTTTACTTTTCTTCCTCAGATATCAATGTTGAATAGAGGGGAAAGAAGTTCAAATAGAAATGTATCTTTGTAGAATAACTGGGTTTTTTTTATGTTTCCATCTGTTCTGCCTTGGAAAGGAACTGTTGGAAAAACCATAGGGCAATATAGTAGGAGATTGGATCTCAAAAGAAATCCATCAGTGGGACATCTTTGCATTTGAGTTGAAAAGGAAATTCATTCTCAGACAAAGAAAAAAAAACAGTTTGTGAGCAGCACTAAGTCTAAGCCAGGTCAATATGAAAATGTTTCCAAAATGATGATTTTTAAATTAAACCAGTGACTAATGTCACCAAATTATATTTCTGCATGTCACTGGCAGTGACCCAATCAATAATGCCCACTTAGCTGAATATAAGATGGAATCATTTCATTTTAGTTATAGAAATACAAATTAATATATACTAAAGCCAGAAGGACCTCAGAGGCCATCTAGTCCATCTCGTTCATTTTACATATGAAGAAACAGGCCCAAGTAGGCTAATTAACTTATTTCTTTTTCCTTATTGCTAATTTATAATTGATAACGATAATAATAGCTAGCATTTATATAGTACGTTTTATTGGTGTTCAGTCATTTCAGTCATGTGTAACTCTTTGTGTCCTATTTGGGGTTTTCCTGACAAAGAAACAGGAATGGTCTGGCATTTCTTTCATCAGCTCATTACAATGGAGGAAACTAAAAACAATTAGAGTTAAGTGACTTGTCTAGGATCACACAACTAGGAAGTGTCTGAGACCATATTTAGACTCAGGAAGAAGAATTTTTTAACTCTAGGCCTGCTACTCTAGCCTCTGTGCCCCTATATAATAATAAGGAAAGAAAAACATTTTACTTGTCTCATCTTTATAACAAACTAGAGAGATAGATACTATTTTGATCCCAACTTTACAGATGAGGAAAGAACCCTAATTTGAACCCAGGTTCTGTAGTTCCAGAGCTAGTACATATATCAATGCATCACATTGTCTCCCTAATCCACTGCACCATACCACTTTCTTTTTATTCTCCTAGCCACCTTGTCATTCAAGGAGAAAGTATTTAGAATCTCTCAACTAAATATCCAGAGCTGTCTTCCAAACTCTGCGCACTGCCATGTGACTCAATACCTTTTACAGGGAAATGACAGTTGAAACCTTCAATTCTAATTTGCAATTTACTGTTTGATTAGGGCAATTTCATTCAACTTTATATATTTGTGCATCTATGATGTAAGCTCTCTATCATACAGTAATCCTGCTTTTCTTCATAAGTCATAGGATTTTTGACTTGAAGTGACCTTTATTATTGTTACTCAGTCATTTCAGTCGTATCTGACTCTTCATGACCCCATTTGTTGTTGTTGTTGTTTTTACTTTGGCAAAGATCCTGGAAATAATTGACCATTTCCTTCTCTAGCTCATTTTACAGATGAAGAAATTTGGGTAAAGAGGGTTAAATGACTTGCCCAGGGTCACACAGTTAGGAAATGCCGGAGGTCAGCTTGGAACTCGGGAAGAGTTTTCCTAGACCTAGTGCTCTATCCATCTACCTTGCCACTCACTGCCTCAGAACTGACCTTAGAGATCACCGAATCCAAAACCTGCCAAAACCAAAGCCCAGAAAGGTAGAGTGAATAACAACAATATTCGTATAGTACTACAAGATTTGAAAAACATTTTACAGGTATTATCACATATCTACCCCCAGGAAGCAGATGTTATTATCATTTCCATTTTACAGATAAGGAAACTGAGGCAGACGTGATTAAAGTGACTTGCCTAGAGCCAAACAGCTAGGAAGTATTTAAAAATCAGATTTCCAGTAAAATCTTTTTGACTCTGGGTCCAGAGGGGATTACATAGATAGCCTTATAGTCTCTTCTAATTCTTTAACTGTGTTTCTATTAGATTATTTGTATGTAGTCCCTACCCCCACTTCGAAGTACTTCACAACTCTCATGTACCATGATAATGTTTACTTTCACTTTGCATTAGATCATTTCAGCAGGGCTAACATCCCAAAGAAGAATCAGTTATACTTTAAGTCTCTCAGGGTCCTCTTCCTTTTGTAGAGGAAAATGCTCGTCCTAGTCAACTTTTCAGCTCTCCAGTCCCCATCAATGTGTTTTCATTTACACAAATCAGGCATTCACAATGATGATAAATTTAGATCTTAAATATAATCTACTTAGCAATAAGGCAAAAGAAATAATAACACAAGCATCTTTCTATCTCAGCAACTGTTCACTAATGTTCCTTAATAAATGTGACTTCTTTGTTAAATAAATATTTCATTGCTAGGTCAAGTCCATTCAAATTGTGCTCTACTAACACTTTAGTAGATATATCAGAAGACACTTTACAGAATATCTCTGATATTCGAATACATGACTTCTCTGATTCTCTGCCTCTGCTCACCTGGAAGTATCATTCTATTTTAGCAGTTTTACTGGTGTCAAGCTTAGCTGATACAGTCCTGAAATATCTCCCTCTTCTCCTCTTCTCTCATCTTACTGAATTCAGACTTTGAGTCTTCTCTGTAAATAAACTTTAGCTCATGGTCAATAATCCATTTCTAATTTTCTGTCTACAACAAAATCAATTGTTGTCAATATATAGTATCTATATATTGTCTATTCTCATTAGAGAATAATAAGATCAATTATTGTCTATAATAAGATCAATTACCTTCCTGTAATCATAGGACAATTCTGGTAGCCAACTCTCCATTATCACATAGCTTGTCACATTCAAAATATAATTGCTTGTCTCAGAATCTGAGTCAGAATAATCAAAGAATTTATAAATTGTTATTGTTATAATTTATGTAACTCTACTGGGCTTTGGTTTTGTTAGACTTTGGCTTCAGATGCAAAATGGAAGTATTAGAATCAATGATTTTTAAGGTCACTTCCATTTAGAAATTATGCCCAAGGAATAACTATCATTAAAAAAACCAACATTACTCTGTTATCCAGAGATCACATCACACTTAGAATTCTAAGCAAATCAGATTTCACCCATTAGCAAACGGCTCTATATGAAAGCATAGACCCTTAAAAGGACAGCAGTATAATGATTCTATGTATTAAATGCTGAAACACAAATATGAGAATCAAACCATCCTTACCAAGGAGTTAATATTTTACCAAAGTATGGGACAAGTAAACATATAACTAAATTTAATATATGGATAAATAAAATTTCAATGAATGGGAGTGACTAAAAGCTGGAGGATGAGTAAAGGCAGTGGTGACTGAACTAAAAGAAGTCAGAGATTTCAAGAGGAATAAGAGAGAAAAAGGGAAGACATTCAGTAATAAGGAACAGATTATGCAAAGTCATAGTGACAGGAGGTAGAATGCCATCTTGTATAAGAAGCGTGTGTTTTCTGCCAATTTGACACTTTCCCAAATAAGTATGTCCTATCACTTGACAAATGCTTCTACCTTGGGTCACACAAGGGATTATTCTTGTCCCTGGATAATCTCCTTACCAAATATACACATGCTTTTGTCTAGGTGACCAGGATGAATAGGGTATCTGGCCTGAATTTCCAAAGCAATTAGATAAGTTTTTGCTTTATTATTATACTCAGATAAGCTATCTCCTTTGTGCAGAGAGTGTCCTTAGCCACACATGTATAGATATAAATATCATGCCAGATCTCCCAGTCGAATGGAAATTTGAGGCAAATAATTTAAAATGCTCTGTTTTAGATTGAAGATTTGACTCAGTTCCTTTTGATCTAAATTGTCAGACTGATTGTATCAGGTCTCTTCTTTTTGTGAGCCACTTTAGCCCCAAACTCACAGAACTGAACCTGCTGATTCACCTTCTTGGAAAGTTGCCTTTCCAGGCATCTTCTGATCATAGGTTCCCTCCTCCTTCCCACTCATCAGTTTCATCAGGTAAACCTGGTCTTAAAAACTGTTGTCACAGTAGCAAGTCACAACCTAATCACAGCCCTGGGAATTGAGTCCTCAAGAGCTCTCTACTACCTCTAGACTCCCTGTTGCTAGCACAAAATTACCTTTCCCTTAGGGAAGAGCTGCAAGGCTGAATAAACAGTGATGATCAGCAAGAAGCTGTTGAAAGTTCTAGAAAACTGTATCAGCCCATCTTCTTACAAAGGCAAAAAAAAAGATATATTCTGGTACAAAATAGTGGTCCTTCTTTCATGTTTTTATGATTGTGGAGGTCCACTAGAAGGATACTTTATGTGATGTGGATCCTCACTGTATATTATGCACAGTTAAGAGTTTATTATTATTTTCCTCTTCTCTGCTAGTTAAATCCCACATCACCTCAAAGGTCAATTTAAAATTCTGCCTACTAAGGGAATAGTGCTTGAGACTTAAATTTTTATGAAGATCTGAGTTCAAATTCCATCTCAGATACTTCATTATTTCACCTTGGGCAAGTAATTCTCTCAGCCTCAGTTTCCTCATTTGTAAAATAAGAATAGTAACAATTATCACTACTACACTGGGTTATTATGAGGCTCAAATGAAATAATATATGTGAAGTGTTTTGTAAATCTAAAAGTACTCTGTAAGAGGTGGTTATTGGAAACATTAGTATTAGTATTATTTAGTGAGCCCAGGAGGAATAGAATGGAAACAATACTCTAACACAATGCTTTTAGCAAAAGAGAACGTATTATACAGACGGAAGGGACCTCAGAGATCATTTAATATTTTGTTGATTTTCCATCATTTTCAAGTATAACTCCATTTATGGTTTTCTTGGCAGAGATATGGGAATGGTTCATTATTTCCTTCTCCATTTTACAGATGAGGAAACTGAGGCAAACAGGGTTAAGTGACTTGTCCAAGGTCACATACCTAGCAAGTGTCTCATCCAAAATTTTTTTTGGTTTTTTTTGGCAAGGCAATGGTGTTAAGTGGTTTGCCCAAGGTCACACAGCTAAGTAATTATTAAGTGTCTGAGGCCAGATTTGAACTCAGGGACTCCTGAGTTGGTGCTCTATCCACTGCGCCACCTAGCCGCCCCTCATCCAAATTTTAACTTGGGTCTTTCTGATTTCAGATCCAACTATCTTACGGGTGAGGAAAATGAAACTCAGTGAGCCATTTGGCAAGTCCTTCAACAAGGATTTACCAATCCTAGATCCTCTGATTCCATATCCCTGCATTCTTTCTACCAGAATGCCACTCTTTAAATTCCAAAAATATTTAAGTGGTGATTGATATGTTCATTAAATGCCAGATAAACCATTGACCAGGTCTTTGTCCCAGAGCACAGACAGTAATTGTGCTTCATCAGGAAGAAACAAATGTGCCTTTAACACCTAATTAGTAAAAAATAATTAGTTAAAATATATGCACCTTTTCCTCCCTACTCATGATATCACTGTTGAGTTCATCAGACCTCTATTTCTTTTTCTGATGACTGCAGCATTTTTAACATAGCTTTCATTTCATAAACTACAGAGTTTTTGCCCTGAGGTCCAAGGCCTGTCTCTGAAGTATCCTGCCTGTTCCTCACATAAATTTGTCTTTAAAAGTTGATTTGGTATAATTTATGCTACTGATCCTTTGTTTCCAGAATTAGTTGCTGGCCCTAACTCCTGTCAGTGCTCTTCAAAACAAATACAAAATCTAGACTTAAATTTTCCATCATCCATCTCATTTTGTTGATTATAGTGGCCTTTCTTTGTCTGTTTCAGACAACCATAACCTTCCATCTAAAGAAGTTCTCTGTAAATTAAAATTCTATTCATTTGATGCAGGTGAAGACAAAGATCCCTTTAAAGTTTCTTGTGAAGGGGGCAGTTAGGTGGCACAGTGGATAAAGCATCAGCCCAGCAGTCAGGAGGATCTGAGTTCAAATTTGACCTCGGGCAAATCGCTTAACCCCATTGCCTTGCAAAAAACCTTAAAAAAAAGTCTCTTTTAAAATGGCAAAAGTTTATGAGTAATCCCCTCAATTAGTAAATTAAAGGGAACTACACTTCACCCAAGGGCTTTGTAAACAAGTCCTTTCTGGGTTCTATGAGATGGATGGGGGGGGGGGATCCATAGATCAAGTGATCATTAACAAGTCTTATTAAACTCCTACTATATAGTAGGTAAGCTCTTACTATATATGTATAAAACAGTCCCATTCTCTAAAAGCTTCTACCTAAATGTGGAACTAAGCAAATAACTGGAATGTGTTCTTGAAAAGTTGCTTAGAAACATGCTGATAATTTATTTTTCTATTCTTTTTTTAGGTTTTTTTTTTGGCAAGGCAAATGGGGTTAAGTGGCTTGCCCAACACCACACAGCTAGGTAATTATTAAGTGTCTGGGACCAGATTTGAACCTGGGTACTCCTGACTCCAGGACCGGTGCTTTATCCACTGCGCCATCTAGCCGCCCCTATTTTTCTATTTTTTAACTGCAGTAGGGGGAGCTCCCAGATTAAATAGGCTATATTACTATATTAGTAAAAAATCAGGCAAATTAGGGAAAACCTTTTAGCAATAGAAAAAAAATCAGATAGCCATCATAATCTATGGTGTATATACATATATGCATATTTTTCTGCTGGACCTCAATAGTTTTCTTAAAGGATGGAACAACTCTTATGTTTCAAACTGGATCACACCCCTAATTTAATATTTTATTTTAAAAAGAATTTTGATATATATAAAATTGCATATATATCATATATTTGTTTATATAAATATGCATACATGTTTTATACACACCTATATTTCTATAGCATACATATGTATAAGAATATATTTGCATACATATATAATATGTAAATATACATATAAATATAAATATATTTACATACATAAATGTATACTTATATATTTACTTCATATTTTTATTTAACTTTAGTTAACTTCATATTTTTTTTTAATTTTAAGTTTTCATTGATAAAATCATAGTTTGGAGCTTGACCCTTAGAAACCATCTAGAGGATGGTTTCATTTTTCACAGAATAAAACTAAGGCCCAGATATGTAAAATGATTTGCTCAAGTCACATAACTGGAAAACATCAGAAATAGGATATTAACTCATGTCCTTTAGACACCACCTCCAGTGATCTTTCTGCTGTATCACAAGTTTTCTTTTTTTAATTTTAGTAATTTTTTATTTATTCTTTTATTTATTTATCTATTTATCTCTTTATTTATTCACCACAATAGTTTTCTTAAAAGACCAACTCAAGTTTCAAACTGATAATGCTGCCAATTTAGTGACTGTTCATTTATCATTCATTAAATTAATGAATTGAATTTCATTCATTAGCCCTGTTTGCTTTCCCATTTGTGTACATGACTGCAGTTTCCATTACTTTCTTTGCCTTCCTCAGACAGCAGGTTTTCTAAAAAGATAAAACATCGTAAAGATAAATTATATGCTGAGGACTGTCTTTTGAGACCTTGTGAGAACACATACCTAGGACATCCTCTGGCACAGTATAATGAGAGATAAAATTGGCCACCATACCTTTGATGTTTGTATGGTAGTCTATAGAGAATGAACCAGAGTGCTGTTTTGTTGGCATTTTCTTTTGTATTTGTAATGTATTTTATTGTCAGGAAGTCTATAGAGAATTTGAGTAGGGAAGGTGTCCAGATTTGCATGGATATAAAGAATTCTCAATGAGAAGTTACTTCTAGCAATGCATATCAATAAATATTTTAAAATGTATTGTTTTAGAGAGTTTTCAAGCTTACTGAGAAGTTTCTTATTTTCCCAAGGTCACAAAGCTAATATACATCAGGAATGTACTTGAATGAAGGTCTTCTTTCTGGAAGCTGGCTCTTTATCTACAATACTTCTGAAGCACATTATATTCCAACAAAATTTCTTATATGTCTCATTTTTATTATTGAATGTACAGAAAATTCCAATTCTCACATGAAAATTACTCTCTATATCCTTTGCCCCAAAGATCCCCCAACTAGGTATGTACTCTAAGGAGGTTAAAGACAGACAGGAATATCCCATTTATACCAAAAATATTATGGCAATATATTTTTTTCTTTTTGGTAATGGCAAATCAAGCATGTGTCCATCCACTGTGAAATGGCTAAACAAACTGTGGTCCATGAATAGTTCATGTTTCACTACAAGAGATGAAGATTATAGAGAAATATGAGGGGATTTAAATCAACTGATGCCAAGTGAAATGAACAGAATGGCCACAATGATGGAAAGCAAAAGAACCCCAAATTATAATAGAGCAAAGGTTAACCTCAGAGGAAAAATTGAAACAATATGCTTTCCTTTTATTATAGAGAACTGAGTGTCTAAGACTGCATTTATTTTGATAACTTTGCTTTTTTTGTTCTCTTTCTTTTTAAACTTTGTTTCAATGAATGATATGCTGGGGAGGAAAGAGAAGAAAGATATCTTCAGAAATCAAGCTTAAAATATATAGGCTTAAAAATATAAAAATAAAAAATGAGATTAAAAAAACAAAATTAAGTTTCTCTTCTTTAAAGTAAATCCATCTACACTATTGTTCTATTAGAAACCAGGAAAGATGGGAATTCAGGAAGCCTGGAAGGATTTGCATGAAATAATGCTGAGCGAGATGAGCAGAACCAGAAAAAACATTGTACATCCTAACAGCAACATGGGGGTGGTGAACAACTTTGATGGACTTGCTCATCTCATCAATGCAACGATCAGGGACAGTTTTGGGCTGTCTGTGATGGAGAATGCAATCTGTATCCAGAGAAAGAATTTAGAGTTTGAACAAAGACTATTACCTTTAATTTTAAAAAAATGATATCTTATTATGTAATTTTGCTATCTCTTATACTTTATTTTTTTTCCTTAAGGATATGATTTCTCTCTCATCACATTCAACTTAGATCAATGTATGCCATGGAAACAACATAAAGACTAGCAGACTTCCTTCTGTGGGGGGTGAGGGGAAGGGAAGCAAGATTAGGGGGAAAATTGTAAAACTCAAAATAAATAAAATTTTTCTAAGAAAAAAATAAATTTTAAAAGTATAAAATAAAATATATTAAAAAATAAAATAAATCTATCTTACTGGCTCAGTGGTGAAGAAATTTGATCTCTGATATTTACCAGTTGCTTGATGAAAGGAAAGTCATTTTCCCTTCTCTATGTTTCATCTGTAAAAATACAGTTCTGATCTGTTACTGTAAGGTTCAAATATAATATCAATAAAAACACTTTGTACCACTCAGAGCATTATATAAATGTTAGCTATTATTGATATTATTTTTATTAATCAGATTTAGTCTGATTGGAATCTTCTAAACAATCTCCTCTAATGTATTGAAAGGCTAGTTAAATTAAAGATTCTAAATAGCAAAAGACTTCCTCAATCCCCTTAGTTGCAAGTATCTCTGCCTCTTCCCCACCCACCCCCCAGATTATCTCCCATCTCCTTATAGTTTTTGCTTGCACCTTTATATTTACTTATCTCTCTCTCCATTAAAATGTAAGCTCCTTGAAGTCAGGAATACTTTTTTTCTAGCTTCAGTTTCTTAGCAAAGTTGAATACCAATATTATTTTTAAATTTTTTATTTTTATTAGGAAGTTGTTAAAAATCAACCAACAATAATATTTCTACATACTTTTGATATGTATGTATAGATACTTGGTTTGACATTACCAAGAGTTGAATATGAAACTGTCAACTTCTAATATGTACAGTTTATTTAGGATCATTTATTAAATTTAATATGTCAGTAGCAAAAACTGTCTCGTTTGTCATTGTCCACTTCTCAAATTTCTTCTGCCCTCTTCTATTTATTTTAAGTGTTTTATTGTTTAATTTAATTTCCTTCCTTCTTTTTTGCATCACTATCCCAAGAATTGTCCCCCAACCCATCCATCCCATACCCTCACTTGTGTAACAAGTCATAGAGTAAGTTAAAACTAATTTACTTACTGACCATGTCTGAAAATATAATACCGGTAATGCTTCCAGTGATGTTTGAGACTGTAAATCAGAGAACAAAAGAGGCAATTTTAGTTGAGGACTATCCTAAGAGCAGTGTGGAGGTTCATTGCGGCCCCCAGTAGGTTGCAACTGGCTACAAATGAAGAATTACAAAGGTGAAATAAAGATGAAAAGAAACATAGAAGCAACAACATCAAAAGAAAGACTTACTCACATGGGAGAGTGTGAGAGAGGAACAGCATTTGCATTCCATTGGTATCCACATAATGTTGGGAGAACTTTGATGGAGATTCCAACACCTAGGCTGAATTTTCTATAGTGAACCTTTCAAAAGATACAGAAAAGAATCCAAAGATAGGGAGGGATGATTTGCAACCAGTATCATCCTTATTGGAGATCACATCAACATTGGTGAGCTCACAGATACATTAAACTTCTGAAAATACTAAGAGGAAGTGTGATGTAATAGAAACAACATTGGAAAATCAGAAGAGAAATGGGATCCAGTTATGTTTATAATATTCACATAGGAAAATGATGCTACCTCTCTGTCTCTTTATCTCTTTCTTTGTGGAATAGAGACCCATATAGACTGCTTCACAGTACTGTTGTACGTAACATCAAATGAGATAATCAAATAAGATCAAATGATATTTGTGCACACATAATATCCCCAAAGAGCATTGTCATCTTTAAGGTACTGTGTATTCATCAGTGATTATCAAGCAAAGGAAAATGTAGATCTAGGCAAGAAGTCTAGACTGATGAAAATTATATTTCCTGTGGATAAATGTCTGTACAATAATTTGAGTAAGCATTCACCTTGTAAGAGTGATTTGTGATTCTCAGATCTCAACCACTTTTCAAAGTAAGAATTGACCTATTATTTGAGGAAAATACTGTGTATTGTCATGACAACTCCAGGGACATATCTAGAAGGAAAAAAATAATTAATCACTCTTTATTTCTCCTATAGACTATTTTGACAAAATGAAGTTTGAATTCATACAAATTTTCCCTCATTTGAACGAAAGTTTCTCCTATAAAAAAATTGTGACTAATCTGGCCTCTGGGTCTCTTTGAGATGAAATTAAATGTCTAGGGGCAGGGGCATTATATTTGTTTTCAACACTGTCTTCCCAACAAAAAGTACTTGAAAGTTTTAAGCATTTAAATTTAAACTTTTAGCCTAAAACTGTACTATGACTTTTGGTAGACATTCCATTTTCCAACTCTTCTTATAATTTGCTTCCAGTTAAAAATGGAAATAAGTATCATATATATATATATATGTATATATATTATAATTAGATTAAAAACTGAATAAGCTATTGCAAGGACTCATTCACAAATGAAGGACTTATTTTTTGGTTGTTTTTTTCTTTTTTGCAGACTCTGCAAATGGACATAAACAAGCTTAACATAACTTTGCTCCGGATATTCCGTCAAGGAGTGGCAGCAGCTTTAGGACTTCTACCACAACAAGTTCACATCAATCGCCTAATTGTAAGCTGTCCAGATGTTGTCTATTCAAATTGCAAGATATCTTTTAATTAGACAGTTTCATTACCTCTGGGAAGATTCTCTAGGCCAAGCCATGTTTGCCCTCAATGTAAGAATGTGACTGTTCTTAATAGAAATAGAGCTAGAAGGGAACCTTAGAAATCATCAACTCCAATTCTATAGATATGAGAAACCTGAGGCCATAGTTTAGGCAGGTTATCCAAGGAAAAAAGTGGGTAAGAAGTAAAGTCAGAATTTAAACCTGATGACATAAGATTGTTTTATGCATACCCCACTTCTTCAATCCTCCTAAAGCATGTCTTAGACTCTCAAAACCAAAAAAGTGCACAAAACATACTTTTAGGTTTAATTTGCAACAGTAACATTTTCTCCATCAGTTTCATTAATTTAGGCAATCAAAAAAGTAATAAATCAATTCTTGCTCACATTTAAAATTTATTAATAGCCAGTCTCAAGATGCTAAGAGGTAGATTTGAACTCAGGTCCTCCTGTTTCCAGGACCTAGCTTCCCCTTCCTTATCCTTCTGCATATATCTTATAAGAAAGTAGATTCCCTGTCACTTGAAATACTAGCAACCACTTCTTAGGAATGTTTGTGTTGATTGAGCAGGTTCAAATGATATAGTTTCTTTGTAATCTGATCATTTTATTAATAAGGCCATCAGGTTTTTTTTTTTCCAGTTTTTGCCCAAGATCACACAGCTAGGTAATTGTTTAGTATCTGATGCCAGATTTGAACTCACATCTTCCTGACTCCAAGGCCAGTGCTCTATTCACTGCACCATCTAGCTGCCCCATTAGATTATTATTAATAAAAGAATGGTAATTTGGGCATCTCTCTTAGACCAAAGATAATTATGGAATCAGGACCACAGTTATATACTCTCACCATCATATCACCCTTGGATAGAGAAAATATCTTTTTACCAGACCACACCGAGCCTTGGACCATCTAGAGAAAAGGATGTGTCTCCATCCAAATTTGAGTGTGACACAATGGTTTTCTCCACTTTAGATTAAATTCCTTGTAAATTTGGATGGTGTATGACTAACATCAGGAAAGTTTTACAATGTTATTATCAGTTGGGGAAGCTAAATGGCACAGTGGGTAGAGTACCAGTCCTAGAATCACAAGGAACTGAGTTCAAATTTAACCTGAGACACTTGACACTTACTAGCTGTGTGACCTTTCCTGATTGATTGTTCACATTCGGGGAAGTCTCCAGTCATCCTGATTCATATCAAAATCCAATTTATGTCTTCTCAAGGCATCGCCTCTCTGATAGTCTTTGAGAAAGGATAAAAATTATCATCATCATTTTCATATCATTATCAGTTAAGTCCTTCAAGAAAAACTGAACTTTTTAAAATGAGGAATTTAGAAGAAAGGGAGAGTCTCTGAATCCCCCCCCCCCCAAGATATTGGTTATTAACTGTTATTTCTCTGTATTTAATATGATTGTACATATATAAATTATATCAAATCACTTGCTGTCTTGGTGTGGGGTGGAGAAGGGAGTAAAGGAAAATATGTGGAACTCAGAATCTTACCAGAAAATGATTATTGAAAATTGTCATCAAATGTAATTGGAAAAAAAGGAAAAATAATAATTACAGTTTCACAGTAAATTCATGTTTCAAGTAGAAGTTGGACTAGGGTGACCTCTAAGCTTTTTTCTATTCTAGGAGTCTATAATTCTACACATTATTATATTACTCCAGTAGCCTATTTGTACACACAAATATACTGTGCTTTAAAAAATAGCGGAAATAATTTATTTTTCTTCTAGAAACAAATATCATTCTGCAAAGCATATTAGACCACTAATATCCCCTAAGGATATATGCAGTTGTTCTGTATATATGCACATACACCACACTTTCAGGATCTACACTCCAATCCTTACCCACTGGCAAACTAGGTCTCCAGAGTTAAGGTAATATATCCATTCAAAGCTCTAGGGGTTAATCCTGAGGGGTTGAGAAGTTGTTTTCTTGTGTGTGTTTTTTTTCCTTGCTAATGCTATGACTTATGAACTCCCACCAGTGTATTTTCTCCATGATTATCAGTTGATTATCAATTGATATCAATTAACCAAACAGATTTAATTTGCTTTTAGAGGTATTTACTTAGGTGCTAGAGTAGGAAAATTTGGTACATTATCCCTCCAAAAAGATTCTCCCACAACCATATATAAAATCCTCTATAAAGTAATCTCCAGTTTATTGAACACAAGTAGAAAAGGGAGAACTTTCAACGCCTAATTACTAGAATTTCTTTTGACTCCTTCATGGGGACATTCATTAAATTCCCCTCAGGTATATTGTAATTTATCTTACAGAGTTTTGAAGCTGCCTTTTCTCAGTCTTCAGCTCCAAATGCAGACAATACGCCAGTTGTTCCAAGGATGCTTTTAGAAGAGACAGAAAGTCCAAAATCACATGGCCCTCTGAGGTTCTTGAGTTTTCCTTTGATAAAATCAGGGAAACTAAGGGAGAGAAAAAAATGATGTTGACACTTTAATCTCCCCCTCTCCTAGAAGTAATTCCTTCTTAACAACTTGACTAGAAGGATTACTACCAATAAGATGTCAGATGTTCAAATCCCTGGGTTCCAAATATAATTTAATAGCCCCTTCCACTTGAAAATCTTTTCCTGATGATATCAAATTTTATTTGGATTAAGCAAGTATACAATTCTTAAGATACACCAAAGAATATAGAGACTGAAACCTTTGGGCTTGAATCTGGAAATCACATGGAGCCAATGAATGAAAGTGTTTACCTTCTTTCATGGTTCTTTGTGATTTCCAGAATCATGTGACACATTGTGGCATGACACATTGAACATAAAGTTATTTTTAAAGGCTAAAACTGATTTTGTTCAATGTATTAAATAAATATTGGCATCCTAATATCAAAAATGTATCAGAAGAATACATTGAAAGTTAATAATACCTATGCAATACTAACTCTAATATACATTTTAGTCAATAGATTTGGAAAATTGTATATTATTAATGAATCTATTAGATCTATTATATTCTTGAATCTATTAGATTCTTCTCTTGGAGTATGTGAACCATTTTAAATTGATAACTATTTTAATATAGTCCCTTTCTTTTGTGATTTTTGCTTTTAAAATTTTTAATTTAATTCATAGTGCATGCATAGGCTTGACCAGACTGCTAAAGAGGTCCAGACTAAAAAAAGAAATTTAAAAACTCTAAGACACTAAAATAACGATTAACACATTCTCTCCAAAATGGAGGAAAAGTATTGATTTCAGAAATTTTTAAATCAGCCAAGACCCAACAGATATCATTTCCCTGAGCAATAATAGAGGTTGTTTAACAGGGACACACTGTATTTGTCCAATGTAATGGACAGTGGTCTGGTCCTGAATGGAGCCTCTGGAATAATTATGATCCAAGAGTAGAATCAAAACACCCTAAATGAGTAATATTCACATTAACTCAGCAAATAATAATGTCAATCAAGAAGCATCGGTTAATAGTTGTCCCTCAATGAACATTTATAAATTATGTACTATATGTGTCAGACACTGTTCTAAGGGCTGGGGGTGGGGGGGAATCATAGGAGCAAATACTTAAAGAAATTCAGTCTATCCACTGGAAGGTCCAATAACTAAAACTGAAGCTTAAATATTTTGGTCACATAGTGAGAAGACAGAACTTAGTAGAAAAGACCCTGGATGATGGGAAGTGTTGAAGGCAAGGGGAAAAGACTTAGCAACAACAATAGGAACATAGATTTAGATGTCGAAGAGAAGTTAGAGGCAATTAGCTCCAACCCCCTTATTTTTACAGATGAGGAAACTGAGGCCCAAAGAGTTTAGGTGACTTGCCTAAGGTCACACAGCTAAAAAGTATTTAAGATGGGATTTGAACCTAGGATTTCCTGACTACAATTTCATCACACTATACACTATCCACACTGTATAAAACTGTCTCACATATCAAACAAATGGTTGAGTTAGATGGATGGATTTGTAGGGGGAAAGAGGGACCAAGTTATCACTACCTTCTATGACAGAAGGATTATCCTTAAGGAATTCAGACTTAGTAATCAATGTAGGTTACACAAGAAAATAAAAACTATTCAACATATCACTGTAGACTATACAAAGGATGACCTACCAAATACCAAGAAAGATGTGACCTGGTGACTAAAATTGTATTATCAGGAACTTAAATATGGACTTTAAAATATACAGGAGAAGTCCATTAACTTCCCTAGAAATTGACCAAAACCCCAGGTCAAACTGTACCCAGAGACTCCTAGACATAATATTGATTCATAAAAGCTTAAGAACAATATTTTAATAGATGTAACCACAGAAAATGCTTATAATCTTCAAGTTTGTTAGGAAAAGAAACTTTCAAGATATTAGGGGAAAAGAAGGAGAGAAGAAGGAAGGGGAGGAGAGGAGGAGAAGAGGAAGAGGAGAGAGAGGGGGAGAGGGAAAAGAGAAGAAAAGAAAGAAGAGGAAGAACTAAAATTTTTATGATGCTTTACAAATATTATTACATTTTATCATCAATAATTCTTGGAGATGGAGATCATTTTTTATTCCCATTTTACAAATAAGAAAACTGAGATTGGCAGAGATTAAGTAGCATGAACAGCTAGTATACAAGACTGGATTTGTACTAAAATCTTTCTGACTGTAGTTCAAGGGCTTCATCCAATCAATATACCATCTATCCAGGTATCCAATCTACAACCTATAAGAGGAGACAAAAATCATGTGGACACAAGATGAGGTGCCTATTGTCCCTGTAGTCTTGTTGACTCCTAGAGATGTTTGGAAGATGCTTTTAGTGAACCTAGAGAGGATGAGGTTACAGCTCAAAATTTTTATTTAACTACAGAAAAAACAGTTATTTTATGTAATGGTACAATATTCAATATAACATTAATTATAACAAAATAATAGCAGGATTGCAATTTGTAGCATTTTAATCTGAACTCTATCAAAAACAGATGAGAATTTACCATGACAGCCTTCAATAGCTGAGAACTCACTGTCACCTATGGCAATTCATGCTATGGGATGTCCCAAAAGTCCTATTGCAGTTTTAAGCTGTTGAATTTTTAAACTGCACTAAAATTTGTGGGACATTCCATTTTTTTGGAAAAAGAAAATTCCTTCCTATACTGAGCCAAAATATCATTGCAAAGTTGGAAAGTCATTATTTACATTATTTTCTTATAATCAAACTGGGGCAGTTAAATAGCATATTAAATAAAGTATAGGACCTGGAGTTAGGAAGACTCATCCCCCTGAGTTCAAATTGACTTCAGGCACTTACTAGCTGTCTGACCCTGGGCAAGTCACTTAACCCAATTGCCTCAATTCTATAAAATGAATTGGAGAAAGAAATGCCAAACCATTGCAGTATCTTTGCCAATAATACCCCAAAAGTGGTCACAAACAGTTACATGGGAATGAAATGACTAAACAGTAATTACCACTTTGAGAGATAGGTGCTACTGTTTATCTCTGTTCTATAGATAAGGAAAGAAAAATTGAGAAAGAATAAATACCTTCTCATAGAAGGCTTTTGGCAATATAACCTGCTGCTGGGCTTGGTGGCACAATTTTGTAATCCCTACTATTAGGAGAAGAGGACACTAGTGGATTTTAGGAGTTCTGAGACAGAGTAGGGCTAGTTAAGCAGATAATCTTACTAGGACCAGCATATATATGGGAAATTTTCAGGAAAGATGGGCCACCAAGCTGCCTAAGCAGGAAAAAAGAGATCCAAGTTAGAAAAATAGAAAATAGTAAAGCTTCGATATTAAATATTAAGCCCATCAATTGAGGAATGGCTGAACTAGTTGTGGTACATAAAATTTTGATGGTATACTTACTATATGAAATAGAAAGAATGTTGTATATAGTAACAGCAATATTATTTTTAAAATAACTTAGAAAATAAGTCATTTTGACTGGTACAAATACCAATTAACCATATGGGACATGTTAAGAAAGAGTCTCTCTGAATCCAAAGAAAGAACTAATAAATGGATGCATAGAATTTTATATCTATATCTATCTATATGTGTGTGTGTCTGTATGTGTGTCTGTGTGTATAGAGATATGTGCATGTAAATAGAGAGATGGATAGAAAGATAGATAGATAAAAGGATAGATACTAAATATATCTATTTGTGTCTAAGGAAAGCCACAAGTAGGGATAGAAGAGGGGGAAAAAAGGGAGGGGGGAATTTACATGATAACTATATTATATATTTAAAAAGAATAGCTATTTGAAAATAACAGACTTGCCATTTCATGTCTGATCATCTTTTTTATTATACTGTTATGGAAATTCTTTCTTTATTTCATAAATTTAAAAATTAATGAATTCATTAAAATTATATATGTGTATATGTGTATATATATATATATATATATATATATACATATATATACACACACATACATACTCTCTCTCTCTCTCTCTCTCTCTCTCTCTCTCTCTCTCTCTCTCATTGGGATTGAGTCCACAAGTGGACTCTGCATTCTCAGTTTGGATGAGATAAAGACAAATAATCTAAATTATAAAATCACACAATATAGATAAGTATATATATATATATGTATATATATATATATATCACAACTATTTAAAAGGCAGATGAATAAATACATTGATAGATAAATTTCATATATACATATATATGTATACATATGCATATATATATGTACAGAGAAGTTAGAATAATACCTCCAAACTTGCTCATTCTCTCTCTCTCTCTCTCTCTCTCTCTCTCTCTTTAAATATATATATATGTATGTTGTATAATATGTATGCATATTATCTATGTGACTGACATCACACATGTTTTTCCAGAAAACAAATGTTTAGAATTTATCTTCAACACAGCAAAATCTCATATACTCAAAAATTCTAATTGTCAGTTGCAAATAAGCAATTCTGAAAAGTGTAAAAATTGCTTGCTGTGCTGTCACTAGATTGTGGGAGGTCAATTTAAGGGATAAATCTTTTTAAAAAATTATAAAATCAGGCCAAAGAATTACATATATTATTTTTGGTCACATTAATTTCTAAAAATTAAATGAATTTTATGATTCTATGTGTCTTTTAATATTTATTAGAGAAACATCCAAATTTTACTTGTTCTTGCAATATCTAAACATGTTGCTCTTTTTTGCTTAGGAGAAGAAGAACAGCATTGAGCTATTTGTTTCTCCAGTAAACAGGAAAACTGGAATTTCAGATGCTCTGCCATCCGAAGAAGTGCTACAATCGCTTGATATCAATGTTTTACATCAAAGCCTATCTCAGTTTGGAATTATAGAAGTCTCCCCTGAGGTAGGTTTTCATATAGAAGAATGACTACAATCTGTATATACCGCAAAATTGGTAACTATACTAGGAAGGAGTTGACTTTTACCTACCAAAAATTAAAAAGAAATGTACTGTATTTTCCTACAGAAGCATTACTTGAAATGAAAATGAAAATGAAAAAATATAATTAATCAGATTCTTTTTCAATATTCTTTGAAGGTTAAACACTTCTTCATGTCCAATAACTCTCTTTTCCACCCTTTCATTCACTCCTAGAATAAGGAATGAATTTTGCCCACTCCTAAGCAAAATTTTCTCACAGTTCCAGGCTGCCTGGGTGGCTAGGTGGTGCAGTGGATAAAGCACAGGCCCTGGAGTCAGGAGTACCTGGGTTCAAATCTTATCTCACACACTTGATAATTACCTAGCTGTGTGGCCTTGGGGAAGCCACTTAACCCCATTTGCCTTGCAAAAACCTAAAAAAAACAAACAAACAAAAAAAAACAATTCCAAGCTGCCTCCAGATTGTTACTTCTATCCCCAAATTTGCATGTCAGGTTCTGACCTTCCAGATTCTCCAATATTATACATACAGATTCTACAACTTACTTTAATTGCATTGTTGACTCATTGGTAATCAACATTTAAAATTTGTAATTAAACATGAAACATACCTTCTCTACTTCTCTACCATCTTTATAACATTAAAAATTCACAAATTTGTGGTTGCAGTTTTCTTTTTTGCTTTATTCACTAGACCCAAACCACTGGTAAATTCTTTTAGTATAGTCTTTGAAATATCTCTCCATTTTTCCCCATTACCATAGTCACTAATAATTCATTGGAACATTAACCACTAGCTTCCTTATCACCTCTTTGCTTCCAACCTCTCATCATTCTATCCTGTATAGATCAATTTGAATATTCCAATGAATTCTCTTCTTTCTGGTCTTCTTTAGCCTCACTCTTCTCAACATATTCTTCAATCCAGTGACCCTGGCCTCATTGTTCCTAACACACAATTTCCCATTTTCACTAGTCATTCTTCAGGTCTGGAACTCTCCTCACCTTCATCTCTACTTCCTTCCTTCTTTGGTTTTCTTCAATTCTTTTTATTTTAAATTTTATTTATTTAAGGCAATGGGGTTAAGAGTGACTTGCCCAAGGTCAATTATTAAGCTAGGCAATTATTAAGCATATGAGGTCGGATTTGAACTCCTCTTGACTCCAGGGTCAGTTCTCTATCTACTGCACCACCTAGCTGCCCCCTGGTTTCCTTAAATTCTCAATGAAAGTCACCTTCTGTAAGAAGTCTTTCCTGACTTTTCTTAATTATAGTGCTGTTGCTTTGAAAATTTTCCCAATTTTTCATGTATATCTCTTGCTTACATATGATTGTTTGCATGCTATCTTCTCCATTAAACTGTGAGTTCTTTGAGAATGAGGACTGTTTTTTTTTGTTTTGTTCTGTTCTGTCTCTAGTATCTGGCACAAAGTAAATGCATAATAATGATGCGGCTTAACTTCTATTTCAGACTCTCTCTCTCTCTCTCTCTCTCTCTCTCTCTCTACATATATATATATATATATATATATATATATATATATATATATATGTGGAAGTATCTTTGATCTTATCAATTCATAAATTCCAAAAGCTCATTCATTCCTGCCCACTGTTGCCATGTTTTCCATGGTTTCCCATACATTTGTCAAAGAGAGGTTACTCTAATATGGGAGAAGCTTTCCTAGCTTCCTCATGATAATGAAAAAAAAAATAGAGGAATCCAAATGTCCAGCTATCATCCCACAATCTTGATCCATAAGCAACTCATCTTTCCTGCTTTCATATAATTCCTTGATCATATTTTTTATTCCTGTTCTTTGCAGTTCTTGATTGTTAATGCATTGCATCTACTCATACTCATCATGTACTTTTCCATTGTCCTTTCTGTGATATTCATTTTTAATTCCTTGGAGACTGTTTCAAAATTCTACCAATTCTGAGGGAATGTTGGTATCAAAAAGATAGGCATTTGCTTTTATGAGAATCTTAGGGTCATTAAAAGAATTTTGCAATTTCCCAAATACAATACAACCTGTTCTCCATTTCGACTAACCTTATTTTCTATCTGCATTTTCTGCCCCAGATATGTTTTGATAGACAAGATCCACAGATCCATGGAAGCAAAGAGGTGATAAGGAAGCTAGTGGTTAATGTTCCAATGAATTATTAGTGACTATGGTAATGTGAAAAAATGGAGAGATATTTCAAAGACTATACTAAAAGAATTTTCCAGTGGTTTGGGTCTAGTGAATAAAGCAAAAAAGAAAATTGCAACCTCAAATTTGTGAATTTTTAATATTATAATACATATTGTAATCTAGGCAATGACTATTAATAATCTCTTTGGTCTTTCCTATGTGGATAGTTAGATCAAATTTCTTTGAGTGACTATAGATTCTTGAAAGAAGTCAGGAAAATTAAGAAGTGAAATCATTCTAGAAGCATTTTTAATTATCTACTTTGTGCCAGCACTGTACTAACCATTAGGTATACAAAACAGACAAGAGGTAGTCTGTCATCTCAAGGAGTTCATGGTCTAATAGAGAAGACAACATATAAACAATAATATTTACCAACCCCTAAACCCCAAGCAAGATATAGAGAGAATCTGAAATAATCTCAAAGAGAAAATGCTGAGGAAGATTAGGAAAGACTTCTGGAAGAGGAGACTTGAAAGAAGTCCAGAAAGCTGGTTGTCAGAGATGGGAGGGAGAAGGTTCCAGGTATGACAGACAGATAGTAAAAACCCCTAGAACAATACAGTATCAACACTGGATTGCAGTGAATGGAATTGAAGGTGTAAGAAAGAAGTCTAGTGAGTTAGGAAGTCACAGATTATGAAGGGCTTTAAAAGTCAAAAAGAGGATTTTATATTTGATTCTAGAGGTGGGAGGTATTGAAATTTATTGAATAGGAGGGTGACATGTCAGACCTGTAGTTAAGGAAAGTGAGAGAGTAGAGGATTTCAGGGATAAGGGATAGCCAGTGCCAGATGGGAAATGGGGTGACAGGAGCTGTATTATGTTCACAAAGAGGCAACGAAAGTGAGTTAGAAGGCTAAAAAGTTTGCAAAAGGCCAGAATATAAAAAGCTTTAAATGCCAAAAAGAGGAGAAAATATTTGATCCTAGAGATAGTAGGGAGCATGGGGATGACATGGTCAGAATCTGCGCTTTAAAAATCACTTTGCTGTCTGATCTTGGGCAAGTCACTTAATCCCATTGCCTTGCAAAAAAAAATTACCTTGGCGGCTGACTGGAAGATGAATTAAAGCCAGGGAGGCCAATTAAAAGGCCATTGAAATAATTCAGGTGCAAAGTGATTAAGCTCTGGACTAATGAGACATATTATGAAGTAAGAAATAGCAAGATTTAGTAATGGAAGAGTCAAGGATAACATTGAGTTTGCAAGTCTGGGTGAGTGGGAGGATGGCACCCTCAACCATATTAGAAAACTTCATATACAGAAAAGGTGTTCTGTCATCCTTGGAACATCCAATTCAAGTCCTCTAAGAGGAAGGTGGAAATGTATGGCAAAAACTAAAGCTAAACTAAACTCTCTCTCCCATTATATGAAGGAAATAATTTTCTGAATACTATTTGGGGAAGAAAAGAAAAGCATCCCCAGAAAATAATTTTTGTTTAGTTCCTCTCTAATATAGCATAATAATCAGAATTTCTTAGACATTTCTTGGTTTTGTACATTTCTTATGATTCATTTCACACTGTAGATACTCAAACATTATTATAGTTTTATATTTAGTCTGTAGATATGACATTATTATTTAATGATGACATTAAAATGTAATTTCATTGTAAGTGATATTTCTGTAGATTACAATTTTGTTTAATGATTAGCTATTTAGTGATAAGCACAGGGATGTCTGATTTAATTGCTTTAGGGAATTCCCAAATGATGACAATCTTTCTACCAATGTAGGTGACCATTTCCTTCCAAGTACAATGACTTGTCCAAGTGCATATAACAAGTATGTGTCAGAAGTACAACTTGAACCCAAATCTGCCAGTTCTTTATGTACTATATCACATTGCCTTTTGTCAGAAGGCTAATTATACCTCTAAGAAACATATCATACTTTAATTTTGACTACCATCATCCATGAGAAACTGTAAATCTCTTTGCAAATTTATGATCACAGGAGCTTAGATATAGACTAGGAAGGTCTCAGAGACGATTCAGTCCAAATCTCATTTTATGGATGAAGAAACTTGAGATCCAAGGAAGGTTAAATGACTTGTCCAAGTAAGGTAGTAATCCTGGAAGGCTAGTGTTGATTTAACTCCATACAACTAAGAAATTAAATAAATTCCCATTGTATTAGACCATCTGAAATGTAAATAAATGCCAATAACCTTGTACTTTAAAGCAGGAAGTCAACTTTTCCTAATATTTTCTGTGCCGACAACCTTAATAACTCTCCCTGGAGAAACAAATAGTAATCTTGACAAAAGAAGCATAAACAAAACCATAATCCATGAATTTTGATTGTCCTTTCAAACTGAGTTCATTGACTTGAATTCTTTTTCAAAGATTTCCAGTCTATATGGCATAGCTATTCCATGAAGATTTAATTGCAACTAAGAGTATATGTATTTATATATGATGACATGATATTCAGAGGACAGAGTAAGATAAAATATCTGGGAGAACTATGCTACTGGATATAAACATCCATCTATTAGCTGTTAGTTAACTATGCCAATGAAATTTACCTAATAATTTTTATATCATAATATAATATATAATACATATATATAATATATAAATACAAAATTCTAAATCAATCGATCAATTAATATTTATTAAGTGCCTAATCTGTTCTAAGCACTGCCCTCAAGAAGTTAATACTATAATTGATAATAGTAAGTTTATAAGGCAAGGGAATCATCATACTTCAAGCGTCAACTTAATTGTGTCTAAGGTACTATCTGGATCAGGGCAGAAAAAAATATAATTAGCCTATTTCACTGCTAACCAATAAGGTATTTAGGTGGTCAAGACGTGTACTTGCAAGGGAATTTTAAGGGTCAATTGATAAAATTTTAGTGTGAGCATTTATACCTCTGACATCAGCAAAAATTACAAATCAGGACTTGTTTTATTATTTTGTTGATGTCTAGACTTAGGAAAGGAATGGGGAAAATGTTAATAATATAAATGTAAAAGAATGTTGTGTATACAAACTCCACCCCCCACCCAGAATCTTGTTGTTAAATATTTACTAGTACACTCCTACATATTCTAATCTTATCTAAATATAAGCCTTCATACTTCAGGATGCATAAGATAGCATAATAGTCTACCCATTGATAGTCCTTAATTAAGTGCCCATTAAAGAATATATGGGTATGTGTATATTTATTTGTATGAACTAAGCACTGTGCTAGATACCAGAGATATGAAGATTAAAATTGAAATAGTGAATGCCCTCAAAAAGCTTATATTCTGTTCACAGGGATCTGAGCCAAACAAATATTTTAATATCGTATCTACCTTGTAGAACTCATGTAGACAAAAGGTGAACTCAGAATCACTGAAAAAAATACATAAGATTAAGGCAGTAAATTGACTCTGCTAAAACTGATAGAATCTAAGGTTGAATTAGAAAAGATTTTAGAAACCATTTAGTCCAAGTCCAACCCCTTTATTTTACAGAGAAGGAAACTGAGTCTCAGAGAGGTTAAATTGACTTTCCCAAGGTAAGTAACATAGCTGGGATCTGAATTCAGGATCTCTGACTACAAACCTAGTCCTCTTTATATATTGTATAACCATTAATAACCTGAAAGTACATGGAAAGAATGATTCAAAAAATTAAAAACAGGATGTTGCCATTAACTCTGTTGTTTACTATCGTTTCTCTGTTGGGTCTCTTGAACTTCTGTACAAATATAATAATTCAATTGCAGTTTGATAAGTTAGAAGGAAATTAATGACTAAGGAAATATAATGACTCAGATCAAACAGTCCAAAATACCCAGAAGAAAGACTGGGGATTTTTTCATCTGAGGCAAAAAACAACTGGAAGGAGGAGAGGGGAAATTGAAGGCAGTCTGGGGAAGTGCGGGAAGGTAGCAGTGCAAAGGGCAATTCAACCAGGCAGAGGGAATACCTACCTTACTCTTTAACCCAGATCCCTCACTGGCTCTGAGCCCTGCCTCCCCCTCCACTTCCAATGAAATATGAGCCAAAACAGAATCTTCTGTGGGTCGAGGACGGTGTGGACTATCTCCTTCCCTTCCTCCTTGTCTTTTTCTGAACCACTGCTCTCTTTGCCCCCTCCTAGGATACTCCTTGATCCATAGGCTCTTGTCAAGTGGAAAACCATGATTGGCATTGGGATTATTGTGTCCAGAGTACCCCAAAAGAAAACAAAACAGTAACATACTATCAACCTTGGAAGGAAGCTTGCCTTGCTTCCTGATGTAGATACCTCAGGCAAAGCCCCAGCTGCCCTGACCTAGTTAAGGTTCGGAGAACATCTGTCTCTTTCACTACGGGGAAAATTAATTGAATATTCTGCCATCA